>NW_028318474.1:2384212-2701516 GCF_062004578.1 Staurois parvus | reverse complement strand
TTTGGGGGTTTCAGCTCAGAGGGACGCCCCGAAACCACCTATAGTGTACGGTTACATTATTAGGAAGTGTTTTTGCAGCTCTTACAACACATGTCTTTTCATTTTTTTTTTGGAAGGGGCTGGAGGGGAGAGAATATGAAAAGAACCTTTCTGTAGAGCTTCACAATTGCACACAAAATGCCATCAAAAAGCATTTGCAGGGTCCCTGTATTCACATGAATTGAGGCGTTCTCCATGCTTTGCAAGTTGCCAACACCAGCCCAACATTGCCAGCAGGATAGAAATCAAAGCATCGCAAGTAAGCTACCTGTCATCCACTCAGCAGCATTCATCTTCCACTGCAGCCAGAAATTCTGAACACGGAGCTATCAGAGGGGTTGATTATTTGTCCCCGGCCTCCATGCCGCTCCTGCTCTTCATTTGAGGTAGTCACCCTCTGCCTCTAATGTACAATAGGAAGAAGAGATGATCTCTTCCTGTCACTTCAGGCCACCTCTGGATCTCCTCATATAAATATCCTTCTATATGTCCTGTACATCCCTCCGCACACTCAGGTGCTGCTATGACCCCCATCTCTGTGCCCCGATAGGGTCGTTGTACTGTACATCCCTGTACCCCCAGAGTTCTCCCCTCACAGCCCGATCTCTGAACCCTGATGGGGTCACTGTACTGTACACCCCGGAACTCCAAAACTCTACCTATACACCCCAATCGCTGAGCCCTGACAGCTCACTGTACTGTACACCCCTGTACCCCCAAGCCCTCCACTTATACACAGATCTCAGGCTACGCCTGTTGCTAGGTTACCCACAACCATTTCCTCACAAGCCCACTGCAGCCAGAATACATCCCCTGAGACCCCAATATGACAAATATATACATATATACAGAGTGAAATCTATCATTGTATACATACATTAGAGAAATGTCACATAATAAAGGGACAGGCGGATTACATAACAGGACATTACACAGACATCTGGGCAGTCTAGGACAGGCATGTCACACTCAGAAAAAACACGGGGCCCCAATATGGGCCCCAGTGTGATCAAAAACACTGCGCAGCTTTGATATACTGGGATTAGTTATGAAGCCTTACCTGTAGGCCTTAGCTGTGCCCCATCCTGTCCTGTTGCTAGAACGCTCCAATCAATGGACACTCGCCCCCAGCATCACAGGAGAGAGCGTTCTCCTCATTGAACCCCCTGACTGGACACTGCGCTCTCTCTCTCTCTCTCTCTCTCACATTGCTGAGCTCACCCATTGCTGTGCCATTTGGGACCCTCAGAGGCCTGGCTGGAAAAACCCCAGTCAGGGGCTCCCACATCCTGCCTTGCTGCTAGCACAGGAAAACTGTTGGTCTTTGCTCCTGTACTGCCGGCAGTTATCATCCAACGGTTTTCATATCCTAGCAACAGTCCGGACATGAGGGTTGCTAACTGGGAGTTTTTTAGCCGAGGCTTCTGAGGAGCTCAAATGGCCTACCGCTATGACAATAACATGAATGAACATTTTACAAAGCTGCAGTTATTTTTAATATGGGCTGGAGCCCCCAGACTGCACCGGTTATCTTCTGGAAAAGGTAGCCAGCCCATACCACACCATGCCTGGCCTAGGGTCAAATGGCAACCTACGTGAAGATCCAGCATATTCCAAGTCATTAAAGGGTTACTTCACATTTACCAAAAAAAACATGCCCGTGCAGATAAGGTACATAAATGGCCCACATCTATAGCAAGGGTATTATTTCACTTTAGTCAGAGCTGAACACTTTGTTTTTATCTACATAGCTAGTTTTTTTGGTAAAGGTGAACTAGGCCTTTATCCTCACTGGGAAGGTTATACATCGAACCAGCATGTAGAACACAAGTCACCGCAAATATAAGCAATACAGTGAAAGTGTAACTGACCGCCATAACGTCTCCTAAATCTACGTATGAAGACTGAACAAAGACCCCCACTTAACCAAAGGTCCTCTAAACCACAACCTGGGTCGCAGGATACTCGCACCGGCCTTTATCCCCTCAGCTTTTTACTGCATACAATGCAGGGCCACTGAGTAGATTCTCTACTTCCTTCATAACATGCACTGTGAGGGGTCATCATATACTAGAAAAGACTGTAAACCTTGGGGCTCAATCACATAGGCGCTCGTCAAGTAACATCTGTTTACTTTATGTACTAGTTCTGAGCTGTTTGCTGTATGGACTCACCAGCACAGCCAAGTTTGAAAGGTGAACGCACCCGGACGCACAGGAGCTGCACCTGGCCCTTCATACCTGTCAAACTGCGCAAGTCCATACAGCCAATGTGTGGCCATTCACTTTGTATGGGGTGCCTGCACACAGCGCAGCACTGGGGCAGGAAACCTAAGAAATGCCTCTTCTTGCTGTATGGAGCTGAGTGCCCATGTGAATGAGCCCTTAAAGTAAATCTAAGACAAAACTTTCTTTTTTCACTTTAGATAGAGTAAGGGAAGGTTAGAACACCTGTCAGGTTGTTTTTCTGCCATTTGTGTCCCATAGGGAGATGTCCCTTCACTTCCTGTCCCATAGCCAATACCCGAAGTGAGAGAAACTCTCTCAAAGTGATGAAAAAATGGGGTGTCACTAGAACTAGTGCCCCGATAGGGTCACTGTACTTTACACCCCTGTACCCATATAGTTCTGCCCCCACACCCTGATCTGTGAGTCCCACAGGTCACTGTACTATACCCCATGTATCCCCAGAGCTCTCCCCTCACACCCCAATCCCTGAACCCTGACAGGTCACTGTGCTGTTCACACCTGTGTACCCCCACAGGTCTCCTTTCACAACCCCATTCCTGGGCCCTGACAAGCCACTGTACTGTAATCCCCCCAAGCCCCCCTATCCAGAGATCTCAGGCATCTCCTGTTGCTTGGTTACATAGATAAAAAAAGGACAGGCTGATTACATAACAGGACATTACACAGACATCTGGATGGTCTGGGGCAGGCATGTCGCACTCAGATAAAACACTGGCCCCCACAAAGACAATATCTTCAAGGGGGTCACACCGGGAGAACTACAAAAAAAAGGGAAATACGCCGGTTTTGTGGTGAGAATATTGCTGCATATTCCGTGCTCTAAATTGTGGAATGGTATAAGACAAGTTCTATGTGGTGTTGCACCAGCTGCGCCAAATCACATGACAAGTGCTATACTTCAGTGACCGTTCCCGTGCGCCAACATAAGCATGCTTGGATCTGGCGCCCCAACACCCCCACAAGAGCAAGTAATAAAATGGCAGGAATCACTTTTATGATGTTGTCACAGCAAGCGCTAATTAAATAGGCATACAGAATTTGGTTGACTTGGCACATGGAAAATCTGCCAACATTTCCACTAAAAATGATGTATTTCCTTCCATCTGTTAATTGGTCAATATCTCAGAATTGTGACATACTGGGGGGGGGGGGGGGGGGATTAATTAGTCTTCACTGGAGCACAGCCAATTAGCCTTTACATTTCCATTTTCTAACCTGTGTGGGGAAAAATAAAAGCTGCAAGCTGATTGGTTGCTGTGGGCAATGATAAGAGTTGGGATGAAACATTTTCTATGAATCTCTCTTTATGGAAATCATGAGAGAGAGTCCATTTCCCTAATGGGGATACAGCCAGCAATACAAATATGACAGTGGATCTAACCCCTCACCCCTCACCACTGACAGTTGGCATTCTTGTAAACAACCCCTGACCTGAGGCTGCCCAAAATAGATCTCATGGTCTATGAATACAAGTCCTGTGTCCTGTACTGTATGATCCAGAGAAAAAGGTTTGTCTTTGGTTACATGTTACACACATGTTACACACACCAAACATCGGGGCTGAGTTTGGCTCTAACCAGGCACACTGATCCCCAATGGTGCTCACTGATACTGATAGCACAGACATTACAAATGAGCCCATATTCAAAAAACAAACCTAGCTTGTTGATGTATTTCAGTGTGTTACAAGCAGCACTATTGACACCTGCCTACATCATTGGAAAGGACCCCAAAAGCAGGCTTCTTTAAGCTTTACCTGTGTATTAGGTGCAACACAGATTTCTCTTTGTGTTGGATTTCATATATCCAGGACAGAATACTGAGCTCTGTGATTGTCACTCTGCTAAAAAAAAATTGGAGCCTCGCTGTGGAAAACGGCAGTTGGCAGAAAAATCATTTGAATTTGGTTTCCGGTTGGTATCCTAGCAACCACGGAAACTCAGTCCACAGGCAGCGCAGCCACAGACAGTCAGTGTGCTTCTGCTAGCGATAGTGAACACACTCCTTTTTTTGTGCTCTGTGAGATCTCATTATAACGTGTTATAATGAAGTGGACCAGGCCAAAACTACGTTTCCGATATCATCCATATAAGAACAGACAGGAGGTCACCTGGAATACCATCATAGGGAGACCTTTTGTAGATGATTTGGATAAGCCCACTTTATCACATAGTGGGTTGAAGGTGGAGACACCTCAGCAATTCCCCAAAAATCGGGAAAGCAAACATGGGAACTCTGATGGGAGGAAGAATTCTGGAGAGGGAAAGAGTTCCAAAGAGGAGAGTGCCATGAACAGAGGAAAGAAGCGCAGATCCAACCAATCTGCTGAGGAAGAAAGACCAGCAAAACAGGGACGATGTGGTCATGCACCGAGTTGGGCCAAAACACCATGTGCTGTCATATTGCCCAAGAGGAATAACAAGAGGCCAGCATCAGATCCAATTTTCTCTGCACCTCCAAATAAGAAAAGGAAGATCGCTGCTGATGAGACAAGCAAGAATGATCAACAGCTCGTCGAGGTAGTCAGCGATAGATTTCACCAGGTTGTCAGCGATATAGTCGGCGAGGTAGTCAGCGAGAGAGTCGCTGAAGTTGTCAGCAAGTCAGCCAACGAGGCCGTCGTTGGGGTTGTCAGCGAGCTAGTCGATGAGGCTGTTAGCAAGCCCGTCGATGAGGCTGTCAGACAACCAGTCAACCGGGCAGCCGGTGAGAACGACAACAAGGTAGTCAGGGATGTGCCTGGCACCAAATTAGAAATGCATCCGCCAGCCGACTTTAATCTTGACAGCTTTATCTTTCATAAAATACTCGGTCAAGGTAGTTACGGAAAGGTAAGTAATCAAAGATTTATGAACAGAGGGTTTAATGCACTGCCAGTTAGTGGTTATTATTATTGCCAGTCGGCAAATAGTAGGTCGTAGGTGGTGGTCACACCACTCTATTCCTTACCACTTCCCATTTACACTACACACACTGAGCTGTGCTGCTCAATGCCAAGCTGAAATCCATGCTTTCCCCATAGGACCAGTTTACACCAGTGTGATACATTAGTTGGCGCTCGGTTACACTGGAATAGAATGCATGTAAATGCAATGTGCTTTAAGAAAGCTACAATACTGGTATTTTACACCACTCATGAAAAAATAGCATGCCAACGCACATCATCTCCAGTGCGTTTACTGTGTTACATGGATGCAACGCGAGCAGAGTGAATCCAGGCTTACACACTAAGTCATGTTTAGTGGTGTACTGTCTGTCGGGGGTGTAATACACAAAAAGATGCAAGACAGAATTACAAATCCTTTGGTATATAAGGAAATAAGCTGACGTACATTTAAACTGTATATAGCAGATTGCATAACGTTTGGCTGCACAGCTTCATAGCCTTTAGCCCCAATTTATGAACGCTGAATACAGACTTCAGAGTGAGCGCTGGCTGTGATTTGCTAAAAGCCTACTGCGGCTTGCTAAAAGCCTATTGAAAGCTATCCCCAATCCCTAACAGTCTAGAAGTTACTGACTAACAGTCAAAACCACTGAAAACTTGCACAAAATCCTGCTGACTCCCCGTTCTATAAACTGTTTTCAAACTAAGACTAACAATCGTAGCCAGGCTGGGGGGGTTGCTGCTGGACCCAGAGGTAACCTTTTCAGAACCCGGAGCTGAATTGCTTCTAATCATTTGTGTCCTGTGTTTTTTAGGTCGCCCTGGCATCCCATCCTGCCACCAACAAGAAACTGGCAGTCAAGGTGGTACAGAAGAGGAAATTACTGCAAGAAGAACCGAAAAGTGTCCTCGTAGAGAGACAGATACTGGAAAAAGTTGGACGGAGTTCCTTTTGTACACACGCCTATGGAACCTTCCAAACAGAAGTAAGTTTCACATTCCTATCAATCACTCACTCATCAAATCACATCCATGTTATCCATTTGGACTCCAAGTCCAGCACAGACCTAGAAATAAATCCCAAAACCAGAAAAAAAGGAGGGATGGTCCAGCTTCAAAGAGGCTAAGACATGAGAGAGTTATGGTGGCTGCCAATGCAGAATTTGGGGAATTCTGGTTCTCCCCAGCCGTCCTGCTCTTACTTTGGCTTTGCTGTCGGAGTCACTGACTTGGATCAGGTATAGTCCTTGAACTCCTCTCATGATAGAGTCACTTCAATAGAACCTGTCACAACATGTTTGGATGTTAATGGCTTCTATATATTGCTTACCCACAGAGGAATGACGTTCACCATACATTGAAAGTTCCTGCCAAGCATCGCGTTAACTTAGTCTTAAAGTGGATGGAAAGCCAACACTGAACATTTCTTGTTTGTTCACACTTGGTCTATTAAATAGATCAAGCAGAGCGTGTTGTTATATCTGTTTAATAAGTGCAGAAAAACACTTGTGATCCTGTCAGAATTCCAGCGCTGTCCTGAGTCATCCTAAGCAGTCTTATCAGCCCCGCTCACTTCTCCTCTGTGAACTACAACACAGCTCCCCGTATGTTATAGAGATGAGGATGGGGAGAGGTGTTCTTAAGGATGGGGAGAGGCATACTTATTGTCCTAGGATGACAATACGGCACCTCCATAGACATAGAGAATAGTAAGTGAGCGTAGTCACCCTAGGACAAGAAGTAGATTAGTGGTAGGATTACAAGGGGAAAATAAAGGAAGACATGCTGAAAAGAAGAACACTAGTACAGCCTCCATAGCTGAGCACTGGTGTAAGCTGAAATAGATGACATTTTTATTCTTGAGTTTGAAGATGCGTTAAACTCCTGAACCGTCTACCATGTCCAGACATCCCTATATTTCTGCATTTCCACCAAAACACAAACTTCACATCCACTTGACCTTTTGGAACCGACTTATTTTTCTCTTTCTTTTACAGGAAAATCTCTTCTTTGTTATGGAATACATGAGAGGAGGAGAACTACGCGACCTGATCAAGTCTTCTGCTCCATTACCAACTAACACCATAAGGTAAGACTTACAAAGATTCCGTCTAAGGCTGCATTCATACCCGCACCATTCAACCTTTTTATTTTGGGCTTTTTTTGCACATTAGTCGTGCAACAGCATAGGGCAGCCTATTCACTTACGTGAGCTGCCTTATGCGTGACAAATGCACCAAAGTAGCTCATGTACTTTTCTTTGTCCGCGAGCCTCACACTTTTGCAATGTACATTTTGGTGCGTTTGGCCACACAACTGCTACCCGCATTTGAAGTGCCATTAAGAATTAATGGCACCACAAGTGTGATTTGCATCTTAGCACATTTTTCATGCATTTCCCAGAACACCAAGGTGTTAATATGGCCTAAGAGAAGGGTGAGGGTTAACAGTCATGATGAAGGATTTGCATATAGTAATTACACAATGAATCTTAAAGGAGAAGTACAGACAAAGCTCCTTGACCCGTTTTCAGCTGACAGCGGGCTGAAGCCTGCTGTCGGCTGATGTCACTCAGCCGGTCCAGGCTGGGGAAAGATCCCGACTTTAAAATAAGGATCTGCCCCAAAATCTGGAGCGGCACCCAGCTCAACGATCCGTTGAGAGCCTGAGCCAGTTGCTCCCTCCACTCCACATCCCAGTGCTCCATTAAGTTGGCGGGGTGGGGAAGAGCAGAAACGCTGACTGACAGTCACCGCTCTCTGTTCGGAGTGAGCGCTGACTGAGTGAGAACTCCGCAATCAGCTGTCAAGTGATTGTTGAGTGCTCACCCTTAAAACCGGCCATAGACAGATGCTGCATCGGACTGATGCTGCATGCACCTAGATAAGTATGATTTAACAAAAAAATGAATTCCTATTTTGCTCTCTTCATTTAAACTAAAAGATCACCCACACCGACCCACCTCAGTAAGCCTTTATCAGGAAAGAACCTTCACTGCCCCCCATACACATACTCATCTTCCGTTTACCCCCTAGCCTAGCCTTTTTCAGCCGTCAGCAAAGTACTCTGTAATGCAGTTTGTAGACATCAATCTCACATAATCACACACTCCTTCAATCAGATGCAACTAATCCCTACAAGATTCTAAAGCATGCTAACTGTATAGCATAGGGAGCTATTTGTCCAAGCTGATTAATGATCAGTTGCTACTCCTAGTGACTGGTCACCAGCAAATTTAGTAGCACCATTGATCTGCTAACACTCTCCTGCATAGCACGAGCCTAATGTGATATCTGCCAAACACCGGTTATATCCTCTAGTTTATCTTGGCGTGCAAGGCTGTATCTTCAACCCCACACAAGCAATGTTCCAACCCCACAGGTCTTAGCCAATGGTTGTCAGATACCACAGATCAGGTGACTATGATCCAATCCCTGGTTAAGAACCAAAGAAACCCAAGAAAAGAGCAGGGCCTGTCATTATCACAGTAATACATTGCTGCTTATGACATGCAAGGCTTGGAAGAAATCACCTCTTAATCATTTGTTTACTTATGCTGTGAGACGTGCAATAATCGTAGACCTTTTCTCCTTTTTTACAGATTTATTGCTGCAGAACTTCTCTGCGCGCTACAATATCTGCACCGCCAAGGAATAATGCACAGGTAAGTGTCTCCACCATGATCTTCCATATCTTCTAATCTTCAGTAAAGTACAACACCACCCAATACTGCTACTTTAGTTGTGGATGGGTGTACAAGGGTTGAATTGCCCATGGCCAGTTCTGTCCCCTGCTGCTGAAGCTTTTGTGACTCTAAGGGCTCGTTCACACTCGACTCTTTTTACCAACGCTTGCCAAACGCCCCTATAGCGTTTGGCAAGCATTGGTCCGGCGTTTGCGGAGCATCTTTTAACGCTCCGCAAATGCCGCATGCGCGGTTTAGCGGAGGTTGCTAAGCTTTGCCGAGCGTTACAAACGCCTATAATGAAGTTTGAATGGTGTTACCGCTCCGCAAACGCCCCGCAACCGTGTCGCCACCGCACCGCAAACGCCGGCCGTGCGTTTGCGGAGCGGCACCGTAGACTAGAATAGGAGGCTTCAACGCCTCCTGACTCGACCAGGGGCGTCCGTTTTTCCGCGACGCTAACGCTCCCGTTAGAACAGCACCATGTGCTGCAATGTGCAGAATTGTCCGAGGCCTCTCTGCCGCCTGCACACAACGCTAGTGTGAACGTAGCCTAAGTAACGGAGTCTCACTTCCCCATATTACATACATTTGCAATTGTAGATGTCCTGTTCTAACACTGTGCCATGTCCCATTCAGCAGCTGAGCAAAACCAGCCACAGGTGCAAAATTTGCTCTGGGTCCCATCAATCCCCGTAAACCAGCAGAAGAAACAATATTGAGGTGCACTCCGTCAATCTGAAATGAGTCTATGGCTTTATTAAAGACACGTGGATAGAAACACTCCCCAGGCTGCCTAATTCTAACACTTATCACCCTCTAGTGGGACGTAATCATGCCCCCACTAGAAGGGCAAAAGGTGACGCAGGAAGAAAGCCTGCGGAGTGTTTCTGATCCCTTCTTTTCAATAAAGATGTTGAAGCATTGCAGAATGACCAACTGTGATTTGATATGGTTTCTTACACTGCAGTAAGCTGACAGCCAAGGTCATGAGGTTCCTCTTACCATTCGTAAAGCAGTGCAGAAAGTTAGAAGGGGATCTAACCCGCTGGCACCCCTTGAAAGCTGAACTATTAGTATTGGTTGAATTACGGTTTTAAACATTTGATCTGTAAATCTAACTCTCTCCTTTTTTTTTTTTTTTACAGAGACTTGAAACCCGAGAATATACTGCTCGACAGCTCCGGCCATGTCAAAATTGCAGACTTTGGCCTTTCAGAAGCCGACGTGTTTGGATCCGACAAAGTATTTACTTGTGCCGGTACTCCAATCTATATGGCCCCAGAAGTAAGTATAACACCACCCTTGTTTTTCCCCTCTACTGCTCCCATCTTTATCTTATAATATCTATGAACCTAACAAGAATTTTGGAGATGAAAGAAGCAGAGCCACAATGATGGTGACTCAAAAAACCTAAAAAACAACAGGAGGCCCACTGTGACCTGTCATTCCCACCAACCATTGTTAACTATTATTACTGCTCTGTGCAGCTCATCGTGTGCTTTATTTTATAGTTAATCTTACTCTCTGTTTTATCAGGTTCTACAAGGAAAACCCTGTGATGCTATGTCTGACTATTGGTCACTGGGTGTCATCTTATTCGAAATGGCCACAGGAGCACATCCTGGTGAAGCCAGATTCAGGAGACACTTCTATCCGAGGGACATGGATCCTGAACTTCAAGATGTCATTGAAAGAGTAAGTATACTCTACAATTAGAATTATGCAAAAGCTATAGATCCTTAGTGTAGTGTTCTTTATGAGAGAAGCTTGCAAAACGTTCTCTAGTATCCAGTACATCACCAGGTGTAAGAAAGCACACAGGGGGCATCCGACTTCTGGAAGTGTTATATACACACGGTATAGCAAGATATTCACCACACAGGGAGTCAGAATAATAGAGGAACTATCCATGAGCTTTTGGATGAACTCATTCACTGGTTCAGAAATGTTCACTTTGATCCTTCCAACAGACATATATATCTTCAGTGAAAACTACACCAAGGAATTAAAATATGACATTCTGAGGTGTTTTTTTTCTATTTTTAAGAAATAGCCGACACTAAACTGGCTGATTGATCAGTTTCTGTTAGTGACAATCTACCGTATGCTAAATTTCATTTCTTTTTCTTTATAGCTTCTTGAAATAAATCCGAGCGATCGCCGGCAGGCAGTGAAACAACTGCGAAAACATCCCTTCTTCAGTACCATTTACTGGAAGAAGCTGGAGAAAGGAAAGGCCACCTCACCATTGAAGATGCCAGAAGAAAGTCTGCGCTCACAAATCGACACAAATCAGCAAATTGATGTGAAGGAACTGATTCCCTACACAGGAAATACAGAAAATAAAATTGCAGAAGAGCAACAGAGATTGTTCGATGGCTTCAGCTTCAAAAGCACAAAATGGAGAAGGATGGTGGAGAGGAAATGAAAGAATGAGGGCTCATTCGCACCATCTGCATTGAGCCACGTTCTTTTGGACAGATCACCACAAGGTTAGACCATACTTCTCTTGTGGGTCACAGGAATGACCTAACTTTTGCTTTCCTGGGGCAAAGAGTCAGCTTATAGCAGGCTATTACAGTGTATAGCAGGCAGATCACCACCTTTGTGCATCATTCATCATGATTGACATGGATCGACAGTGCTGGACAACATGAATGAAACTGAATTCACATCAAGATAAAAAAACTGCCGGAAGATCAGAGGACAGTTGGTTTACCACGGATCAACACCTTTATGCGTCATTCATCATGAGTGGATCAACATTCCTAGATGATAGGAATGACGTTGGATTTATACAATGGAACATAACCTCATCCATTCTGGGTGAGAGGATTAGAAGGAGCAGTGGTTTGCCATGTCGGCAGATCACCGCCTATGTGCGTCATTCATCGTGATTTATATGGATCAACATTGCCGGAAGACATGAATGACGTTGGATTTATACAATGGAACACAACCTCATCCTTTTTGGGTGAGAGGATTAGAAGGAGCAGTGGTTTGCCATGTCGGCAGATCACCATCTATGTGCATCATTCATCGTGATTGATATAGATCAACATTGCTAGACGACATGAATGATGTTGGATTTATACAATGGAACATAACCTCATCCTTTTTGGGTGAGATTAGAAGGAGCAGTGGTTTGCCATGTCGGCAGATCACCGCCTATGTGCGTCAATCATCGTGACTGATATGGATCAACATTGCTGGACAACATGAATGACGTTGGATTTATACAATGGAACATAACCTCATCCTTTTTGGGTGAGAGGATTAGAAGGAGCAGTGGTTTGCCATGTCGGCAGATCACCGCCTATGTGCGTCATTCATCGTGATTGATATGGATGAACATTGCCGGACAACATGAATTACATTGGATTTAAACAATGGAACATAACCTCATCCGTTTTGGGTGAGATTAGAAGGAGCAGTGGTTTGCCATGTCGGCAGATCACCACCTATGTGCATCATTCATCGTGACTGATATAGATCAACATTGCTAGACGACATGAATGATGTTGGATTTATACAATGGAACATAACCTCATCCTTTTTGGGTGAGATTAGAAGGAGCAGTGGTTTGCCATGTCGGCAGATCACCGCCTATGTGCGTCATTGATCGTGACTGATATGGATCAACATTGCTGGACAACATGAATGACGTTGATTATTACAATGGAACATAACCTCATCCTTTTTGGGTGAGAGGATTAGAAGGAGCAGTGGTTTGCCATGTCGGCAGATCACCGCCTATGTGCGTCATTCATTGTGATTGATATGGATCAACATTGCTTGACGACATGAATGACGTTGGATTTATACAATGGAACATAACCTCATCCTTTTTGGGTGAGAGGATTAGAAAGAGCAGTGGTTTGCCATGTCGGCAGATCACCGCCTATGTGCGTCATTCATCGTGATTGATATGGATAAACATTGCTAGACGACATGAATGACGTTGGATTTATACAATGGAACATAACCTCATCCGTTTTGGGTGAGATTAGAAGGAGCAGTGGTTTGCCATGCCGGCAGATCACCGCCTATGTGCGTCATTCATCGTGATTGATATGAATCAATATTGCCGGACGACATGAATGACATTGTATTAATACAATGGAACATAACCTCATCCTTTTTGGGTGAGAGGATTAAAAGGAGCAGTGGTTTGCCATGTCGGCAGATCACCACCTATGTGAATCATTCATCGTGATTGACATGGATCAAAGAAAAAAGATTAACAGTAAGAATATTGTTCTTACTTGGGTGATAAGTGAGAAGACTATCAAGTTTTTAGATATGGAGATTATGCAGGAACAGGATCCTCTACTAACAAAAACATTCTTCAAGACGGTAGATCGCAATGGTTATATACCCCTGAACAGTTGTCATCACACCTCCTGGCTTATGAATGTCCCTAAAGGACAATTTGTCAGACTAAGGAGAAATTGTACTAGAAAGGAGGATTATCGGGATCAAGCAAAGATGACTTATACAATGGAACATAACCCCATCCCTTTTCAATGAGAGGATTGGAAGGAGCAGTGGTTTGCCATGTCGGCAGATCACCACTTATGTAATATTCATCGGGAATGACATGACACATTGCTGGACGACATGAATGACGGCTATATACTGTAGATCAGTGGTGGGCAACCTTTTTTTTCAACTGAGCCAAATCTCGCCAAAACCACAATTGAAATTTATTTTGAGAGCCACATTTTTAAAACTGAAAATACATCTCCCATATAGTAATTCATCCCCCATAGTAATTCATCCCCCATATAGTAATTCATCCCCCATATAGTAATTCATCCCCCATAGTAATTCATCCCCCATATAGTAATTCATCCCCCATATAGTAATTCATCCCCCCCATAGTAATTCATCCCCCATATAGTAATTCATCCCCCATATAGTAATTCATCCCCCATATAGTAATTCATCCCCCATATAGTAAGTCCCCCATAGTAATTCATTCCCCATATAGTAATTCATCCCCCATATAGTAAGTCCCCCATATAGTAATTCATTCCCCATATAGTAAGTCCCCCATATAGTAAGTCCCCCATATAGTAAGTCCCCCATATAGTAATTCATTCCCCATATAGTAAGTCCCCCATATAGTAATTCATCCCCCATATAGTAAGTCCCCCATATAGTAATTCATTCCCCATATAGTAAGTCCCCCATATAGTAATTCATCCCCCATATAGTAAGTCCCCCATATAGTAATTCATTCCCCATATAGTAATTCATTCCCCATATAGTAAGTCCCCCATATAGTAATTCATCTACCATATAGTAAGTCCCCCATATAGTAAGTCCCCCATATAGTAATTCATTCCCCATATAGTAAGTCCCCCATATAGTAATTCATTCCCCATATAGTAAGTCCCCCATATAGTAATTCATTCCCCATATAGTAAGTCCTCCATATAGTAATTCATTCCCCATATAGTAAGTCCTCCATATAGTAATTCATTCCCCATATAGTAAGTCCCCCATATAGTAATTCATTCCCCATATAGTAAGTCCTCCATATAGTAATTCATTCCCCATATAGTAAGTCCTCCATATAGTAATTCATTCCCCATATAGTAAGTCCCCCCTGTGTCAATTCACTTACCTTTGCTCCGCGCGTTCCTCTCGTATTCCCGCGCCGTTCTGGTCTTCAGGGAGGACTGTGAGAGGAGAAGAGTTCGTCACGCTGCCCCGCCTACATCCTGACAGCTGCAGAGTCCTGACGCCCGAGAGGAGGGAGGGGGGCGGCCATCCGAGAGGAGGGGAGGGGAGAGGGGGAGAGGAGGAGAGGAGGGGAGGGGGGGGGGCGGCCGGCCGCCCGCCCGCCCGAGAGGAGGGAGGGGAGCGGGCGCCCGGCACACAGGAGAGCCGCATTTAAGTTTGTAAAGAGCCGCATGTGGCTCGCGAGCCGCGGCTTGCCGACCACTGCTGTAGATGCATGAGTCCAGTGCTATCTTCAACTGGGCTGATCCTTTGCTAGTCTTCAGATCCCCAGTGCTGCCCTTTTTTTTTTTTTTTAAATAATATTTTTATTGGGGTTTCAAACAACAATACAGTAGATGCAACAGTGTACTCAGAGTCAGAGAAGTGGTCTAAACTTACAAAAGAATAGGTAAAAAAAAAAATGTAATCAAGCTCAATGAGCATATTACAGGTTTCAAAGTAATAAACAAGATGATAACTAAGGGGGGGGAGGCTAGAACCAGTGGGGCCTTCCAAGCCATATCCGCTAAAGCCAGAAGAATGACAGAGGTCCCCAGGGTGGTCGCTGCCTCTGTGGGATCCTTGTCAGACACAGGAGTAGCAAGAAGTGGCCTAGAATAATGAAGAGATGGAGACATGTGCAACCCACGCCTAATAAGGCATCTTTACTATAACCATACCAAACCATAATTAGTAGTCAAGGGAAAGGGGGAAAAGAAAGGGGGGGGGGGGGGGGTTTAAGTATAGGCCCAAACGGAAGAACTGGAGATTCCTCCCCTGCATGGGGACGCTCAAACAAAGGAGAGCTCCCCACGGAGGAAGGGATCCCGGCACAGAAAGCACAAAACAGGAAGAACGCATGTTGTTACCTATTTGCAGAGCCATTATGCAATCCTGTAATAAAGAATTGGTTATATGGAGACCCATCATGTGACTGACACCCATTAAAAACATCCTTGAGATATACAATACAGTAAAATCAAAAGAGTTATGAGGAATGTGGATAGGGATAACCATATGGCCTATTGGAGGTACGTGCTCTGCTCCAGAGGGGGAAGAGACCTTGATATTAAGAGGCCCCATTTTTTCTGGAACCGCAACGTCAAGGCTTTTAGTGACAAGTCTAAGTCAAGTTTTTCTCTACGAAGAAGATGTAATAGATCTTGCTTGACCTCAGGAACTGAAGGCGGAGCGGAGGATAGCCATTTTCTGAGAATGATCCGTCGCGCAATCATGAAGCAGGTGGCTAGCCAAGCCTTATTGCGTTGTATAGCTAGTAATTGAGGTCTGGACTGCTCCAGGCGTGTAGAGGGGAAATTGCCAAATATGAGCAGAAAGGGACCTTGTGTCGGGCAATAACCCGTGACAGAAGCAGCGAATGTCTCCAGTTGTTTCTAAAATTCCAAGATGAATGGACAATACCACAACTTGTCTAGCAATGTGGGTCGTGGAGATTTGTACAGGGGGCAGCTATTTTGAATCTGGAGAGGTGGAGATGGTAGAGGAGGAATACAGGGACTTAGACAGGCATAGATTCAGTGGTTTATAAATGTTCGAGATCTTAAATGTTTTCCGCTTCAGCAATATATCCACCATAGACGTTTGGAATCTTCTTGGTCTATTCCGGCATGTGCTTGAGATATGATCTATGCCTTGCTGAACCATTAAGAAGTGATGGGGCGGGAGTTGGTAGCACTCACTAATACGAGAGAAGGGGAGGGCAGAGCCTGAGATAGTGTCAAATAACTGCGCAAAAAGCTTCAAACCTTGTTGAGCCCAAGTAGCATAGGCGGCATGAAATTGAGGCAAGGGGAAGGATGGGTTACCATGGATCGGTAGATAACAGGAAGTCCAAGGGGACAAACCCAGCCTGAGTCTCACTTCCTTCCAGGCTACGGCTGCTCAGCCCATACAGTGCATTGGCAGGATGGCGAGCTGCTTGCACAGTCAGCGATTGCCTGCACTGTATGTGATGGGGTTGGCGCGATGATGTCATTGCGCCGGGTACTCGTATGTGGGCGTTTCTGCATGTGGGCAGACCCGCCTGGAGACGGATAGAGGAGCGGTGTTTCGGTTCCTAAGACCATCGGAAATATGTGTTTTCCAATGGTCTTAGGCGAACCGTGTGAAAGGTTTGTTCGACCCCCAAAGGGGTCGCGATTCACAGGTTGAGAACCGCTGCTCTAAAATTAAAAAGAAAACTATACAAACTGTACATACACGTTAGAGTTCAGTCACTCAGCTTTTTGTAGGCATTTTATGCACCTAGTGTACATTTCTGGGTGCTTTCCTGCTCCAGGTGCTACATGCAGCCAGCCATACAAGTAAATGGCTGTACGTGGCCGCACTCATTGAAACGCCAATGCCTCCTCGTGTTGGGAAAATACGTTGGACATGCATGTGTGGATAAGAGCTGATGTAAAGAAGTATCAGCGTTTACAAATATATTCCCTTGTATGGCAGGTTATATGCAGCACCTGCAGCTCCCTCTGCACACAAAAGTGTCCAGAAATCTATTGACAAATACATGAAACAAATGAATGAAAGAAGTGCAGCTCTCCAAAATCCACAATATCCCGCCTCCAAGCAAACTTGTTAATACAGAACTAATAAAACTGACGCCCCTAAATTTGCTGAAATAGCTCAGTTGGAAGAGCGTTAGACTGAATGTCTAAAGGTCCCTGGTTCAATCCCAGGTTTCAGCAGCTGTTGGGGTGTTCCCAGGAGTTTGAGGAAGTAGAATCGATCTGGATCAGCCAAATAGAGAACGCTATATGGAGACCTGGTGAGCCATCGATTTGCCTATGAAACCACGAGCATTACTAACCCTTTATTGTAATAAACCTGGTTTTATAGAAGGCACGACGATTTATGTTGTAGACACCTTTCACACGGAGCGAAGTCCGCACTGTTTGGACGCCTGTACTCGTTCAGTTTCTGCCCGGCAGACAAGGGTGGACCCCTGTCAACTCTATGGGCAGCCGGGTGTAAACAGACTGCGCTGTCAGTTTACATCAGACTATCTCCAATCTGGTTGGGAAAAAAAGAAAAGAACGCAGTGCTATTCCGTTTTTTTTTCCTGGACCTGAAGGTAGGCGGGTTTACAAACCGACACAAGTCAGTTTACATCCTCCTGTCTATAGGGCTGCATGGACCTTCCGATCAGGTCTGCCTAAAAAACTGGCAGGTGGGCCTGATTGGAACACCCATGTGAAAGGGGCTCTATGGAGCTGTGCAGGGACTGCTATGGAGGAGAATTGACCATTTAGAGCCTGGTGTGGCCCCATATCTTTTTGAGCTGTGCCTGGAAGGATCCTAAAGCCAGGTTCATGCCTGTACAGGTTGCAGTTGATGCATTTTGCATGTTTTTCACGTGACATATTAATGAGTTTTTGATGCGTTTTGTGCCTTTGGCAGGTGTCTTTTGTCTTATGGGAGAAACAAAAAAAAAAAACCATCAAGAATGCAAGCACTGCGTTTTTAAAAGCGTTTCTGCTGCATTTCCATTGAAATCTATGGAACAAAAACTGCAACCTGCTGCAGGAAGAAACCTTCCTGATCCTTTCCAGACAATGCACCGGTGGAAAACGCACAGATGTGAACGTGACCCATGGGAAACCATGTTAAATGGACTGTACGACGTTTCTGCAAAACTGAAAATGCACAGAAAATTGCAGAGGTGTGAACCAGGCCTAACATAGAGCTGCTTTTACATGCTGAGAAAATGAGGCCTATGTGTGACACTGCTCCTAGTTATTAGAATTTCTGCTTGAATGTTTGTTTGCTGTGCGGGGATCAGAGCTTTGTTTATAGTTCTAGAACATGAAACGCATGCATTGAACGCTGCGACTCCCAAACAAATCACCTTGGAGAAGAGGCTTCAGGAGACTGGTCACACAGGTGGAGTCTGGCAGAAAGAGGAATAAAGGAAGCATTACACCTTCTACCTGTACCCCGAGACATCCTGAGCATTGAACCCTTGAGGTGTTGGGGCCCACTTTACAGGAAAACATGTTCAAACATGGTTTGGGGGTTTCAGCTCAGAGGGACGCCCCGAAACCACCTATAGTGTACATTTACATTATTAGGAAGTGTTTTTGCAGCTCTTACAACACCTGTCTTTTAATTGTTTTTTTGGAAGGGGCTGGAGGGGAGAGAATATGAAAAGAACCTTTCTGTAGTGCTTCACAATTGCACACAAAATGCCATCAAAAAGCATTTGCAGGGTCCCTGTATTCACATGAATTGAGGCGTTCTCCATGCTTTGCAAGTTGCCAACACCAGCCCAACATTGCCAGCAGGATAGAAATCAAAGCATCGCAAGTAAGCTACCTGTCATCCACTCAGCAGCATTCATCTTCCACTGCAGCCAGAAATTCTGAACACGGAGCTATCAGAGGGGTTGATTATTTGTCCCCGGCCTCCATGCCGCTCCTGCTCTTCATTTGAGGTAGTCACCCTCTGCCTCTAATGTACAATAGGAAGAAGAGATGATCTCTTCCTGTCACTTCAGGCCACCTCTGGATCTCCTCATATAAATATCCTTCTATATGTCCTGTACATCCCTCCGCACACTCAGGTGCTGCTATGACCCCCATCTCTGTGCCCCGATAGGGTCGTTGTACTGTACATCCCTGTACCCCCAGAGTTCTCCCCTCACAGCCCGATCTCTGAACCCTGATGGGGTCACTGTACTGTACACCCCGGAACTCCAAAACTCTACCTATACACCCCAATCGCTGAGCCCTGACAGCTCACTGTACTGTACACCCCTGTACCCCCAAGCCCTCCACTTATACACAGATCTCAGGCTACTCCTGTTGCTAGGTTACCCACAACCATTTCCTCACAAGCCCACTGCAGCCAGAATACATCCCCTGAGACCCCAATATGACAAATATATACATATATACAGAGTGAAATCTATCATTGTATACATACATTAGAGAAATGTCACATAATAAAGGGACAGGCGGATTACATAACAGGACATTACACAGACATCTGGGCAGTCTAGGACAGGCATGTCACACTCAGAAAAAACACGGGGCCCCACCGAGACAACATCTTCAAGAGGGCCACATTATGTCCGAAGGAGTTAGTTCAATAAAAAATGTCAAGGGGCCCCAATATGGGCCCCAGTGTGATCAAAAACACTGCGCAGCTTTGATATACTGGGATTAGTTATGAAGCCTTACCTGTAGGCCTTAGCTGTGCCCCATCCTGTCCTGTTGCTAGAACGCTCCAATCAATGGACACTCGCCCCCAGCATCACAGGAGAGAGCGTTCTCCTCATTGAACCCCCTGACTGTACACTGCGCTCTCTCTCTCTCTCTCTCTCACATTGCTGAGCTCACCCACTGCTGTGCCATTTGGGACCCTCAGAGGCCTGGCTGGAAAAACCCCAGTCAGGGGCCCCCACATCCTGCCTTGCTGCTAGCACAGGAAAACTGTTGGTCTTTGCTCCTGTACTGCCGGCAGTTATCATCCAACGGTTTTCATATCCTAGCAACAGTCCGGACATGAGGGTTGCTAACTGGGAGTTTTTTAGCTGAGGCTTCTGAGGAGCTCAAATGGCCTACCGCTATGACAATAACATGAATGAACATTTTACAAAGCTGCAGTTTTTTTTAATATGGGCTGGAGCCCCCAGACTGCACCGCCTATTTTCTGGAAAAGGTAGCCAGCCCATACCACACCATGCCTGGCCTAGGGTCAAATGGCAACCTACGTGAAGATCCAGCATATTCCAAGTCATTAAAGGGTTACTTCACATTTACCAAAAAAAACATGCCCGTGCAGATAAGGTACATAAATGGCCCACATCCATAGCAAGGGTATTATTTCACTTTAGTCAGAGCTGAACACTTTGTTTTTATCTACATAGCTAGTTTTTTGGTAAAGGTGAACTAGGCCTTTATCCTCACTGGGAAGGTTATACATCGAACCAGCATGTAGAACACAAGTCACCGCAAATATAAGCAATACAGTGAAAGTGTAACTGACCGCCATAACATCTCCTAAATCTACGTATGAAGACTGAACAAAGACCCCCACTTAACCAAAGGTCCTCTAAACCACAACCTGGGTCGCAGGATACTCGTACCGGCCTTTATCCCCTCAGCTTCTTTTTACTGCATACAATGCAGGGCCACTGAGTAGATTCTCTACTTCCTTCATAACATGCACTGTGAGGGGTCATCATATACTAGAAAAGACTGTAAACCTTGGGGCTCAATCACATAGGCGCTCGTCAAGTAACATCTGTTTACTTTATGTACTAGTTCTGAGCTGTTTGCTGTATGGACTCACCAGCACAGCCAAGTTTGAAAGGTGAACGCACCCGGACGCACAGGAGCTGCACCTGGCCCTTCATACCTGTCAAACTGCGCAAGTCCATACAGCCAATGTGTGGCCATTCACTTTGTATGGGGTGCCTGCACACAGCGCAGCACTGGGGCAGGAAACCTAAGAAATGCCTCTTCTTGCTGTATGGAGCTGAGTGCCCATGTGAATGAGCCCTTAAAGTAAATCTAAGACAAAACTTTCTTTTTTCACTTTAGATAGAGTAAGGGAAGGTTAGAACACCTGTCAGGTTGTTTTTCTGCCATTTGTGTCCCATAGGGAGATGTCCCTTCACTTCCAGTCCCATAGCCAATACCCGAAGTGAGAGAAAATCTCTCAAAAGTGAGGAAAAACCGGGGTGTCACTAGAACTAGTGCCCTTATTGGAAGATTTCTCCTCTCTTCCTGCTTTGGTGTCAACCCAACATTCGGGATTTTCTTGTATTTTCACTTTCAATGATAACGGATGAAAATGATAGACAGTATAGAGTCAATCTCCCTAAGCTGATTCACATCGGTGTGACTTGTCATGCGATCTGACAGTTTCAAATCGCATGACAAGTCGCATTCTATTGTCAGCAAGAGAATCGTTGAAATCAACGTGTCTCTGACTTTGCAGTTCTGCACAGATTTTCAAAAAAAGGTTTCTGCACTATTTTTTGCAATTTCATTTGCGACCTGCATAGAGATCACACAGATGTCAGCCAAGTCACGCCTGAAATCACACGGACAAGCGGCTTTGAAATTGTGCGACTTCAAGTGAAGTCGCACGATTTCAAATTCGGATCCAGTGTGAAACAAGGCAAAATGGGGGCACAGATCTAATCCGTTTCTACTCCACTCTACTCAAAAAAATTGTCTTTATTTATACTTTATGGCTGCATTTACACCTGAGCCAAACATATTTCAAGCGATTTGCCAGTAATTTCTCTGTGTTTTGTCGCACATATACATGTTTTTTGTAAGCATTATTCATGTGTTTTGCAAGTGTTTTGTAAGCTTCAGGTGGAAGAGGAGCCTAGCTGAAAAATGCTCATATAACTGCGCATAAATGCTTGTCTTGCACGTACTCAGATGCGGCTATTGAATTCCATGAGACTAAATATCCACCAATCTACCCAAAAGCAGCTCCTGCATTTCATTCAACAACAGGAAACACACTTCAAGCGATAGAGTTTACTAATATGAACTAATGTGAGCAGGTACAATTTAAATAAATGGATTTCTACTTGTTGAGCGTTGTCACATGTAGGTATAAACGCGACAAAAACACTGAAATATGAATGGGGTCTTAATAAGGAATACATAAAAAAGAAGGAACATATAAAAAAAACAATTGGTTGTTTAGGATCCTTCTTTAACCACTTAAGCATCAGAAGATTTTACCCCCTTCATGACCAGGCCATTTTTTGCTATTCGGCACTGTGCTACTTTGGCAATTGCGCAATCATGCAACCCTGGACCCAAATGCAATTTTTGTCACTTTTTCACACAACTAGATATTTCTTTTAATGGTATTTGATCACCACTGCATTTTTTTATTATAAAAACAAAAAATGAACTGAAAATTTTGAAACCTTTTTTTTACCTTCTGCTAAAAAAAGAACCAATAATAAACAAAAATGTAATTAACTTGCAGGGATAAACCCACTAGTTTCACACTTATACCGTAAGTGCCCAGGGCTCATATGCTCCACACCTAATTTAAGCCATCTATAAAATTCTATACGAATCTATTCCAATATCTGAGACCAGTCACCTATACATGCACAAATGAGCAAACATTCTCAATTGCTCTCTTACCCTACGGCAGTGGGAAAAAATGTGGGTGTCCACTTCTAAAGTCTCACGATGTGTGATGCAGAGAGAGACTGCCTACAAGATGCTCCTATTCGGCGAAAAGAGCTGGAAGTTCGTCTTCCAGAAGTGGGCATGGGTACCTGTCAATACCAGATACCGGCTCCCCCCAAAAGGTGCCAAATGTGGCAACGGAGGCGGGGGAGGCAGATAAGTGGAACTTCCAGTTTGGGGTGGAACTCCACTTTAAAGTATAACTAAAGGCAAAACTTTTTTTTCTAGTTTTGGATAGAATGGAGAGAAATTAGAACCCCTGTCAGTTTTTATTGCTCTGTGTGCCCCTGTAAATGAGATTCTCCCTCTCTATTTGTCCTATTTACAATTTTTTATTGAAAGTGAAGGTAAAACAAAATTCAAAATTTTGGGTTGCCCCAGAAAAGCAATAGAGGGGAATTCTTCCAATGGGGATCTGGGGGTCCCTGAGGAATTCCCTTAATTTTCTGGGATTTGTTCTCACTTCCTGTTTGGTTATGGAACAGGAAATAAAGGGAAATCATTGCAATGGGACAAAGCGAAAAAAAAAAAAAAAATCTGACAGGTGTTATAACCCTCCGTTACTCTATCCAAAATGAAAAAAAAAAAAGTTTTGCCTACAGTTCTCCTTTAATTGTACCTAAGCAATATCCTGAAAAATACACCTTCTATCTTAATTACCTTCTGAAAAATAGCTGTGCGCTTACTGGTATGTGAGTGTGCCTAGGCACTCCTTTACTTACTGCTTCACATCTGTATATCTGCAGTGCAAGATCTAAGGCACTGCTGCCTATGACTACAAGATCTCAGGAGATTTCAAGTGATTTTGGTGCTGCCTCTATAGTGCTGCTCCCAGTTCTCCGTGCTGGAGGCTGTAACATCAGGAAGCAAAGCCCTGCCCCTACCAAATGGCCACCTCCACATAGTGATACAGTGCAGAACAATAGGAAGTCAGTAATGGGGGAAGACTGGCACATACTAGCCAATACTGGTGGCTAGTACTTTGTGCTCTGTCTGGCTTATTTTGGGCACAAATTCTAGAGTTCAGTTAAGCTCAAAGTAACCTCCCCACAATACCCTGTCCTAACAGGGATCTCCTTCATTTGTCAATTGGGAGCTGAGAAGAGAAGGAAGAGCTTGTATATCTGCTTGACGTCCACGCACTGTACGTTTACTACTACAGTGCAAGCCGGCTGCTCAAAATCACATACAGTGGATATAAAAGTCCCAGCCAGAGCCCAGACCTGAATCCGATCGAAAATCTGTGGGGTGATCTGAAGAGGGCTGTGCACAGGAGATGCCCTCGCAATCTGACAGATTTGGAGTGTTTTTGCAAGGAAGAGTGGACAAAATATTGCCAAGTCAAGATGTGCCATGCTGATAGACTCATACCCAAAAAGACTGAGTGCTGGAATCAAATCAAAAGTTGCTTTAACAAAATATTAGTTTAAGGGTGTGCACACGTATGCAACCATATTATTTTAGTTTTTTTATGTTTACTCCCCCCCTAAAAGATTTTAGTTTGTTTTTTAATGGAGTTGTAGTTTATAGATCACATTAAAGGTGGAAAAAGTTCTGAAATTATTTATCTTTGTCTCATTTTTTTACATCACAGAAACCTGACATTTTAACCGGGGTGTGTAGACTTTTTATATCCACTGTTATACACACATGATTTTGCTCTTCCAGGTAGGGAGTGCGCGTCCGCCTACCCGTGCTGTCATTGGCTCCCTGTCATGCTGATCAGTGGGTCTTGGCCAATGATTCACGGCTGGGACCCACCGATCGTCAGAGCTACTGACAGGAGAGAGATCTTCATTGGCAAACAAACAAGGTATACCTGTGCTCAAACCCAATAGCTAGTACATGCATTTATCCATCAGGTGCTAAGGGGGTGTAACCACATAGTAACACTAGAAATTCTGAAGGACCCTCTGCTCACTGGTATATACCCTTTCCAGCACACTTTACAACAAATAGGATATCAGAACTTCCTTGGTAAACAACACAGATCTCTCTATTGACAGTGGGGATGAGCCAGTTTTTGTATCCCTGCAAAGCACACAGTACACATATCACATATAGTTAGGAATACAGTTAACCCTTTGATCGCCCCAGATGTTAACCCCTTTCCTGCCCAGTGTCATTAGTACAGTATCAGTGCATTTTATTAGCATAGTCTTAGTGTCATTGGTCATATTAGTGTCAGTTACTTAATGTCAAAATGCCCGCCATACTATCACAGTCCCACTAATTTGCTGATCGCCGCCATTACTAGTAATAAAAATAATAAAACAAAAATAATTCCAGTATATATACCATCATTTGTAGACACTATAATTTTCACGCAGCCCAATTAACATACACTTCATTTACCAAAGACATGTGGCAGATTACATTTTGGCCTAAATTCATGACAAAGGTGTATTCTCTTTTTTTATGGGATATGTTTTATAGCAAAAAGTAAAAAATTATTTTTGTTTTTTCAAAATTTTTGGTGTTTTTCGTTTATAGCGCAAAAAAAAAACCAGTGGTGATCAAATACCACCAAATGAAAGCTGTAGTTGTGGTAAAAAAATAATAAATAAATAAATTTCATTTGTGTACAGTGAGGCATGACCGTGCAATTGTCAGTCAAAGCCTGGCCTTGGCCTTGTCATGAAGGGGGGTAAATCTTCTGGAGGACAAGTGGATATTCTAGCCAGCATTTGTGAGCACCAGACAGCATAAAAATTGGGTAAATTATAAAGAACAAATTTTCTTTTATTTGTAATATAAAAATAGTTTTAATGTCCTGTAAAATAATAGGCACCACAGGGCCGTGCAATACCTAGATTTCCCCATCCTTGCAAACACAATTTTAAAGCAGAACTAAAGTTCACAGACTATTCATCTCCATTCCTGCAATGGGGCCATTAGATACAAAATGAATTGGCTCAAATCGCACGGCACCTGTAGGGAAATCACATGTGATTCGGACAAAAATCCCACTACATTCCTTTTCAAACCACGTGCAATTCTTTGCCCTTAATTGATTTGAGCCCTTGATCTTGTATAGGCTCAAATGACACCGTACAAAGAAGGATCGGTTTTAGGTATTGGAGCATTTTCATGAGTACGAGTACTTTTGCAAATGCTTAGTATCGGCACCGATATGGATATCAATATTGGTAAAACCCTAAATATAATGCTTGAAAAATGCCCAATTAAAAACTCCTGTATAAGCACTTCCATAAGAACTTACTGGATGTGAATGGAGGCTAAATCACAAACACAGCAAAGCAGGAAGAAGACTCTGCATAGGTAATGAACAAATATGACTTCCCCCCGTGTTCATATAAAATTTTAACCCCTTTACGCCGGTACCTCCCAGCCCTTTAAGAGTTTCAGAAGCCGGGAGGCGGGGTTTAGGGTCATGTGACCGCCGTGATTCGCTCAGATCAATGTAATTACGTATATGCCATACCTGGCCGATGACCCCAGACTGGAAATCTCTATAGTAGGCATCATTACTCCAGTGATCTGCACTCCAATGCTGAGCACCTGCCAAGCTGGAGCATGTCTTTGAGCGTGGGAGGAAAATGGAGTACCCGGAGGAAATCCAAGCAGGCACAGGGAGGACATTATGATTGTACCATTCTGTTTTGACCTTCAGTTGAACCACTTGAGCTCCAGGTTTCACCTTCTTCATGACCAGGGAATTTTTTGCTATTTAGCACTAAACTGCTCTACTTTAACTGGCAATTGTGCGGACATGCAACACTGCACCCAAATAAAATTTTTATCACGTTTCACACAAATAGAGCTTTCTGTTGGTGGTGTTTTATCACAACTGGGTTTCTTATTTTTTATTATATAAACAAAAAAGACAGAGAATTTTGAAAAAAAAAATATTTATCACATTCTGTTATAAAACATAGCCAAGAAAAAAAATAAAAAAACTTGAATTTCTTCAGGCCAAAATGTTTTCTGCTACATGTCTTTGGTAAAACATCCTAATAAGTGTTTATTTCTTTGTTTGTGTCTACAAAGTATTGTATATAGTATCTCACGGAAGTAAGTACACCCCTCACATTTTTGTAAATATCCTATTATATCTTTTCATGTGACAACACTGAAGAAATGACACACCTGTGACCTTGTAACACTAACGAGTCACATGACACCGGGGAGGGAAAATGGCTAACCGGGCCCAATTTGGACCTTGTCACTTAGGGGTGTACTCACTTTTGTTGCCAGCGGTTTAGACATTAATGGCTGTGTGTTGAGTTATTTTGAGGGGACAGCAAATTTACATGTTATACAAGCTGTACACTCACTACTCCACATTGTAGCAAAATGTCATTTCTTCAGTGTTGTCACATGAAAAGATAGAGTAAAATATTTACAAAAATGTGAGGGGTGTATTCACTTCCGTGAGATACTGTATGTTTGAACATTGACCGATTCTGATGTACTTTTTTTTACGGTTCAGCAACTGGGGTAGCAAAATTTGCCTGGTGAGGCGGCCGGCTGACGAATGCCTTTAAAGAATTATTTCGTCCTCAGCACCTAGGGCTGTTTAAGCATCCATCAGCAGCGTCTCCATCATATGGTGCAGGATTATCTAGTGGCAAGAGCAGACTTGGAAACCTTTTCAACTAAGGATCCACTGGGTTACTTGAGGATGGATCACTGGCCAGAAGTTGCTCAATATGCAATTGAGCTACTGGCCTGTCCTGCAACCAGCATGCTTTCTGAACAGACATTCAGTGCTGCTGGAGGTTTTGTGACGAATAAAAGGGTGCATCTGTCCACAGACTCCATTGACCGGCTGACATTTATCAAAATGAATCAGTCCTGGATCAACAGCAGCTGTAGAGCAGGGTCCAATCCTGCACTGATCAAGAATGACTCTAAAGGTTACGGTGTGAAGGCAGCACCAACTGTTCGCCTGCCAAACCCCCTCTCTTAGTGCACAGTCGCCACTGCACACTTTTGCTTCTACTGCAGCCTTACGCAGTGTGTTCCTGGACACTGCCGAAGACAGAGGTGAGAAAACTCTCCCCAAAATAAAAACAAAATTACATTTAAAAAAAAAAAAATAAATAAACATTGTGGGTCCACCCCCCCTTCCCCAATCCATACCAGGCCCTTAGGTCTGGTAGGAAGGTTAGGAGGGACCCGGCTGTAATAAAATTCAAAATAAAGTGCATGGGATTCCCCCCAAAAGCCCTACCAGGGCCTATAGACCTGGTAGGACCTTTAAGGGGAACCCCGCCACCAAAAAATGGGGGGGGCATGGGGTTCCCCCTAAATTCCTACCAAAACACAGGCCTGACAGGAAAGGGGGGGATGGGGACGATGGGGACAAGGGCCTCTTCCCCACAACCCTGGCAGGAGGGGTCATTAGCATCAGAGTACCCTGCTGCGCCCCTTGTGCAATGAGTAAGGGGTAAATTTTGAAAAAATAGACTCCAGACTTTTGAAAATAGTTGAACAAAAAATAAAACTGCTTTTGACAGGTCATGTATGCTTTTCTTTGTTTTTTTTTTCAAAAGCCAATACCAGTCAGCTGAGTACTTGCTGCAATATAACAGGTCTGACAGTTGCCAGCAAGATGTAAACAATTGGGCAGAGCTAACTGCAGTGGCGAGTGGCAGAGGGGTCAGTGGGCGTCCGCTTTTTCTTTTTTTTTTTTTTTTTTTTTTTTTAAAGGACTTGTCAAAAACAATTTTGTTTTTTTGTTCAATTTAAAGGTATTTTTCAAAAGACTGGTCTCTTTTTTTTTTTTTTTTACTGAATGTAACCCTTTAATGAATGTGTAGGGGTACCCCCTTACTCATTCACAAGGGGGGGAGCATCAGGGTGCCCTGTAATTTAAAGGAGTACCCAGATAATGAGCCTCCCTGCCCTCAGACCCCCCAAACCACCAGGCCAGGTTTGTAGGGAAGAGGCCTTTGTCTCCATGTCGAGGTCAAGTGGCCTGGTAAGCCATGGGGGGGCACCTACCCTACCAGGCCTGTGCTCAGATCAAGGGTCAGGTAGGAATTTGGAGGGGACCTCACACTTTTTTCCACCATTTATTGAGGTGCGTGGTTTTCCTTTAAAAGCCCTACCAGGCCTAAAGGCCTTTTTTTTTTTTTTTTTTTTTAATACTTTAACCTCCCTGGCGGTATGATTATTTCAGATTTTTGGTGCTGAAAGCGGTACCATTTTTTTGCATGGAAATATGTATTTTTTTTATTGTAGGCTGTAATTTTTAGGAAAAACTCACTGAAATCTGTCCGAACAAGAGTCTAGTAAACATCCCGGGTATGATAAAATTTGAAACACAAAATCATAAATTATAATTTAATAAATAATCATAAAAATAATATAAAAATAATAAAAAATTGAATTCAATAATATAATCAAACCAAAAACACTGAAATGTGAAATAGAGCGCCAAGTTCGCACATTGCTGAGCTCAGTTGCAAAATCGTTTTCCCCCACGAATCATTATCACTCAATTCTGCAAGTGGTTCTGATTTACTATCGCTGTTCTCTAGCTGATCTAAACCGCTTTTGACCTAAAGGGACACTTTTTGGATGCCATGGACATTTCTCAGTTTCCAGGCAGAAAGAACAGACAAAATGCAGGCAGGGCGCAGGACAAAGCACTAGGGACAAAATGTATGTGAAATAGGTTGAAACAGCAATGTTTTACTGTGTAGAATGTAAAAAAAAAAAAATGACTTTTTTTAAAATTTTTAAATTTCCCGCCGCCGGCGGCGCCCGTACGTCCCGACGTCACAGGGACAGGACACAGAAGCCGGATGCCGGCATCGGCCGGAGGAGATGGCCGGGGACGCTGCAGGGGACACATCGTGGGAGCGCAGGGTAAGGTAAGGGAAGAACACATGCCGGAGCAGCGCCGCATGGTATTCCCGAGTGTAGCTCGGGGTTACCGCTTTTGGTACTGAAATGTTACCCCGAGCTACACTCGGGAATACCGCCAGGGAGGTTAAGCAATGAAAAATGACTAGCCCTTTAAAAACTTTCTTTTTTTTTTCTTTTTTCACTGGTTCATGTTCTTCAAGGCAGTACCCAAATCCCCATGCCCCTTTTTTGGCCAATACCTTGCATATAAGCCTTCAAAATGGACACTTTTGAATTTACAAGTTCAAGTCCCACAGACTTGTATTGAGTTTGAAGTATGTGGTCGAATGTTCAATACTTTCGAATGTTCAACTGCGAACTAAACACGGGGGTGCTTGGCCCATCACTATTGGACACCATCAGCAGTTTTTCCATAGGCTCTGAAGTGAAAGTCTACCTTTCAAGTTATTTTTAGAGCAAGTGTGCTGACTAATTTCAGGTTGCAATTTTCATCCTTTTTTTATGGCTCTAGTGCCGTCTCTGCGTGCATGTAGGTTGGCCGGATCAGACAACCATTAATCCTAAATTAAAGGTGTTGGCAGAGCTTCTTTCTGTCCATTCAATTCATCACCTTCAATTATTTCAAAGGTCTTTCTTGGAAGCAGACTTTGTGTTGGTGATGCCGCTGGGCCTCACCACTACCTCCTTGGAAAGCAAAGTACCCCAAATTCAGCACTATGCGGGAGAACATTTTCAGATACACTGCTGCAAGAAGGTGTGACCCAGTGATGACACACAGAAGTTGCTGTAACTGTTTGACACAAATTGACCTTGTCAATTATATTTTCATGTAAGGTTTGCTTGCGTTTTTTTTGTTTTTAATTTGTTCACTGTGTATCTGGTATAAATGCAGCTGTGTGGCTACCATAGGGCACATTTGCCACATCGTAATTGCATGACACTGCAGAATACATAGGGATCTGATTTCTATCCAAAAGCGTTGCGTGATTTTTAAACCTCTTTTTATGTAGTCTGACATGAAAAGATGATTGAGCTCTCCTCATAATGCTATCTTCTGTATTTTGTATATATAGTCTTGTGGTCACTGCACCAGGTAAAGAATATGATAAATTCTAAGTACTGATTTATATCTTTTTTGTATAGAAAAGCTAGCTGCCATTTGTAATTCTACTTTCGCTATTTCTGCCTCTTTATTTCCACTTCAATACAGATTTAACATTGGCTAGGCAATTCTTCTAGACAAGTCACTTTTAGGCAAAAGTTAGTAAGCCCTTTTTCCTACATTATTATTCGTAAAGGGAATTTATCAGGGTGGGCATGTGGAAGCAGTTAAAGGAGCAATCTCCGGGGTATCCTATTAGCTTTGTGATTTAGTTGCAATAGTGCCTTCCACAGTTTGTCTTGACATGTTCTCGTTATACTCGCTGCATATTTGGAAGAATGCTGAGCCCCAAAATGTTGTAAGTGATCTATAGGTAGAATTAAAACCATCAATTGTGTTTTGTTAGGGTTTTGGGGTTGTACTCGACATGTGAAAAGAATACTTAACTAAAGATGCTGTTTCAGCCATGGGTCCCTCCATTATATGGCATGGCCGATGATCAGCACAGACACATGCTTAACGCAAGCTCTGAGTCGAGACAAATATTTCCAGTCTAGCTGTGTGTTATATACTGGACTTGTGTGTACGCAATCGACAACTCACCCCCCATGCAAACAGAAAAGGAGAGCAGTGGTCTGCCTTGTCCAAATTATTATTATTATACAGGATTTATATAGCGCCAACAGTTTGCTCAGCACTTTACAATATAACGGGAGACAATACAGCAACGATACAGTTCAATACAAGAGGGTTAGGAGGGCCTGATCCTTGGAGCTTACAATCTAAGATAATCACATTCCTTTGTTATTTAAGGTAATCAGACCTCATACAGCCCTTTAACCAAAGCTTGGAGACATTCTTAAACATTTGTGAGACCAACATTAATAGATTGTAAGCTCCCAGGATCAGGCCCTTCTAACCCTCTTGTATTGAACTGTATTGTTGCTGTATCGTCTCTCGTTATATTGTAAAGCGCTGAGCAAACTGTTGGCACTATATAAATCCTAAATAATAAGGAGATGTGCAATTTGCAATTTCCCAATCAAATTGTAAGATCTGTGTAGGTATGGAAACTTAAATTTGCTAATGTAAGCGCAATCAGTTTTTTAGGTTAATTAGATCTATAAAATTTGCTCAGTTTAGTTCTATTATTCTTATTTATTTTTCATGTTTGATGCCTCTTATTTGACTAGTTTGATAAAATGGTATTTTATTGTTATGCCTCTGTGTCTGTCTCTTTCCTCTGTGCAAATGGTGTAAGGGTGTCTACAATGCGCCATCTTTGGTCTCACTATTCCTTGTGGTGAGTCATTAGGCTGTGCAGGAGGGTCCCAAGGTTGCTGGGTGGGAAGTTGGCATACAGGATATAAATTTCAAACCGCATTAACGTGCTTGCTATCACCATGGGTAGCTTTTAGCTGATGCCAAATGCAGTACAATGTGAAGTAATGGGCCAAATATTTACATTATTTGGGGCTTTTAACACCAATTTTTAAAGTGGTAGTAAACTGCCCAAACAATTCTAAAAAATCTTCTCCCTGCAAGTTTAAAAGCATAATGCATACTAGCACATTATGAAAGACCTGCTGGAAAACAAAGCCCTCCAGCAGAGTGCTGTCACAGCTCCCCAAGGCTTCCATCTTCACCTGGTCTTCCTTCTGGGTTTGAAAGCTGTGGCCATCTGATCGGCCGAGCCGCGATGTCCTTACACCCCTGCGCATGCACACGGGAGTTTCAGCTGCGGCACAACTCTCTCAATGGATGGCACCCCATCCATTGAGGGCACAGTTAGCGTGCACCAGTGACATCACCGGTGCGTCTACAATAAATAACTCCTAAAGGACATATTTAGGAGATATTCACAGTACCTACAGGTAAGCCTTATTAAAGACTTATCTGTAGGTAAAATATACCAAAATGGCTTTACTTCCACTGTAAAAAAAACTATATGAATAAAAGTATATCTCTTCTTACCCTGCAGCCATACCCTTACTAGGTCTACAGTATATGCAGTAATGTGCATTACAAGTTTGGGTTCAAGGCTTCATGTTATTGCATACACACCACAGTGTGCATGTTTGTTTATATAGTGCGGGGAAGGATATCAGGTTATTCTTTCTGTGTTAACTGTGGAGATTCACCCTCTTTCCCTCCCAGTGACATGGTTCAGTAGGATAGAATTGTGAGAAATGTAAAAGCTTGGTCTCATTAACCATTAGACAACTGAACTTTCAAAACCTAACACTTTTCAAACTAAACTCTAATCTTGTATGGCCAGTGTTAGTTACTTTGAAGGCTAACCTATTAGTGGTAATGAACTTTGGCCCCCATATGTAGGATTCTAATTACTTGCGAAGATCCTGCAACATTTTCTGTAAAGGGGTGGACCTGCTACCTTGGTTTAGCATGAAGCCCCATACTACATTGCTCCAGTAAATGGTAAATTCCAGACTTGATGACAGACATGTTGTGCCATAAAGAAGGGGTTTGTGGTCACATAGGTTACCAAGTCTAAAGAAAACAATTAAATATTGCTAAATGAGGACCTGCAGGCTTGATTGATAGGAGTGCCAAAGAGCAATAAAGACAAGGGAGGGAGGGAAGGATGTGCCATATGTAGAAATTAATATCTCTCTATCTACACATAGACACACACACACCATTGGCAGTGTTTTTAATATATATCATTTTTTGTGTACACGCCCTCTACCTTTTTTTTGCACCAGAATTTTATCTTATCAAAAGAGCAATGATAGTAAAAATGAACTCCAGGCAGATGGCTAAACCAATGAACTATATAGGAGCCTTTTAGTGGTCAAAATATTGTAATTTTGGGTTTGATTTACAAAAACTGGAGAGTGCAAATCTGGTGCAGTTGTGCATGGTAGCCAATCAGCTTCAAACTTCAGTTTCTGGAAGCTGATTGATTTCTATGCAGAGCTGGACCAGATTTTGCAGGCTCCAGTTTTAGTAAAGCCCCCCCCCCCCCTCCTTGTCATTGCTAATTGGATTCTAAACACTGTGGTCTTTTCTGTGTTAGGTGTGTCCCAGAAAGGGAGGAGTTCTGTATTTGCTGCAATTCTTAGCAAACAATACCTAGACAGCTTTTTAACTACATAACTAAATCAAAAGTTGATTAGATTGCTCTACCCTGTGCTTGGGTGGAGTACTGAGCATGCATATAAAGTAGTAGAACTTTACCATTTACATCTCCAGGTTTTACTAGTAAACAAACATTAAACAATAGATATGGAAAGACAGGGGAGACCTTTTGTTGTTAGACCTGTGTATTACTAGAACACTGAATAGGGTGAAAAAAGGCCAGAATGTTAGCTGCGGTGCTTTTAAAATCAACTTTACTGCTTTAAGGGTAATTCAATTTTTAAACACTTTATCACAAAGTTAATATTTTATCCTGAGACTGCAAAACAATCAAGAGTTGCAGAATGATATTCCCATTCACATCTAATCCTCAATTCAATTGACAGCTGAGTATCTTTTGTATCTATTGTATCTTGGGAAATAAAACCATGCAAACCCATGCAGTTTCAATACAAAATACCACTCATTTTAATTTCAAAAATTAAAAATTACATAAAAACCTTAATATGCAAATCATAATCTTATATATGCAACCATTTAGATATTTAATAGCCTATAAATGGCTAAACTAAAGCCCTTGTTTCACCAAGTAGCCAAAGGTGTATACACAATTTAAAAATAACTGAAAGGCAAAACTTTTGTTTATTTTGGATAGAGTGAAAGAAGGTTCGGATATTTGTCAGTTTATCATTTCTATCTGGGAATCCAAAAGTTGAGTTTTTTGGTTCTATAGATGTCAATGGAAGTGCTGCATAGAAGCATGTAGTGCATTTTTGATGAGTTTTAAATCTGCCTAGCTACAAGAAAAATAAAACAAAATTGCATCAAAAACACAGGTGCAAAAAACACAAAATGCAATGGAGAAACTCAACCTGCATACAAGTGAAGGTAGCCTTACTCTATCCCCCTCCCCCCCCCAAATAGTTTTGCTCTATTTTAAAAAAAGAAAAAAAAAACTTCTAGTATTACAGAACTGAGCAAGGCTCCCTCACTGTATAGGAGATCATTTTATTTAATATATTTGTTACACACCATTGAACAATACTTTGTTATTTAGATTTGTACATTTTTGTTCAAGCATTGCATTAAAATAAAAATTATAAAATGTGTGATGGTTAGTAAATGTTCTGTAGTAGGGATGAGGTGTTGATACTAATCAGTAGAAGCCTAATCATTCAGATATATATTTGAATAACCTTTTGTTAGAATATCAAGGTTTTGCATAAAAACCCTGTACAACCCAACAAACCAGCAGTACACAGGCTAATTGGAGCTCTGACCAAGATATTACTTAGATTTCTGTAGTACACTATATTAGGAGTGACACTATAGTCATAAAATGGTTTATGAAACTTTAAAGAAATTAAAAGTTCCAATAAATCATTGGAACAGAAGATATTTAATACCAAGACCAGAGTAGTGAGAATTGGTCATTTCCAACCAATAGTTGACATCCTCTACAACACCAGTTTGCATAGAGCTAATCTCGCCAAGTTTTAATTTGAACATGTCAAATTTCCTCAGAGGCCCAAATTTCAACATTAGCAATCTAAAACCTGGGACAATAAAGACATGCCCACTCCCTACTACCTCTTGTGACCTGAACCTGTAGACACAAACAGAAAGGAATCACCTTGATTGGTTAAGTTCAAGTGATGCCTCAATTTGCATTCTAATGAAGGTTTGTGGTTTCCTGGCTTGAATCCTGGCTCAACTTCTCTATAAAAAGACAAAAGATAGTTTGTGGACCTCACATATCTTCTTAGGGTCCTCAAGATCTTTTGGATACCGATTTCTGCACAGAACATCTGATATTGCTATATTCACAATGGCAGCCCACCTAACTTGTGAGAATGAAACAATTGGAGAAGAGCGATACGAAATCCTGGGACATCTTGGCGAGGGTAGTTATGGAGAAGTTGTGATGGCTGTTGACAGGGAACTGGGTAAGTGAATTCTTAAATAATTACAAAAAAATTTCTAATTTGCAGACCATTTGAACATCTAGAACAGATAGCACAAACATTAGCATCTTTACTGATTAAATGACCTTATTAGAGGTAGGGGTTTTGTTGCATAAATTTGGGGAAAAGACCATGATGCACAAAGATCTAATTCAGCACTAACAAAATATAAAAACTGGTTGAACAGTGCAAAATCCCATTCAGGCAGCTGGCATTGTTCCTACAGAAAACAAAAGCCTTTCCACCTGTTATCAATTTCTTGAGTTGGTCCTTTTGCATATCTTTAACAACCTGCCATGAGTAAAACATGAAGGCCACATTTTTTGAACTCCTCCTGAAAGTGCTAGCTACTGGTTGTTATGCCACAGAGCAAGCCTTGATATTTTACAAAAGTACATATTTGCATACAGGTTCCAGGTCAGGGATTCTATAAATTCAATTGGGTAGATTCAATATGGCAGCCAGGTAATTGGCAATTTGAAGAAGAGCTCACCAAAAGCAGGCTTCCTTTTTCTCTCATGACAGATTCATGATGATCACACACAGTTATAGTGGGTCATAGGCAGCTAAGTATGTAACAGATTTGACTATAAACTGATGGTCCACTATGCACAACCTAGACACTTGGCATTTAGATGGGAAGGGACAATAGATCTAGCTGCATGGGCAGCTACATATCTCACTGCTAGCGAGGGCCTAGAGAAGACGGCTACATTTTGAAGAAAAGCATCCAGTCTATGTAAAATGAATGGGCTCAAGTATTGGACATCCCCCAGAGTTTTAGATGTCCAAGTCTTATTGTAATCAACTTTGTTTCCCTCCTCTTTAACAGGTAGCCTTGTTGCCCTAAAAAAGGTAAAAAAGGAGCGAACCAGACTAGAGGCCTTTCTTCATGAAGTTTGCATGTCACTCTTTGTTACTGGACACGAGGGCATAATATCTACCCATTCGAGAATTCTGGAAAACTCAGACTGTTACATGATCAGCCAGGAATTGGCACCTGCTGGATCTCTTCACTCCATCATCCAGCCAGGGGTAAGTAAAGCTAATGAAGTAGCTGACACTTTAGCATTTGCTTGCTAATTCTATAAATTTGTCCTAGGGATCCTGGAGATTAATAGAAACTGGTGTTTTGTCATGGATGATACTTTCTATATATTGCATGCATTTATACCAAATATTGTTGGCCTGGTTGGAGAGAACTAAGGAAGGGCTAAAATCCCCAGTCAGCTATTTTCTCTGCACCATCTGGGCAAGATTTTCCTTAATCCAATCAAGAAGTTGGAACAGGAGGTAGTAGGAAGTCTACAACGTTAGGGGAATTCCCCTCTTAAACAGTTGTCCCCATTGGATGATTTCCCCTCATCTCTTGTTCTGTGACAACTGTAAAATTTGCATTCGCCATTAATTTTGTCTTTAAAAGCAGAAAGACAAAAATAGAGATTACATCCCTCCTTCCCCCCTCCCTTCCTAGTGGGCACATAGATAACAATCATGATACAGGTTGTGATCCTTCACCATTCTATATTAAAGGTTAGTCTGGTGTTTAAGCCAGAGGTAAAATTTAAAACCAGTTAGACCTCCCATATTTCCTTCATTGCCCAATTATTGCTGAAGTAGTTGGAGATCGGTTGCACTGATGTTCACATAGAATTCCATCTGCAGATTTAAAAAGTAACCAACGTTGTATTGAATTTGATATTATTGAATATTATTTTTTAGTAAAATAGTGTTATTTTAAAGCCAAATATCATATAATTAATTGTTTTAACTTTTCCAGATGGGAATTCCAGAAAAGCTGGTCAAACGGTGTGCACTACAGCTTACCCAGGCTCTTGAATATATGCACAGCAAAAACCTGGTGCATAGGGACCTAAAGCCGGACAATATTTTACTTATGGACAAGAGATGTCATAATGTGAAATTAAGTGACTTTGGACTGACTCAGTTTGCCGGTACAGTTGTTCCATCAATGGCACCCCTCAACACATTCATGTCCCCGGAACTTTGTGAACTGGAGCACAGGGAGTCAATTGTCGTGGATCCTAGTGTTGACATCTGGGCCCTTGGTATTGTATTGTATGTTCTTCTCACTGGAAACTATCCATGGGAAACAGCTTCAGCTCAAGATCTATGGTTTCAAAGGTTTATTTACTGGCAGAACAACTCTGACCATGTTCCACCACCAAGTGGTTGGGAGAATGTCAGCAGGAGGGCTCAAGATTTATTTCACATACTTCTTGCCCAAGACCCCAGCTGCAGGAACCAAGTCAGAGTTGTTCTAGATTTTCTTCATTTTCCTTGGAACTTTGAAGTTGCCACCCAAGAAACCATGGATCTTGTGGAGCAGAAGGAAGAGGAGGATATTGCAGCAAAGGACAGTGAGGTAGAAGTCATTGTGCTGGAGAGTGAAGAGGAAATAATTATAATAGAAAATCACGGTGACATTGAATACATTGTGATCAATTATTCCGGCTCTTGAATTTGCTGCAGTTAAAATCTCAGCAGTGCTTCTTTTGAAAGAGACCAGCAGTACCTAAGCTCTGAAGTTGAAGTCTAAACGGACCCCAATTATTGTCCTAAAAGGAGGAGAATAGTTGCAGAGCTTCTCTGCCCAGCTCAAACCATCACCGTCATCTCAAAAATATTACTGAAGTGGTGAGATAGAAGGAACAGGGACAAGCATTTATCTTGTGACTATTTCAAAGGTTTTTCTGAGATGTGGACTTTGCACCGTGATGTCACCGGGCCTCATCACTACCTCTTTGAAAAGCAACTACCTCAACTACAATTCATGTTGCCGTCTCCATGCGTTTGTATCTATAGTGTCAATGCAATCACTGCACCAGGTATAGAATGCAATAAATTCTAAGTACTGGTTATACCTTTTGTATCGTGTAATTCATCTATTTTTGCTCTGCCTCTTATTTCTCCTTCAACACAGATTGAAAAAGTGTTACAAAACCCACAACAGTAAAATCAGTCTGTATATGCAGTAAAGCATGCTTGTTATACTCCCTGTGGAACCTAAGGGGTTAATCCTCTGCATTGTGTAAAAATGTAGTTTGATCCTGATTTCTCTGATCCTCTCCTTCTTTCAGTGTCCCCCTCTTAAGACATTGTGCGGAGTCACTCTGCACATGCTCAGTTTGGTATGTATTACTAGGGTTCTTTTTTTTTTCTTAGGAGAGTGCATGTGATTAACAGGGCCAATCAGCACTGTCCAGACAGAGGTCAGGGGTTCTGCATCCTCCTAAAGCAAAATGCAAAACTCCTCCTACAAGCTTTAATCAGTGCTCAGCTGGACACTGATAGAAGTCACAAGACTGCTCTAACTGCTGATGAGCAGTTTATATTTACTAAAATAATTGGATTTCCATGTTTAGTGTACTGTGGGAGACCGTATATAGTGAATGCAGGGTCTGGGGTTTAGTAACACTTTAACGTTGACAATACATTATTTATGTAAACTGCGCAAATCCCCAATCAACTGAAGTCACAAAGCTGCAAGTATATGAGGATATTGTCTCTTAAAAGACCAATTCAAATGGATACTGTGCTAGGTGAACCCTTAAAACTTTGTGAGCACTATAGAAACCTTTGCACCTCTAAAAAGCGATCAAAAATTGAAAATAAAACACTAAATAATTACATACATATGCCCTATGAAGACCCTCACCCCTCTGAAGGGCGATCAAAATTTGAAAAAAATTAATTGAATAAACTGAGTGCAGTAATCATAAATACGTGTAAGAAACCATTATATGTGGTCAAATTAACCTAAAATGTCATGCATTATCCATGAGCCCTATGAAGACCCTCACACCTCTGAAGAGTGATCGAGGTTGAGGATAGGTCAAATCTCAATGTGAAAAAAAAACTCCTCAAATATACATAAAGGTTAGTAGAAATTTTTCAAAAACAGTAACAAAATGTCCATATAGACTTAAACCATAGTCCATAAGTATGAGAAGAATATGACAATAACATGAATGAACATTTTACAAAGCTGCAGTTTTTTTTAATATGGGCTGGAGCCCCCAGACTGCACCGGCTATTTTCTGGAAAAGGTAACCAGCCCATACCACACCATGCCTGGCCTAGGGTCAAATGGCAACCTACGTGAAGATCCAGCATATTCCAAGTCATTAAAGGGTTACTTCACATTTACCAAAAAAAACATGCCCGTGCAGATAAGGTACATAAATGGCCCACATCTATAGCAAGGGTATTATTTCACTTTAGTCAGAGCTGAACACTTTGTTTTGATCTACATAGCTAGTTTTTTTGGTAAAGGTGAACTAGGCCTTTATCCTCACTGGGAAGGTTATACATCGAACCAGCATGTAGAACACAAGTCACCGCAAATATAAGCAATACAGTGAAAGTGTAACTGACCGCCATAACGTCTCCTAAATCTACGTATGAAGACTGAACAAAGACCCCCACTTAACCAAAGGTCCTCTAAACCACAACCTGGGTCGCAGGATACTCGCACCGGCCTTTATCCCCTCAGCTTCTTTTTACTGCATACAATGCAGGGCCACTGAGTAGATTCTCTACTTCCTTCATAACATGCACTGTGAGGGGTCATCATATACTAGAAAAGACTGTAAACCTTGGGGCTCAATCACATAGGCGCTCGTCAAGTAACATCTGTTTACTTTATGTACTAGTTCTGAGCTGTTTGCTGTATGGACTCACCAGCACAGCCAAGTTTGAAAGGTGAACGCACCCGGACGCACAGGAGCTGCACCTGGCCCTTCATACCTGTCAAACTGCGCAAGTCCATACAGCCAATGTGTGGCCATTCACTTTGTATGGGGTGCCTGCACACAGCGCAGCACTGGGGCAGGAAACCTAAGAAATGCCTCTTCTTGCTGTATGGAGCTGAGTGCCCATGTGAATGAGCCCTTAAAGTAAATCTAAGACAAAACTTTCTTTTTTCACTTTAGATAGAGTAAGGGAAGGTTAGAACACCTGTCAGGTTGTTTTTCTGCCATTTGTGTCCCATAGGGAGATGTCCCTTCACTTCCTGTCCCATAGCCAATACCCGAAGTGAGAGAAACTCTCTCAAAGTGATGAAAAAATGGGGTGTCACTAGAACTAGTGCCCCGATAGGGTCACTGTACTTTACACCCCTGTACCCATATAGTTCTGCCCCCACACCCTGATCTGTGAGTCCCACAGGTCACTGTACTATACCCCATGTATCCCCAGAGCTCTCCCCTCACACCCCAATCCCTGAACCCTGACAGGTCACTGTGCTGTTCACACCTGTGTACCCCCACAGGTCTCCTTTCACAACCCCATTCCTGGGCCCTGACAAGCCACTGTACTGTAATCCCCCCAAGCCCCCCTATCCAGAGATCTCAGGCATCTCCTGTTGCTTGGTTACATAGATAAAAAAAGGACAGGCTGATTACATAACAGGACATTACACAGACATCTGGATGGTCTGGGGCAGGCATGTCGCACTCAGATAAAACACTGGCCCCCACAAAGACAATATCTTCAAGGGGGTCACACCGGGAGAACTACAAAAAAAAGGGAAATACGCCGGTTTTGTGGTGAGAATATTGCTGCATATTCCGTGCTCTAAATTGTGGAATGGTATAAGACAAGTTCTATGTGGTGTTGCACCAGCTGCGCCAAATCACATGACAAGTGCTATACTTCAGTGACCGTTCCCGTGCGCCAACATAAGCATGCTTGGATCTGGCGCCCCAACACCCCCACAAGAGCAAGTAATAAAATGGCAGGAATCACTTTTATGATGTTGTCACAGCAAGCGCTAATTAAATAGGCATACAGAATTTGGTTGACTTGGCACATGGAAAATCTGCCAACATTTCCACTAAAAATGATGTATTTCCTTCCATCTGTTAATTGGTCAATATCTCAGAATTGTGACATACTGGGGGGGGGGGGGGGATTAATTAGTCTTCACTGGAGCACAGCCAATTAGCCTTTACATTTCCATTTTCTAACCTGTGTGGGGAAAAATAAAAGCTGCAAGCTGATTGGTTGCTGTGGGCAATGATAAGAGTTGGGATGAAACATTTTCTATGAATCTCTCTTTATGGAAATCATGAGAGAGAGTCCATTTCTCTAATGGGGATACAGCCAGCAATACAAATATGACAGTGGATCTAACCCCTCACCCCTCACCACTGACAGTTGGCATTCTTGTAAACAACCCCTGACCTGAGGCTGCCCAAAATAGATCTCATGGTCTATGAATACAAGTCCTGTGTCCTGTACTGTATGATCCAGAGAAAAAGGTTTGTCTTTGGTTACATGTTACACACATGTTACACACACCAAACATCGGGGCTGAGTTTGGCTCTAACCAGGCACACTGATCCCCAATGGTGCTCACTGATACTGATAGCACAGACATTACAAATGAGCCCATATTCAAAAAACAAACCTAGCTTGTTGATGTATTTCAGTGTGTTACAAGCAGCACTATTGACACCTGCCTACATCATTGGAAAGGACCCCAAAAGCAGGCTTCTTTAAGCTTTACCTGTGTATTAGGTGCAACACAGATTTCTCTTTGTGTTGGATTTCATATATCCAGGACAGAATACTGAGCTCTGTGATTGTCACTCTGCTAAAAAAAAATTGGAGCCTCGCTGTGGAAAACGGCAGTTGGCAGAAAAATCATTTGAATTTTGTTTCCGGTTGGTATCCTAGCAACCACGGAAACTCAGTCCACAGGCAGCGCAGCCACAGACAGTCAGTGTGCTTCTGCTAGCGATAGTGAACACACTCCTTTTTTTGTGCTCTGTGAGATCTCATTATAACGTGTTATAATGAAGTGGACCAGGCCAAAACTACGTTTCCGATATCATCCATATAAGAACAGACAGGAGGTCACCTGGAATACCATCATAGGGAGACCTTTTGTAGATGATTTGGATAAGCCCACTTTATCACATAGTGGGTTGAAGGTGGAGACACCTCAGCAATTCCCCAAAAATCGGGAAAGCAAACATGGGAACTCTGATGGGAGGAAGAATTCTGGAGAGGGAAAGAGTTCCAAAGAGGAGAGTGCCATGAACAGAGGAAAGAAGCGCAGATCCAACCAATCTGCTGAGGAAGAAAGACCAGCAAAACAGGGACGATGTGGTCATGCACCGAGTTGGGCCAAAACACCATGTGCTGTCATATTGCCCAAGAGGAATAACAAGAGGCCAGCATCAGATCCAATTTTCTCTGCACCTCCAAATAAGAAAAGGAAGATCGCTGCTGATGAGACAAGCAAGAATGATCAACAGCTCGTCGAGGTAGTCAGCGATAGATTTCACCAGGTTGTCAGCGATATAGTCGGCGAGGTAGTCAGCGAGAGAGTCGCTGAAGTTGTCAGCAAGTCAGCCAACGAGGCCGTCGTTGGGGTTGTCAGCGAGCTAGTCGATGAGGCTGTTAGCAAGCCCGTCGATGAGGCTGTCAGACAACCAGTCAACCGGGCAGCCGGTGAGAATGACAACAAGGTAGTCAGGGATGTGCCTGGCACCAAATTAGAAATGCATCCGCCAGCCGACTTTAATCTTGACAGCTTTATCTTTCATAAAATACTCGGTCAAGGTAGTTACGGAAAGGTAAGTAATCAAAGATTTATGAACAGAGGGTTTAATGCACTGCCAGTTAGTGGTTATTATTATTGCCAGTCGGCAAATAGTAGGTCGTAGGTGGAGGTCACACCACTCTATTCCTTACCGCTTCCCATTTACACTACACACACTGAGCTGTGCTGCTCAATGCCAAGCTGAAATCCATGCTTTCCCCATAGGACCAGTTTACACCAGTGTGATACATTAGTTGGCGCTCGGTTACATTGGAATAGAATGCATGTAAATGCAATGTGCTTTAAGAAAGCTACAATACTGGTATTTTACACCACTCATGAAAAAATAGCATGCCAACGCACATCATCTCCAGTGCGTTTACTGTGTTACATGGATGCAACGCGAGTAGAGTGAATCCAGGCTTACACACTAAGTCATGTTTAGTGGTGTACTGTCTGTCGGGGGTGTAATACACAAAAAGATGCAAGACAGAATTACAAATCCTTTGGTATATAAGGAAATAAGCTGACGTACATTTAAACTGTATATAGCAGATTGCATAACGTTTGGCTGCACAGCTTCATAGCCTTTAGCCCCAATTTATGAACGCTGAATACAGACTTCAGAGTGAGCGCTGGCTGTGATTTGCTAAAAGCCTACTGCGGCTTGCTAAAAGCCTATTGAAAGCTATCCCCAATCCCTAACAGTCTAGAAGTTACTGACTAACAGTCAAAACCACTGAAAACTTGCACAAAATCCGGCTGACTCCCCGTTCTATAAACTGTTTTCAAACTAAGACTAACAATCGTAGCCAGGCTGGGGGGGTTGCTGCTGGACCCAGAGGTAACCTTTTCAGAACCCGGAGCTGAATTGCTTCTAATCATTTGTGTCCTGTGTTTTTTAGGTCGCCCTGGCATCCCATCCTGCCACCAACAAGAAACTGGCAGTCAAGGTGGTACAGAAGAGGAAATTACTGCAAGAAGAACCGAAAAGTGTCCTCGTAGAGAGACAGATACTGGAAAAAGTTGGACGGAGTTCCTTTTGTACACACGCCTATGGAACCTTCCAAACAGAAGTAAGTTTCACATTCCTATCAATCACTCACTCATCAAATCACATCCATGTTATCCATTTGGACTCCAAGTCCAGCACAGACCTAGAAATAAATCCCAAAACCAGAAAAAAAGGAGGGATGGTCCAGCTTCAAAGAGGCTAAGACATGAGAGAGTTATGGTGGCTGCCAATGCAGAATTTGGGGAATTCTGGTTCTCCCCAGCCGTCCTGCTCTTACTTTGGCTTTGCTGTCGGAGTCACTGACTTGGATCAGGTATAGTCCTTGAACTTCTCTCATGATAGAGTCACTTCAATAGAACCTGTCACAACATGTTTGCATGTTAATGGCTTCTATATATTGCTTACCCACAGAGGAATGACGTTCACCATACATTGAAAGTTCCTGCCAAGCATCGCGTTAACTTAGTCTTACAGTGGATGGAAAGCCAATACTGAACATTTCTTGTTTGTTCACACTTGGTCTATTAAATAGATCAAGCAGAGCGTGTTGTTATATCTGTTTAATAAGTGCAGAAAAACACTTGTGATCCTGTCAGAATTCCAGCGCTGTCCTGAGTCATCCTAAGCAGTCTTATCAGCCCCGCTCACTTCTCCTCTGTGAACTACAACACAGCTCCCCGTATGTTATAGAGATGAGGATGGGGAGAGGTGTTCTTAAGGATGGGGAGAGGCATACTTATTGTCCTAGGATGACAATACGGCACCTCCATAGACATAGAGAATAGTAAGTGAGCGTAGTCACCCTAGGACAAGAAGTAGATTAGTGGTAGGATTACAAGGGGAAAATAAAGGAAGACATGCTGAAAAGAAGAACACTAGTACAGCCTCCATAGCTGAGCACTGGTGTAAGCTGAAATAGATGACATTTTTATTCTTGAGTTTGAAGATGCGTTAAACTCCTGAACCGTCTACCATGTCCAGACATCCCTATATTTCTGCATTTCCACCAAAACACAAACTTCACATCCACTTGACCTTTTGGAACCGACTTATTTTTCTCTTTCTTTTACAGGAAAATCTCTTCTTTGTTATGGAATACATGAGAGGAGGAGAACTACGCGACCTGATCAAGTCTTCTGCTCCATTACCAACTAACACCATAAGGTAAGACTTACAAAGATTCCGTCTAAGGCTGCATTCATACCCGCACCATTCAACCTTTTTATTTTGGGCTTTTTTTGCACATTAGTCGTGCAACAGCATAGGGCAGCCTATTCACTTACGTGAGCTGCCTTATGTGTGACAAATGCACCAAAGTAGCTCATGTACTTTTCTTTGTCCGCGAGCCTCACAATTTTGCAATGTACATTTTGGTGCGTTTGGCCACACAACTGCTACCCGCATTTGAAGTGCCATTAAGAATTAATGGCACCACAAGTGTGATTTGCATCTTAGCACATTTTTCATGCATTTCCCAGAACACCAAGGTGTTAATATGGCCTAAGAGAAGGGTGAGGGTTAACAGTCATGATGAAGGATTTGCATATAGTAATTACAGAATGAATCTTAAAGGAGAAGTACAGACAAAGCTCCTTGACCCGTTTTCAGCTGACAGCGGGCTGAAGCCTGCTGTCGGCTGATGTCACTCAGCCGGTCCAGGCTGGGGAAAGATCCCGACTTTAAAATAAGGATCTGCCCCAAAATCTGGAGCGGCACCCAGCTCAACGATCCGTTGAGAGCCTGAGCCAGTTGCTCCCTCCACTCCACATCCCAGTGCTCCATTAAGTTGGCGGGGTGGGGAAGAGCAGAAACGCTGACTGACAGTCACCGCTCTCTGTTCGGAGTGAGCGCTGACTGAGTGAGAACTCCGCAATCAGCTGTCAAGTGATTGTTGAGTGCTCACCCTTAAAACCGGCCATAGACAGATGCTGCATCGGACTGATGCTGCATGCACCTAGATAAGTATGATTTAACAAAAAAATGAATTCCTATTTTGCTCTCTTCATTTAAACTAAAAGATCACCCACACCGACCCACCTCAGTAAGCCTTTATCAGGAAAGAACCTTCACTGCCCCCCATACACATACTCATCTTCCGTTTACCCCCTAGCCTAGCCTTTTTCAGCCGTCAGCAAAGTACTCTGTAATGCAGTTTGTAGACATCAATCTCACATAATCACACACTCCTTCAATCAGATGCAACTAATCCCTACAAGATTCTAAAGCATGCTAACTGTATAGCATAGGGAGCTATTTGTCCAAGCTGATTAATGATCAGTTGCTACTCCTAGTGACTGGTCACCAGCAAATTTAGTAGCACCATTGATCTGCTAACACTCTCCTGCATAGCACGAGCCTAATGTGATATCTGCCAAACACCGGTTATATCCTCTAGTTTATCTTGGCGTGCAAGGCTGTATCTTCAACCCCACACAAGCAATGTTCCAACCCCACAGGTCTTAGCCAATGGTTGTCAGATACCACAGATCAGGTGACTATGATCCAATCCCTGGTTAAGAACCAAAGAAACCCAAGAAAAGAGCAGGGCCTGTCATTATCACAGTAATACATTGCTGCTTATGACATGCAAGGCTTGGAAGAAATCACCTCTTAATCATTTGTTTACTTATGCTGTGAGACGTGCAATAATCGTAGACCTTTTCTCCTTTTTTACAGATTTATTGCTGCAGAACTTCTCTGCGCGCTACAATATCTGCACCGCCAAGGAATAATGCACAGGTAAGTGTCTCCACCATGATCTTCCATATCTTCTAATCTTCAGTAAAGTACAACACCACCCAATACTGCTACTTTAGTTGTGGATGGGTGTACAAGGGTTGAATTGCCCATGGCCAGTTCTGTCCCCTGCTGCTGAAGCTTTTGTGACTCTAAGGGCTCGTTCACACTCGACTCTTTTTACCAACGCTTGCCAAACGCCCCTATAGCGTTTGGCAAGCATTGGTCCGGCGTTTGCGGAGCATCTTTTAACGCTCCGCAAATGCCGCATGCGCGGTTTAGCGGAGGTTGCTAAGCTTTGCCGAGCGTTACAAACGCCTATAATGAAGTTTGAATGGTGTTACCGCTCCGCAAACGCCCCGCAACCGTGTCGCCACCGCACCGCAAACGCCGGCCGTGCGTTTGCGGAGCGGCACCGTAGACTAGAATAGGAGGCTTCAACGCCTCCTGACTCGACCAGGGGCGTCCGTTTTTCCGCGACGCTAACGCTCCCGTTAGAACAGCACCATGTGCTGCAATGTGCAGAATTGTCCGAGGCCTCTCTGCCGCCTGCACACAACGCTAGTGTGAACGTAGCCTAAGTAAGGGAGTCTCACTTCCCCATATTACATACATTTGCAATTGTAGATGTCCTGTTCTAACACTGTGCCATGTCCCATTCAGCAGCTGAGCAAAACCAGCCACAGGTGCAAAATTTGCTCTGGGTCCCATCAATCCCCGTAAACCAGCAGAAGAAACAATATTGAGGTGCACTCCGTCAATCTGAAATGAGTCTATGGCTTTATTAAAGACACGTGGATAGAAACACTCCCCAGGCTGCCTAATTCTAACACTTATCACCCTCTAGTGGGACGTAATCATGCCCCCACTAGAAGGGCAAAAGGTGACGCAGGAAGAAAGCCTGCGGAGTGTTTCTGATCCCTTCTTTTCAATAAAGATGTTGAAGCATTGCAGAATGACCAACTGTGATTTGATATGGTTTCTTACACTGCAGTAAGCTGACAGCCAAGGTCATGAGGTTCCTCTTACCATTCGTAAAGCAGTGCAGAAAGTTAGAAGGGGATCTAACCCGCTGGCACCCCTTGAAAGCTGAACTATTAGTATTGGTTGAATTACGGTTTTAAACATTTGATCTGTAAATCTAACTCTCTCCTTTTTTTTTTTTTTTTACAGAGACTTGAAACCCGAGAATATACTGCTCGACAGCTCCGGCCATGTCAAAATTGCAGACTTTGGCCTTTCAGAAGCCGACGTGTTTGGATCCGACAAAGTATTTACTTGTGCCGGTACTCCAATCTATATGGCCCCAGAAGTAAGTATAACACCACCCTTGTTTTTCCCCTCTACTGCTCCCATCTTTATCTTATAATATCTATGAACCTAACAAGAATTTTGGAGATGAAAGAAGCAGAGCCACAATGATGGTGACTCAAAAAACCTAAAAAACAACAGGAGGCCCACTGTGACCTGTCATTCCCACCAACCATTGTTAACTATTATTACTGCTCTGTGCAGCTCATCGTGTGCTTTATTTTATAGTTAATCTTACTCTCTGTTTTATCAGGTTCTACAAGGAAAACCCTGTGATGCTATGTCTGACTATTGGTCACTGGGTGTCATCTTATTCGAAATGGCCACAGGAGCACATCCAGGTGAAGCCAGATTCAGGAGACACTTCTATCCGAGGGACATGGATCCTGAACTTCAAGATGTCATTGAAAGAGTAAGTATACTCTACAATTAGAATTATGCAAAAGCTATAGATCCTTAGTGTAGTGTTCTTTATGAGAGAAGCTTGCAAAACGTTCTCTAGTATCCAGTACATCACCAGGTGTAAGAAAGCACACAGGGGGCATCCGACTTCTGGAAGTGTTATATACACACGGTATAGCAAGATATTCACCACACAGGGAGTCAGAATAATATAGGAACTATCCATGAGCTTTTGGATGAACTCATTCACTGGTTCAGAAATGTTCACTTTGATCCTTCCAACAGACATATATATCTTCAGTGAAAACTACACCAAGGAATTAAAATATGACATTCTGAGGTGTTTTTTTTCTATTTTTAAGAAATAGCCGACACTAAACTGGCTGATTGATCAGTTTCTGTTAGTGACAATCTACCGTATGCTAAATTTCATTTCTTTTTCTTTATAGCTTCTTGAAATAAATCCGAGCGATCGCCGGCAGGCAGTGAAACAACTGCGAAAACATCCCTTCTTCAGTACCATTTACTGGAAGAAGCTGGAGAAAGGAAAGGCCACCTCACCATTGAAGATGCCAGAAGAAAGTCTGCGCTCACAAATCGACACAAATCAGCAAATTGATGTGAAGGAACTGATTCCCTACACAGGAAATACAGAAAATAAAATTGCAGAAGAGCAACAGAGATTGTTCGATGGCTTCAGCTTCAAAAGCACAAAATGGAGAAGGATGGTGGAGAGGAAATGAAAGAATGAGGGCTCATTCGCACCATCTGCATTGAGCCACGTTCTTTTGGACAGATCACCACAAGGTTAGACCATACTTCTCTTGTGGGTCACAGGAATGACCTAACTTTTGCTTTCCTGGGGCAAAGAGTCAGCTTATAGCAGGCTATTACAGTGTATAGCAGGCAGATCACCACCTTTGTGCATCATTCATCATGATTGACATGGATCGACAGTGCTGGACAACATGAATGAAACTGAATTCACATCAAGATAAAAAAAACTGCCGGAAGATCAGAGGACAGTTGGTTTACCACGGATCAACACCTTTATGCGTCATTCATCATGAGTGGATCAACATTCCTAGATGATAGGAATGACGTTGGATTTATACAATGGAACATAACCTCATCCATTCTGGGTGAGAGGATTAGAAGGAGCAGTGGTTTGCCATGTCGGCAGATCACCGCCTATGTGCGTCATTCATCGTGATTTATATGGATCAACATTGCCGGAAGACATGAATGACGTTGGATTTATACAATGGAACACAACCTCATCCTTTTTGGGTGAGAGGATTAGAAGGAGCAGTGGTTTGCCATGTCGGCAGATCACCATCTATGTGCATCATTCATCGTGATTGATATAGATCAACATTGCCGGACGACATGAATGATGTTGGATTTATACAATGGAACATAACCTCATCCTTTTTGGGTGAGATTAGAAGGAGCAGTGGTTTGCCATGTCGGCAGATCACCGCCTATGTGCGTCAATCATCGTGACTGATATGGATCAACATTGCTGGACAACATGAATGACGTTGGATTTATACAATGGAACATAACCTCATCCTTTTTGGGTGAGAGGATTAGAAGGAGCAGTGGTTTGCCATGTCGGCAGATCACCGCCTATGTGCGTCATTCATCGTGATTGATATGGATGAACATTGCCGGACAACATGAATTACATTGGATTTAAACAATGGAACATAACCTCATCCGTTTTGGGTGAGATTAGAAGGAGCAGTGGTTTGCCATGTCGGCAGATCACCACCTATGTGCATCATTCATCGTGACTGATATAGATCAACATTGCTAGACGACATGAATGATGTTGGATTTATACAATGGAACATAACCTCATCCTTTTTGGGTGAGATTAGAAGGAGCAGTGGTTTGCCATGTCGGCAGATCACCGCCTATGTGCGTCATTGATCGTGACTGATATGGATCAACATTGCTGGACAACATGAATGACGTTGATTATTACAATGGAACATAACCTCATCCTTTTTGGGTGAGAGGATTAGAAGGAGCAGTGGTTTGCCATGTCGGCAGATCACCGCCTATGTGCGTCATTCATTGTGATTGATATGGATCAACATTGCTTGACGACATGAATGACGTTGGATTTATACAATGGAACATAACCTCATCCTTTTTGGGTGAGAGGATTAGAAAGAGCAGTGGTTTGCCATGTCGGCAGATCACCGCCTATGTGCGTCATTCATCGTGATTGATATGGATCAACATTGCTAGACGACATGAATGACGTTGGATTTATACAATGGAACATAACCTCATCCGTTTTGGGTGAGATTAGAAGGAGCAGTGGTTTGCCATGCCGGCAGATCACCGCCTATGTGCGTCATTCATCGTGATTGATATGAATCAATATTGCCGGACGACATGAATGACATTGTATTAATACAATGGAACATAACCTCATCCTTTTTGGGTGAGAGGATTAAAAGGAGCAGTGGTTTGCCATGTCGGCAGATCACCACCTATGTGAATCATTCATCGTGATTGACATGGATCAAAGAAAAAAGATTAACAGTAAGAATATTGTTCTTACTTGGGTGATAAGTGAGAAGACTATCAAGTTTTTAGATATGGAGATTATGCAGGAACAGGATCCTCTACTAACAAAAACATTCTTCAAGACGGTAGATCGCAATGGTTATATACCCCTGAACAGTTGTCATCACACCTCCTGGCTTATGAATGTCCCTAAAGGACAATTTGTCAGACTAAGGAGAAATTGTACTAGAAAGGAGGATTATCGGGATCAAGCAAAGATGACTTATACAATGGAACATAACCCCATCCCTTTTCAATGAGAGGATTGGAAGGAGCAGTGGTTTGCCATGTCGGCAGATCACCACTTATGTAATATTCATCGGGAATGACATGACACATTGCTGGACGACATGAATGACGGCTATATACTGTAGATCAGTGGTGGGCAACCTTTTTTTTCAACTGAGCCAAATCTCGCCAAAACCACAATTGAAATTTATTTTGAGAGCCACATTTTTAAAACTGAAAATACATCTCCCATATAGTAATTCATCCCCCATAGTAATTCATCCCCCATATAGTAATTCATCCCCCATATAGTAATTAATCCCCCATATAGTAATTCATCCCCCATAGTAATTCATCCCCCATATAGTAATTCATCCCCCATATAGTAATTCATCCTCCATATAGTAATTCATCCCCCATATAGTAATTCATCCCCCATATAGTAATTCATCCCCCATATAGTAAGTCCCCCATAGTAATTCATTCCCCATATAGTAATTCATCCCCCATATAGTAAGTCCCCCATATAGTAATTCATTCCCCATATAGTAAGTCCCCCATATAGTAAGTCCCCCATATAGTAATTCATTCCCCATATAGTAAGTCCCCCATATAGTAATTCATCCCCCATATAGTAAGTCCCCCATATAGTAATTCATTCCCCATATAGTAAGTCCCCCATATAGTAATTCATCCCCCATATAGTAAGTCCCCCATATAGTAATTCATTCCCCATATAGTAATTCATTCCCCATATAGTAAGTCCCCCATATAGTAATTCATCTACCATATAGTAAGTCCCCCATATAGTAAGTCCCCCATATAGTAATTCATTCCCCATATAGTAAGTCCCCCATATAGTAAGTCCTCCATATAGTAATTCATTCCCCATATAGTAAGTCCTCCATATAGTAATTCATTCCCCATATAGTAAGTCCCCCATATAGTAATTCATTCCCCATATAGTAAGTCCTCCATATAGTAATTCATTCCCCATATAGTAAGTCCTCCATATAGTAATTCATTCCCCATATAGTAAGTCCCCCCTGTGTCAATTCACTTACCTTTGCTCCGCGCGTTCCTCTCGTATTCCCGCGCCGTTCTGGTCTTCAGGGAGGACTGTGAGAGGAGAAGAGTTCGTCACGCTGCCCCGCCTACATCCTGACAGCTGCAGAGTCCTGACGCCCGAGAGGAGGGAGGGGGGCGGCCATCCGAGAGGAGGGGAGGGGAGAGGGGGAGAGGAGGAGAGGAGGGGAGGGGGGGGGCGGCCGGCCGCCCGCCCGCCCGAGAGGAGGGAGGGGAGCGGGCGCCCGGCACACAGGAGAGCCGCATTTAAGTTTGTAAAGAGCCGCATGTGGCTCGCGAGCCGCGGCTTGCCGACCACTGCTGTAGATGCATGAGTCCAGTGCTATCTTCAACTGGGCTGATCCTTTGCTAGTCTTCAGATCCCCAGTGCTGCCCTTTTTTTTTTTTTTTTTAAATAATATTTTTATTGGGGTTTCAAACAACAATACAGTAGATGCAACAGTGTACTCAGAGTCAGAGAAGTGGTCTAAACTTACAAAAGAATAGGTAAAAAAAAAAATGTAATCAAGCTCAATGAGCATATTACAGGTTTCAAAGTAATAAACAAGATGATAACTAAGGGGGGGGAGGCTAGAACCAGTGGGGCCTTCCAAGCCATATCCGCTAAAGCCAGAAGAATGACAGAGGTCCCCAGGGTGGTCGCTGCCTCTGTGGGATCCTTGTCAGACACAGGAGTAGCAAGAAGTGGCCTAGAATAATGAAGAGATGGAGACATGTGCAACCCACGCCTAATAAGGCATCTTTACTATAACCATACCAAACCATAATTAGTAGTCAAGGGAAAGGGGGAAAAGAAAGGGGGGGGGGGGGTTTAAGTATAGGCCCAAACGGAAGAACTGGAGATTCCTCCCCTGCATGGGGACGCTCAAACAAAGGAGAGCTCCCCACGGAGGAAGGGATCCCGGCACAGAAAGCACAAAACAGGAAGAACGCATGTTGTTACCTATTTGCAGAGCCATTATGCAATCCTGTAATAAAGAATTGGTTATATGGAGACCCATCATGTGACTGACACCCATTAAAAACATCCTTGAGATATACAATACAGTAAAATCAAAAGAGTTATGAGGAATGTGGATAGGGATAACCATATGGCCTATTGGAGGTACGTGCTCTGCTCCAGAGGGGGAAGAGACCTTGATATTAAGAGGCACCATTTTTTCTGGAACCGCAACGTCAAGGCTTTTAGTGACAAGTCTAAGTCAAGTTTTTCTCTACGAAGAAGATGTAATAGATCTTGCTTGACCTCAGGAACTGAAGGCGGAGCGGAGGATAGCCATTTTCTGAGAATGATCCGTCGCGCAATCATGAAGCAGGTGGCTAGCCAAGCCTTATTGCGTTGTATAGCTAGTAATTGAGGTCTGGACTGCTCCAGGCGTGTAGAGGGGAAATTGCCAAATAGGAGCAGAAAGGGACCTTGTGTCGGGCAATAACCCGTGACAGAAGCAGCGAATGTCTCCAGTTGTTTCTAAAATTCCAAGATGAATGGACAATACCACAACTTGTCTAGCAATGTGGGTCGTGGAGATTTGTACAGGGGGCAGCTATTTTGAATCTGGAGAGGTGGAGATGGTAGAGGAGGAATACAGGGACTTAGACAGGCATAGATTCAGTGGTTTATAAATGTTCGAGATCTTAAATGTTTTCCGCTTCAGCAATATATCCACCATAGACGTTTGGAATCTTCTTGGTCTATTCCGGCATGTGCTTGAGATATGATCTATGCCTTGCTGAACCATTAAGAAGTGATGGGGCGGGAGTTGGTAGCACTCACTAATACGAGAGAAGGGGAGGGCAGAGCCTGAGATAGTGTCAAATAACTGCGCAAAAAGCTTCAAACCTTGTTGAGCCCAAGTAGCATAGGCGGCATGAAATTGAGGCAAGGGGAAGGATGGGTTACCATGGATCGGTAGATAACAGGAAGTCCAAGGGGACAAACCCAGCCTGAGTCTCACTTCCTTCCAGGCTACGGCTGCTCAGCCCATACAGTGCATTGGCAGGATGGCGAGCTGCTTGCACAGTCAGCGATTGCCTGCACTGTATGTGATGGGGTTGGCGCGATGATGTCATTGCGCCGGGTACTCGTATGTGGGCGTTTCTGCATGTGGGCAGACCCGCCTGGAGACGGATAGAGGAGCGGTGTTTCGGTTCCTAAGACCATCGGAAATATGTGTTTTCCAATGGTCTTAGGCGAACCGTGTGAAAGGTTTGTTCGACCCCCAAAGGGGTCGCGATTCACAGGTTGAGAACCGCTGCTCTAAAATTAAAAAGAAAACTATACAAACTGTACATACACGTTAGAGTTCAGTCACTCAGCTTTTTGTAGGCATTTTATGCACCTAGTGTACATTTCTGGGTGCTTTCCTGCTCCAGGTGCTACATGCAGCCAGCCATACAAGTAAATGGCTGTACGTGGCCGCACTCATTGAAACGCCAATGCCTCCTCGTGTTGGGAAAATACGTTGGACATGCATGTGTGGATAAGAGCTGATGTAAAGAAGTATCAGCGTTTACAAATATATTCCCTTGTATGGCAGGTTATATGCAGCACCTGCAGCTCCCTCTGCACACAAAAGTGTCCAGAAATCTATTGACAAATACATGAAACAAATGAATGAAAGAAGTGCAGCTCTCCAAAATCCACAATATCCCGCCTCCAAGCAAACTTGTTAATACAGAACTAATAAAACTGACGCCCCTAAATTTGCTGAAATAGCTCAGTTGGAAGAGCGTTAGACTGAATGTCTAAAGGTCCCTGGTTCAATCCCAGGTTTCAGCAGCTGTTGGGGTGTTCCCAGGAGTTTGAGGAAGTAGAATCGATCTGGATCAGCCAAATAGAGAACGCTATATGGAGACCTGGTGAGCCATCGATTTGCCTATGAAACCACGAGCATTACTAACCCTTTATTGTAATAAACCTGGTTTTATAGAAGGCACGACGATTTATGTTGTAGACACCTTTCACACGGAGCGAAGTCCGCACTGTTTGGACGCCTGTACTCGTTCAGTTTCTGCCCGGCAGACAAGGGTGGACCCCTGTCAACTCTATGGGCAGCCGGGTGTAAACAGACTGCGCTGTCAGTTTACATCAGACTATCTCCAATCTGGTTGGGAAAAAAAGAAAAGAACGCAGTGCTATTCCGTTTTTTTTTCCTGGACCTGAAGGTAGGCGGGTTTACAAACCGACACAAGTCAGTTTACATCCTCCTGTCTATAGGGCTGCATGGACCTTCCGATCAGGTCTGCCTAAAAAACTGGCAGGTGGGCCTGATTGGAACACCCATGTGAAAGGGGCTCTATGGAGCTGTGCAGGGACTGCTATGGAGGAGAATTGACCATTTAGAGCCTGGTGTGGCCCCATATCTTTTTGAGCTGTGCCTGGAAGGATCCTAAAGCCAGGTTCATGCCTGTACAGGTTGCAGTTGATGCATTTTGCATGTTTTTCACGTGACATATTAATGAGTTTTTGATGCGTTTTGTGCCTTTGGCAGGTGTCTTTTGTCTTATGGGAGAAACAAAAAAAAAAAAACCATCAAGAATGCAAGCACTGCGTTTTTAAAAGCGTTTCTGCTGCATTTCCATTGAAATCTATGGAACAAAAACTGCAACCTGCTGCAGGAAGAAACCTTCCTGATCCTTTCCAGACAATGCACCGGTGGAAAACGCACAGATGTGAACGTGACCCATGGGAAACCATGTTAAATGGACTGTACGACGTTTCTGCAAAACTGAAAATGCACAGAAAATTGCAGAGGTGTGAACCAGGCCTAACATAGAGGTGCTTTTACATGCTGAGAAAATGAGGCCTATGTGTGACACTGCTCCAAGTTATTAGAATTTCTGCTTGAATGTTTGTTTGCTGTGCGGGGATCAGAGCTTTGTTTATAGTTCTAGAACATGAAACGCATGCATTTAACGCTGCGACTCCCAAACAAATCACCTTGGAGAAGAGGCTTCAGGAGACTGGTCACACAGGTGGAGTCTGGCAGAAAGAGGAATAAAGGAAGCATTACACCTTCTACCTGTACCCCGAGACATCCTGAGCATTGAACCCTTGAGGTGTTGGGGCCCACTTTACAGGAAAACATGTTCAAACATGGTTTGGGGGTTTCAGCTCAGAGGGACGCCCCGAAACCACCTATAGTGTACATTTACATTATTAGGAAGTGTTTTTGCAGCTCTTACAACACCTGTCTTTTAATTGTTTTTTTGGAAGGGGCTGGAGGGGAGAGAATATGAAAAGAACCTTTCTGTAGTGCTTCACAATTGCACACAAAATGCCATCAAAAAGCATTTGCAGGGTCCCTGTATTCACATGAATTGAGGCGTTCTCCATGCTTTGCAAGTTGCCAACACCAGCCCAACATTGCCAGCAGGATAGAAATCAAAGCATCGCAAGTAAGCTACCTGTCATCCACTCAGCAGCATTCATCTTCCACTGCAGCCAGAAATTCTGAACACGGAGCTATCAGAGGGGTTGATTATTTGTCCCCGGCCTCCATGCCGCTCCTGCTCTTCATTTGAGGTAGTCACCCTCTGCCTCTAACGTACAATAGGAAGAAGAGATGATCTCTTCCTGTCACTTCAGGCCACTTCTGGATCTCCTCATATAAATATCCTTCTATATGTCCTGTACATCCCTCCGCACACTCAGGTGCTGCTATGACCCCCATCTCTGTGCCCCGATAGGGTCGTTGTACTGTACATCCCTGTACCCCCAGAGTTCTCCCCTCACAGCCCGATCTCTGAACCCTGATGGGGTCACTGTACTATACACCCCGATCGCTGAGCCCTGACAGCTCACTGTACTGTACACCCCTGTACCCCCAAGCCCTCCACTTATACACAGATCTCAGGCTACTCCTGTTGCTAGGTTACCCACAACCATTTCCTCACAAGCCCACTGCAGCCAGAATACATCCCCTGAGACCCCAATATGACAAATATATACATATATACAGAGTGAAATCTATCATTGTATACATACATTAGAGAAATGTCACATAATAAAGGGACAGGCGGATTACATAACAGGACATTACACAGACATCTGGGCAGTCTAGGACAGGCATGTCACACTCAGAAAAAACACGGGGCCCCACCGAGACAACATCTTCAAGAGGGCCACATTATGTCCGAAGGAGTTAGTTCAATAAAAAATGTCAAGGGGCCCCAATATGGGCCCCAGTGTGATCAAAAACACTGCGCAGCTTTGATATACTGGGATTAGTTATGAAGCCTTACCTGTAGGCCTTAGCTGTGCCCCATCCTGTCCTGTTGCTAGAACGCTCCAATCAATGGACACTCGCCCCCAGCATCACAGGAGAGAGCGTTCTCCTCATTGAACCCCCTGACTGTACACTGCGCTCTCTCTCTCTCTCTCTCTCACATTGCTGAGCTCACCCACTGCTGTGCCATTTGGGACCCTCAGAGGCCTGGCTGGAAAAACCCCAGTCAGGGGCCCCCACATCCTGCCTTGCTGCTAGCACAGGAAAACTGTTGGTCTTTGCTCCTGTACTGCCGGCAGTTATCATCCAACGGTTTTCATATCCTAGCAACAGTCCGGACATGAGGGTTGCTAACTGGGAGTTTTTTAGCTGAGGCTTCTGAGGAGCTCAAATGGCCTACCGCTATGACAATAACATGAATGAACATTTTACAAAGCTGCAGTTTTTTTTAATATGGGCTGGAGCCCCCAGACTGCACCGCCTATTTTCTGGAAAAGGTAGCCAGCCCATACCACACCATGCCTGGCCTAGGGTCAAATGGCAACCTACGTGAAGATCCAGCATATTCCAAGTCATTAAAGGGTTACTTCACATTTACCAAAAAAAACATGCCCGTGCAGATAAGGTACATAAATGGCCCACATCCATAGCAAGGGTATTATTTCACTTTAGTCAGAGCTGAACACTTTGTTTTTATCTACATAGCTAGTTTTTTGGTAAAGGTGAACTAGGCCTTTATCCTCACTGGGAAGGTTATACATCGAACCAGCATGTAGAACACAAGTCACCGCAAATATAAGCAATACAGTGAAAGTGTAACTGACCGCCATAACGTCTCCTAAATCTACGTATGAAGACTGAACAAAGACCCCCACTTAACCAAAGGTCCTCTAAACCACAACCTGGGTCGCAGGATACTCGCACCGGCCTTTATCCCCTCAGCTTCTTTTTACTGCATACAATGCAGGGCCACTGAGTAGATTCTCTACTTCCTTCATAACATGCACTGTGAGGGGTCATCATATACTAGAAAAGACTGTAAACCTTGGGGCTCAATCACATAGGCGCTCGTCAAGTAACATCTGTTTACTTTATGTACTAGTTCTGAGCTGTTTGCTGTATGGACTCACCAGCACAGCCAAGTTTGAAAGGTGAACGCACCCGGACGCACAGGAGCTGCACCTGGCCCTTCATACCTGTCAAACTGCGCAAGTCCATACAGCCAATGTGTGGCCATTCACTTTGTATGGGGTGCCTGCACACAGCGCAGCACTGGGGCAGGAAACCTAAGAAATGCCTCTTCTTGCTGTATGGAGCTGAGTGCCCATGTGAATGAGCCCTTAAAGTAAATCTAAGACAAAACTTTCTTTTTTCACTTTAGATAGAGTAAGGGAAGGTTAGAACACCTGTCAGGTTGTTTTTCTGCCATTTGTGTCCCATAGGGAGATTTCCCTTCACTTCCAGTCCCATAGCCAATACCCGAAGTGAGAGAAAATCTCTCAAAAGTGAGGAAAAACCGGGGTGTCACTAGAACTAGTGCCCTTATTGGAAGATTTCTCCTCTCTTCCTGCTTTGGTGTCAACCCAACATTCGGGATTTTCTTGTATTTTCACTTTCAATGATAACGGATGAAAATGATAGACAGTATAGAGTCAATCTCCCTAAGCTGATTCACATCGGTGTGACTTGTCATGCGATCTGACAGTTTCAAATCGCATGACAAGTCGCATTCTATTGTCAGCAAGAGAATCGTTGAAATCAACGTGTCTCTGACTTTGCAGTTCTGCACAGATTTTCAAAAAAAGGTTTCTGCACTATTTTTTGCAATTTCATTTGCGACCTGCATAGAGATCACACAGATGTCAGCCAAGTCACGCCTGAAATCACACGGACAAGCGGCTTTGAAATTGTGCGACTTCAAGTGAAGTCGCACGATTTCAAATTCGGATCCAGTGTGAAACAAGGCAAAATGGGGGCACAGATCTAATCCGTTTCTACTCCACTCTACTCAAAAAAATTGTCTTTATTTATACTTTATGGCTGCATTTACACCTGAGCCAAACATATTTCAAGCGATTTGCCAGTAATTTCTCTGTGTTTTGTCGCACATATACATGTTTTTTGTAAGCATTATTCATGTGTTTTGCAAGTGTTTTGTAAGCTTCAGGTGGAAGAGGAGCCTAGCTGAAAAATGCTCATATAACTGCGCATAAATGCTTGTCTTGCACGTACTCAGATGCGGCTATTGAATTCCATGAGACTAAATATCCACCAATCTACCCAAAAGCAGCTCCTGCATTTCATTCAACAACAGGAAACACACTTCAAGCGATAGAGTTTACTAATATGAACTAATGTGAGCAGGTACAATTTAAATAAATGGATTTCTACTTGTTGAGCGTTGTCACATGTAGGTATAAACGCGACAAAAACACTGAAATATGAATGGGGTCTTAATAAGGAATACATAAAAAAGAAGGAACATATAAAAAAAACAATTGGTTGTTTAGGATCCTTCTTTAACCACTTAAGCATCAGAAGATTTTACCCCCTTCATGACCAGGCCATTTTTTGCTATTCGGCACTGTGCTACTTTGGCAATTGCGCAATCATGCAACCCTGGACCCAAATGCAATTTTTGTCACTTTTTCACACAACTAGATATTTCTTTTAATGGTATTTGATCACCACTGCATTTTTTTATTATAAAAACAAAAAATGAACTGAAAATTTTGAAACCTTTTTTTTACCTTCTGCTAAAAAAAGAACCAATAATAAACAAAAATGTAATTAACTTGCAGGGATAAACCCACTAGTTTCACACTTATACCGTAAGTGCCCAGGGCTCATATGCTCCACACCTAATTTAAGCCATCTATAAAATTCTATACGAATCTATTCCAATATCTGAGACCAGTCACCTATACATGCACAAATGAGCAAACATTCTCAATTGCTCTCTTACCCTACGGCAGTGGGAAAAAATGTGGGTGTCCACTTCTAAAGTCTCACGATGTGTGATGCAGAGAGAGACTGCCTACAAGATGCTCCTATTCGGCGAAAAGAGCTGGAAGTTCGTCTTCCAGAAGTGGGCATGGGTACCTGTCAATACCAGATACCGGCTCCCCCCAAAAGGTGCCAAATGTGGCAACGGAGGCGGGGGAGGCAGATAAGTGGAACTTCCAGTTTGGGGTGGAACTCCACTTTAAAGTATAACTAAAGGCAAAACTTTTTTTTCTAGTTTTGGATAGAATGGAGAGAAATTAGAACCCCTGTCAGTTTTTATTGCTCTGTGTGCCCCTGTAAATGAGATTCTCCCTCTCTATTTGTCCTATTTACAATTTTTTATTGAAAGTGAAGGTAAAACAAAATTCAAAATTTTGGGTTGCCCCAGAAAAGCAATAGAGGGGAATTCTTCCAATGGGGATCTGGGGGTCCCTGAGGAATTCCCTTAATTTTCTGGGATTTGTTCTCACTTCCTGTTTGGTTATGGAACAGGAAATAAAGGGAAATCATTGCAATGGGACAAAGCGAAAAAAAAAAAAAAAATCTGACAGGTGTTATAACCCTCCGTTACTCTATCCAAAATGAAAAAAAAAAAAGTTTTGCCTACAGTTCTCCTTTAATTGTACCTAAGCAATATCCTGAAAAATACACCTTCTATCTTAATTACCTTCTGAAAAATAGCTGTGCGCTTACTGGTATGTGAGTGTGCCTAGGCACTCCTTTACTTACTGCTTCACATCTGTATATCTGCAGTGCAAGATCTAAGGCACTGCTGCCTATGACTACAAGATCTCAGGAGATTTCAAGTGATTTTGGTGCTGCCTCTATAGTGCTGCTCCCAGTTCTCCGTGCTGGAGGCTGTAACATCAGGAAGCAAAGCCCTGCCCCTACCAAATGGCCACCTCCACATAGTGATACAGTGCAGAACAATAGGAAGTCAGTAATGGGGGAAGACTGGCACATACTAGCCAATACTGGTGGCTAGTACTTTGTGCTCTGTCTGGCTTATTTTGGGCACAAATTCTAGAGTTCAGTTAAGCTCAAAGTAACCTCCCCACAATACCCTGTCCTAACAGGGATCTCCTTCATTTGTCAATTGGGAGCTGAGAAGAGAAGGAAGAGCTTGTATATCTGCTTGACGTCCACGCACTGTACGTTTACTACTACAGTGCAAGCCGGCTGCTCAAAATCACATACAGTGGATATAAAAGTCCCAGCCAGAGCCCAGACCTGAATCCGATCGAAAATCTGTGGGGTGATCTGAAGAGGGCTGTGCACAGGAGATGCCCTCGCAATCTGACAGATTTGGAGTGTTTTTGCAAGGAAGAGTGGACAAAATATTGCCAAGTCAAGATGTGCCATGCTGATAGACTCATACCCAAAAAGACTGAGTGCTGGAATCAAATCAAAAGTTGCTTTAACAAAATATTAGTTTAAGGGTGTGCACACGTATGCAACCATATTATTTTAGTTTTTTTATGTTTACTCCCCCCCTAAAAGATTTTAGTTTGTTTTTTAATGGAGTTGTAGTTTATAGATCACATTAAAGGTGGAAAAAGTTCTGAAATTATTTATCTTTGTCTCATTTTTTTACATCACAGAAACCTGACATTTTAACCGGGGTGTGTAGACTTTTTATATCCACTGTTATACACACATGATTTTGCTCTTCCAGGTAGGGAGTGCGCGTCCGCCTACCCGTGCTGTCATTGGCTCCCTGTCATGCTGATCAGTGGGTCTTGGCCAATGATTCACGGCTGGGACCCACCGATCGTCAGAGCTACTGACAGGAGAGAGATCTTCATTGGCAAACAAACAAGGTATACCTGTGCTCAAACCCAATAGCTAGTACATGCATTTATCCATCAGGTGCTAAGGGGGTGTAACCACATAGTAACACTAGAAATTCTGAAGGACCCTCTGCTCACTGGTATATACCCTTTCCAGCACACTTTACAACAAATAGGATATCAGAACTTCCTTGGTAAACAACACAGATCTCTCTATTGACAGTGGGGATGAGCCAGTTTTTGTATCCCTGCAAAGCACACAGTACACATATCACATATAGTTAGGAATACAGTTAACCCTTTGATCGCCCCAGATGTTAACCCCTTTCCTGCCCAGTGTCATTAGTACAGTATCAGTGCATTTTATTAGCATAGTCTTAGTGTCATTGGTCATATTAGTGTCAGTTACTTAATGTCAAAATGCCCGCCATACTATCACAGTCCCACTAATTTGCTGATCGCCGCCATTACTAGTAATAAAAATAATAAAACAAAAATAATTCCAGTATATATACCATCATTTGTAGACACTATAATTTTCACGCAGCCCAATTAACATACACTTCATTTACCAAAGACATGTGGCAGATTACATTTTGGCCTAAATTCATGACAAAGGTGTATTCTCTTTTTTTATGGGATATGTTTTATAGCAAAAAGTAAAAAATTATTTTTGTTTTTTCAAAATTTTTGGTGTTTTTCGTTTATAGCGCAAAAAAAAAACCAGTGGTGATCAAATACCACCAAATGAAAGCTGTAGTTGTGGTAAAAAAATAATAAATAAATAAATTTCATTTGTGTACAGTGAGGCATGACCGTGCAATTGTCAGTCAAAGCCTGGCCTTGGCCTTGTCATGAAGGGGGGTAAATCTTCTGGAGGACAAGTGGATATTCTAGCCAGCATTTGTGAGCACCAGACAGCATAAAAATTGGGTAAATTATAAAGAACAAATTTTCTTTTATTTGTAATATAAAAATAGTTTTAATGTCCTGTAAAATAATAGGCACCACAGGGCCGTGCAATACCTAGATTTCCCCATCCTTGCAAACACAATTTTAAAGCAGAACTAAAGTTCACAGACTATTCATCTCCATTCCTGCAATGGGGCCATTAGATACAAAATGAATTGGCTCAAATCGCACGGCACCTGTAGGGAAATCACATGTGATTCGGACAAAAATCCCACTACATTCCTTTTCAAACCACGTGCAATTCTTTGCCCTTAATTGATTTGAGCCCTTGATCTTGTATAGGCTCAAATGACACCGTACAAAGAAGGATCGGTTTTAGGTATTGGAGCATTTTCATGAGTACGAGTACTTTTGCAAATGCTTAGTATCGGCACCGATATGGATATCAATATTGGTAAAACCCTAAATATAATGCTTGAAAAATGCCCAATTAAAAACTCCTGTATAAGCACTTCCATAAGAACTTACTGGATGTGAATGGAGGCTAAATCACAAACACAGCAAAGCAGGAAGAAGACTCTGCATAGGTAATGAACAAATATGACTTCCCCCCGTGTTCATATAAAATTTTAACCCCTTTACGCCGGTACCTCCCAGCCCTTTAAGAGTTTCAGAAGCCGGGAGGCGGGGTTTAGGGTCATGTGACCGCCGTGATTCGCTCAGATCAATGTAATTACGTATATGCCATACCTGGCCGATGACCCCAGACTGGAAATCTCTATAGTAGGCATCATTACTCCAGTGATCTGCACTCCAATGCTGAGCACCTGCCAAGCTGGAGCATGTCTTTGAGCGTGGGAGGAAAATGGAGTACCCGGAGGAAATCCAAGCAGGCACAGGGAGGACATTATGATTGTACCATTCTGTTTTGACCTTCAGTTGAACCACTTGAGCTCCAGGTTTCACCTTCTTCATGACCAGGGAATTTTTTGCTATTTAGCACTAAACTGCTCTACTTTAACTGGCAATTGTGCGGACATGCAACACTGCACCCAAATAAAATTTTTATCACGTTTCACACAAATAGAGCTTTCTGTTGGTGGTGTTTTATCACAACTGGGTTTCTTATTTTTTATTATATAAACAAAAAAGACAGAGAATTTTGAAAAAAAAAATATTTATCACATTCTGTTATAAAACATAGCCAAGAAAAAAAATAAAAAAACTTGAATTTCTTCAGGCCAAAATGTTTTCTGCTACATGTCTTTGGTAAAACATCCTAATAAGTGTTTATTTCTTTGTTTGTGTCTACAAAGTATTGTATATAGTATCTCACGGAAGTAAGTACACCCCTCACATTTTTGTAAATATCCTATTATATCTTTTCATGTGACAACACTGAAGAAATGACACACCTGTGACCTTGTAACACTAACGAGTCACATGACACCGGGGAGGGAAAATGGCTAACCGGGCCCAATTTGGACCTTGTCACTTAGGGGTGTACTCACTTTTGTTGCCAGCGGTTTAGACATTAATGGCTGTGTGTTGAGTTATTTTGAGGGGACAGCAAATTTACATGTTATACAAGCTGTACACTCACTACTCCACATTGTAGCAAAATGTCATTTCTTCAGTGTTGTCACATGAAAAGATAGAGTAAAATATTTACAAAAATGTGAGGGGTGTATTCACTTCCGTGAGATACTGTATGTTTGAACATTGACCGATTCTGATGTACTTTTTTTTACGGTTCAGCAACTGGGGTAGCAAAATTTGCCTGGTGAGGCGGCCGGCTGACGAATGCCTTTAAAGAATTATTTCGTCCTCAGCACCTAGGGCTGTTTAAGCATCCATCAGCAGCGTCTCCATCATATGGTGCAGGATTATCTAGTGGCAAGAGCAGACTTGGAAACCTTTTCAACTAAGGATCCACTGGGTTACTTGAGGATGGATCACTGGCCAGAAGTTGCTCAATATGCAATTGAGCTACTGGCCTGTCCTGCAACCAGCATGCTTTCTGAACAGACATTCAGTGCTGCTGGAGGTTTTGTGACGAATAAAAGGGTGCATCTGTCCACAGACTCCATTGACCGGCTGACATTTATCAAAATGAATCAGTCCTGGATCAACAGCAGCTGTAGAGCAGGGTCCAATCCTGCACTGATCAAGAATGACTCTAAAGGTTACGGTGTGAAGGCAGCACCAACTGTTCGCCTGCCAAACCCCCTCTCTTAGTGCACAGTCGCCACTGCACACTTTTGCTTCTACTGCAGCCTTACGCAGTGTGTTCCTGGACACTGCCGAAGACAGAGGTGAGAAAACTCTCCCCAAAATAAAAACAAAATTACATTTAAAAAAAAAAAAATAAATAAACATTGTGGGTCCACCCCCCCTTCCCCAATCCATACCAGGCCCTTAGGTCTGGTAGGAAGGTTAGGAGGGACCCGGCTGTAATAAAATTCAAAATAAAGTGCATGGGATTCCCCCCAAAAGCCCTACCAGGGCCTATAGACCTGGTAGGACCTTTAAGGGGAACCCCGCCACCAAAAAATGGGGGGGGCATGGGGTTCCCCCTAAATTCCTACCAAAACACAGGCCTGACAGGAAAGGGGGGGATGGGGACGATGGGGACAAGGGCCTCTTCCCCACAACCCTGGCAGGAGGGGTCATTAGCATCAGAGTACCCTGCTGCGCCCCTTGTGCAATGAGTAAGGGGTAAATTTTGAAAAAATAGACTCCAGACTTTTGAAAATAGTTGAACAAAAAATAAAACTGCTTTTGACAGGTCATGTATGCTTTTCTTTGTTTTTTTTTTCAAAAGCCAATACCAGTCAGCTGAGTACTTGCTGCAATATAACAGGTCTGACAGTTGCCAGCAAGATGTAAACAATTGGGCAGAGCTAACTGCAGTGGCGAGTGGCAGAGGGGTCAGTGGGCGTCCGCTTTTTCTTTTTTTTTTTTTTTTTTTTTTTTTAAAGGACTTGTCAAAAACAATTTTGTTTTTTTGTTCAATTTAAAGGTATTTTTCAAAAGACTGGTCTCTTTTTTTTTTTTTTTTACTGAATGTAACCCTTTAATGAATGTGTAGGGGTACCCCCTTACTCATTCACAAGGGGGGGAGCATCAGGGTGCCCTGTAATTTAAAGGAGTACCCAGATAATGAGCCTCCCTGCCCTCAGACCCCCCAAACCACCAGGCCAGGTTTGTAGGGAAGAGGCCTTTGTCTCCATGTCGAGGTCAAGTGGCCTGGTAAGCCATGGGGGGGCACCTACCCTACCAGGCCTGTGCTCAGATCAAGGGTCAGGTAGGAATTTGGAGGGGACCTCACACTTTTTTCCACCATTTATTGAGGTGCGTGGTTTTCCTTTAAAAGCCCTACCAGGCCTAAAGGCCTTTTTTTTTTTTTTTTTTTTTAATACTTTAACCTCCCTGGCGGTATGATTATTTCAGATTTTTGGTGCTGAAAGCGGTACCATTTTTTTGCATGGAAATATGTATTTTTTTTATTGTAGGCTGTAATTTTTAGGAAAAACTCACTGAAATCTGTCCGAACAAGAGTCTAGTAAACATCCCGGGTATGATAAAATTTGAAACACAAAATCATAAATTATAATTTAATAAATAATCATAAAAATAATATAAAAATAATAAAAAATTGAATTCAATAATATAATCAAACCAAAAACACTGAAATGTGAAATAGAGCGCCAAGTTCGCACATTGCTGAGCTCAGTTGCAAAATCGTTTTCCCCCACGAATCATTATCACTCAATTCTGCAAGTGGTTCTGATTTACTATCGCTGTTCTCTAGCTGATCTAAACCGCTTTTGACCTAAAGGGACACTTTTTGGATGCCATGGACATTTCTCAGTTTCCAGGCAGAAAGAACAGACAAAATGCAGGCAGGGCGCAGGACAAAGCACTAGGGACAAAATGTATGTGAAATAGGTTGAAACAGCAATGTTTTACTGTGTAGAATGTAAAAAAAAAAAAATGACTTTTTTTAAAATTTTTAAATTTCCCGCCGCCGGCGGCGCCCGTACGTCCCGACGTCACAGGGACAGGACACAGAAGCCGGATGCCGGCATCGGCCGGAGGAGATGGCCGGGGACGCTGCAGGGGACACATCGTGGGAGCGCAGGGTAAGGTAAGGGAAGAACACATGCCGGAGCAGCGCCGCATGGTATTCCCGAGTGTAGCTCGGGGTTACCGCTTTTGGTACTGAAATGTTACCCCGAGCTACACTCGGGAATACCGCCAGGGAGGTTAAGCAATGAAAAATGACTAGCCCTTTAAAAACTTTCTTTTTTTTTTCTTTTTTCACTGGTTCATGTTCTTCAAGGCAGTACCCAAATCCCCATGCCCCTTTTTTGGCCAATACCTTGCATATAAGCCTTCAAAATGGACACTTTTGAATTTACAAGTTCAAGTCCCACAGACTTGTATTGAGTTTGAAGTATGTGGTCGAATGTTCAATACTTTCGAATGTTCAACTGCGAACTAAACACGGGGGTGCTTGGCCCATCACTATTGGACACCATCAGCAGTTTTTCCATAGGCTCTGAAGTGAAAGTCTACCTTTCAAGTTATTTTTAGAGCAAGTGTGCTGACTAATTTCAGGTTGCAATTTTCATCCTTTTTTTATGGCTCTAGTGCCGTCTCTGCGTGCATGTAGGTTGGCCGGATCAGACAACCATTAATCCTAAATTAAAGGTGTTGGCAGAGCTTCTTTCTGTCCATTCAATTCATCACCTTCAATTATTTCAAAGGTCTTTCTTGGAAGCAGACTTTGTGTTGGTGATGCCGCTGGGCCTCACCACTACCTCCTTGGAAAGCAAAGTACCCCAAATTCAGCACTATGCGGGAGAACATTTTCAGATACACTGCTGCAAGAAGGTGTGACCCAGTGATGACACACAGAAGTTGCTGTAACTGTTTGACACAAATTGACCTTGTCAATTATATTTTCATGTAAGGTTTGCTTGCGTTTTTTTTGTTTTTAATTTGTTCACTGTGTATCTGGTATAAATGCAGCTGTGTGGCTACCATAGGGCACATTTGCCACATCGTAATTGCATGACACTGCAGAATACATAGGGATCTGATTTCTATCCAAAAGCGTTGCGTGATTTTTAAACCTCTTTTTATGTAGTCTGACATGAAAAGATGATTGAGCTCTCCTCATAATGCTATCTTCTGTATTTTGTATATATAGTCTTGTGGTCACTGCACCAGGTAAAGAATATGATAAATTCTAAGTACTGATTTATATCTTTTTTGTATAGAAAAGCTAGCTGCCATTTGTAATTCTACTTTCGCTATTTCTGCCTCTTTATTTCCACTTCAATACAGATTTAACATTGGCTAGGCAATTCTTCTAGACAAGTCACTTTTAGGCAAAAGTTAGTAAGCCCTTTTTCCTACATTATTATTCGTAAAGGGAATTTATCAGGGTGGGCATGTGGAAGCAGTTAAAGGAGCAATCTCCGGGGTATCCTATTAGCTTTGTGATTTAGTTGCAATAGTGCCTTCCACAGTTTGTCTTGACATGTTCTCGTTATACTCGCTGCATATTTGGAAGAATGCTGAGCCCCAAAATGTTGTAAGTGATCTATAGGTAGAATTAAAACCATCAATTGTGTTTTGTTAGGGTTTTGGGGTTGTACTCGACATGTGAAAAGAATACTTAACTAAAGATGCTGTTTCAGCCATGGGTCCCTCCATTATATGGCATGGCCGATGATCAGCACAGACACATGCTTAACGCAAGCTCTGAGTCGAGACAAATATTTCCAGTCTAGCTGTGTGTTATATACTGGACTTGTGTGTACGCAATCGACAACTCACCCCCCATGCAAACAGAAAAGGAGAGCAGTGGTCTGCCTTGTCCAAATTATTATTATTATACAGGATTTATATAGCGCCAACAGTTTGCTCAGCACTTTACAATATAACGGGAGACAATACAGCAACGATACAGTTCAATACAAGAGGGTTAGGAGGGCCTGATCCTTGGAGCTTACAATCTAAGATAATCACATTCCTTTGTTATTTAAGGTAATCAGACCTCATACAGCCCTTTAACCAAAGCTTGGAGACATTCTTAAACATTTGTGAGACCAACATTAATAGATTGTAAGCTCCCAGGATCAGGCCCTTCTAACCCTCTTGTATTGAACTGTATTGTTGCTGTATCGTCTCTCGTTATATTGTAAAGCGCTGAGCAAACTGTTGGCACTATATAAATCCTAAATAATAAGGAGATGTGCAATTTGCAATTTCCCAATCAAATTGTAAGATCTGTGTAGGTATGGAAACTTAAATTTGCTAATGTAAGCGCAATCAGTTTTTTAGGTTAATTAGATCTATAAAATTTGCTCAGTTTAGTTCTATTATTCTTATTTATTTTTCATGTTTGATGCCTCTTATTTGACTAGTTTGATAAAATGGTATTTTATTGTTATGCCTCTGTGTCTGTCTCTTTCCTCTGTGCAAATGGTGTAAGGGTGTCTACAATGCGCCATCTTTGGTCTCACTATTCCTTGTGGTGAGTCATTAGGCTGTGCAGGAGGGTCCCAAGGTTGCTGGGTGGGAAGTTGGCATACAGGATATAAATTTCAAACCGCATTAACGTGCTTGCTATCACCATGGGTAGCTTTTAGCTGATGCCAAATGCAGTACAATGTGAAGTAATGGGCCAAATATTTACATTATTTGGGGCTTTTAACACCAATTTTTAAAGTGGTAGTAAACTGCCCAAACAATTCTAAAAAATCTTCTCCCTGCAAGTTTAAAAGCATAATGCATACTAGCACATTATGAAAGACCTGCTGGAAAACAAAGCCCTCCAGCAGAGTGCTGTCACAGCTCCCCAAGGCTTCCATCTTCACCTGGTCTTCCTTCTGGGTTTGAAAGCTGTGGCCATCTGATCGGCCGAGCCGCGATGTCCTTACACCCCTGCGCATGCACACGGGAGTTTCAGCTGCGGCACAACTCTCTCAATGGATGGCACCCCATCCATTGAGGGCACAGTTAGCGTGCACCAGTGACATCACCGGTGCGTCTACAATAAATAACTCCTAAAGGACATATTTAGGAGATATTCACAGTACCTACAGGTAAGCCTTATTAAAGACTTATCTGTAGGTAAAATATACCAAAATGGCTTTACTTCCACTGTAAAAAAAACTATATGAATAAAAGTATATCTCTTCTTACCCTGCAGCCATACCCTTACTAGGTCTACAGTATATGCAGTAATGTGCATTACAAGTTTGGGTTCAAGGCTTCATGTTATTGCATACACACCACAGTGTGCATGTTTGTTTATATAGTGCGGGGAAGGATATCAGGTTATTCTTTCTGTGTTAACTGTGGAGATTCACCCTCTTTCCCTCCCAGTGACATGGTTCAGTAGGATAGAATTGTGAGAAATGTAAAAGCTTGGTCTCATTAACCATTAGACAACTGAACTTTCAAAACCTAACACTTTTCAAACTAAACTCTAATCTTGTATGGCCAGTGTTAGTTACTTTGAAGGCTAACCTATTAGTGGTAATGAACTTTGGCCCCCATATGTAGGATTCTAATTACTTGCGAAGATCCTGCAACATTTTCTGTAAAGGGGTGGACCTGCTACCTTGGTTTAGCATGAAGCCCCATACTACATTGCTCCAGTAAATGGTAAATTCCAGACTTGATGACAGACATGTTGTGCCATAAAGAAGGGGTTTGTGGTCACATAGGTTACCAAGTCTAAAGAAAACAATTAAATATTGCTAAATGAGGACCTGCAGGCTTGATTGATAGGAGTGCCAAAGAGCAATAAAGACAAGGGAGGGAGGGAAGGATGTGCCATATGTAGAAATTAATATCTCTCTATCTACACATAGACACACACACACCATTGGCAGTGTTTTTAATATATATCATTTTTTGTGTACACGCCCTCTACCTTTTTTTTGCACCAGAATTTTATCTTATCAAAAGAGCAATGATAGTAAAAATGAACTCCAGGCAGATGGCTAAACCAATGAACTATATAGGAGCCTTTTAGTGGTCAAAATATTGTAATTTTGGGTTTGATTTACAAAAACTGGAGAGTGCAAATCTGGTGCAGTTGTGCATGGTAGCCAATCAGCTTCAAACTTCAGTTTCTGGAAGCTGATTGATTTCTATGCAGAGCTGGACCAGATTTTGCAGGCTCCAGTTTTAGTAAAGCCCCCCCCCCCCCTCCTTGTCATTGCTAATTGGATTCTAAACACTGTGGTCTTTTCTGTGTTAGGTGTGTCCCAGAAAGGGAGGAGTTCTGTATTTGCTGCAATTCTTAGCAAACAATACCTAGACAGCTTTTTAACTACATAACTAAATCAAAAGTTGATTAGATTGCTCTACCCTGTGCTTGGGTGGAGTACTGAGCATGCATATAAAGTAGTAGAACTTTACCATTTACATCTCCAGGTTTTACTAGTAAACAAACATTAAACAATAGATATGGAAAGACAGGGGAGACCTTTTGTTGTTAGACCTGTGTATTACTAGAACACTGAATAGGGTGAAAAAAGGCCAGAATGTTAGCTGCGGTGCTTTTAAAATCAACTTTACTGCTTTAAGGGTAATTCAATTTTTAAACACTTTATCACAAAGTTAATATTTTATCCTGAGACTGCAAAACAATCAAGAGTTGCAGAATGATATTCCCATTCACATCTAATCCTCAATTCAATTGACAGCTGAGTATCTTTTGTATCTATTGTATCTTGGGAAATAAAACCATGCAAACCCATGCAGTTTCAATACAAAATACCACTCATTTTAATTTCAAAAATTAAAAATTACATAAAAACCTTAATATGCAAATCATAATCTTATATATGCAACCATTTAGATATTTAATAGCCTATAAATGGCTAAACTAAAGCCCTTGTTTCACCAAGTAGCCAAAGGTGTATACACAATTTAAAAATAACTGAAAGGCAAAACTTTTGTTTATTTTGGATAGAGTGAAAGAAGGTTCGGATATTTGTCAGTTTATCATTTCTATCTGGGAATCCAAAAGTTGAGTTTTTTGGTTCTATAGATGTCAATGGAAGTGCTGCATAGAAGCATGTAGTGCATTTTTGATGAGTTTTAAATCTGCCTAGCTACAAGAAAAATAAAACAAAATTGCATCAAAAACACAGGTGCAAAAAACACAAAATGCAATGGAGAAACTCAACCTGCATACAAGTGAAGGTAGCCTTACTCTATCCCCCTCCCCCCCCCAAATAGTTTTGCTCTATTTTAAAAAAAGAAAAAAAAAACTTCTAGTATTACAGAACTGAGCAAGGCTCCCTCACTGTATAGGAGATCATTTTATTTAATATATTTGTTACACACCATTGAACAATACTTTGTTATTTAGATTTGTACATTTTTGTTCAAGCATTGCATTAAAATAAAAATTATAAAATGTGTGATGGTTAGTAAATGTTCTGTAGTAGGGATGAGGTGTTGATACTAATCAGTAGAAGCCTAATCATTCAGATATATATTTGAATAACCTTTTGTTAGAATATCAAGGTTTTGCATAAAAACCCTGTACAACCCAACAAACCAGCAGTACACAGGCTAATTGGAGCTCTGACCAAGATATTACTTAGATTTCTGTAGTACACTATATTAGGAGTGACACTATAGTCATAAAATGGTTTATGAAACTTTAAAGAAATTAAAAGTTCCAATAAATCATTGGAACAGAAGATATTTAATACCAAGACCAGAGTAGTGAGAATTGGTCATTTCCAACCAATAGTTGACATCCTCTACAACACCAGTTTGCATAGAGCTAATCTCGCCAAGTTTTAATTTGAACATGTCAAATTTCCTCAGAGGCCCAAATTTCAACATTAGCAATCTAAAACCTGGGACAATAAAGACATGCCCACTCCCTACTACCTCTTGTGACCTGAACCTGTAGACACAAACAGAAAGGAATCACCTTGATTGGTTAAGTTCAAGTGATGCCTCAATTTGCATTCTAATGAAGGTTTGTGGTTTCCTGGCTTGAATCCTGGCTCAACTTCTCTATAAAAAGACAAAAGATAGTTTGTGGACCTCACATATCTTCTTAGGGTCCTCAAGATCTTTTGGATACCGATTTCTGCACAGAACATCTGATATTGCTATATTCACAATGGCAGCCCACCTAACTTGTGAGAATGAAACAATTGGAGAAGAGCGATACGAAATCCTGGGACATCTTGGCGAGGGTAGTTATGGAGAAGTTGTGATGGCTGTTGACAGGGAACTGGGTAAGTGAATTCTTAAATAATTACAAAAAAATTTCTAATTTGCAGACCATTTGAACATCTAGAACAGATAGCACAAACATTAGCATCTTTACTGATTAAATGACCTTATTAGAGGTAGGGGTTTTGTTGCATAAATTTGGGGAAAAGACCATGATGCACAAAGATCTAATTCAGCACTAACAAAATATAAAAACTGGTTGAACAGTGCAAAATCCCATTCAGGCAGCTGGCATTGTTCCTACAGAAAACAAAAGCCTTTCCACCTGTTATCAATTTCTTGAGTTGGTCCTTTTGCATATCTTTAACAACCTGCCATGAGTAAAACATGAAGGCCACATTTTTTGAACTCCTCCTGAAAGTGCTAGCTACTGGTTGTTATGCCACAGAGCAAGCCTTGATATTTTACAAAAGTACATATTTGCATACAGGTTCCAGGTCAGGGATTCTATAAATTCAATTGGGTAGATTCAATATGGCAGCCAGGTAATTGGCAATTTGAAGAAGAGCTCACCAAAAGCAGGCTTCCTTTTTCTCTCATGACAGATTCATGATGATCACACACAGTTATAGTGGGTCATAGGCAGCTAAGTATGTAACAGATTTGACTATAAACTGATGGTCCACTATGCACAACCTAGACACTTGGCATTTAGATGGGAAGGGACAATAGATCTAGCTGCATGGGCAGCTACATATCTCACTGCTAGCGAGGGCCTAGAGAAGACGGCTACATTTTGAAGAAAAGCATCCAGTCTATGTAAAATGAATGGGCTCAAGTATTGGACATCCCCCAGAGTTTTAGATGTCCAAGTCTTATTGTAATCAACTTTGTTTCCCTCCTCTTTAACAGGTAGCCTTGTTGCCCTAAAAAAGGTAAAAAAGGAGCGAACCAGACTAGAGGCCTTTCTTCATGAAGTTTGCATGTCACTCTTTGTTACTGGACACGAGGGCATAATATCTACCCATTCGAGAATTCTGGAAAACTCAGACTGTTACATGATCAGCCAGGAATTGGCACCTGCTGGATCTCTTCACTCCATCATCCAGCCAGGGGTAAGTAAAGCTAATGAAGTAGCTGACACTTTAGCATTTGCTTGCTAATTCTATAAATTTGTCCTAGGGATCCTGGAGATTAATAGAAACTGGTGTTTTGTCATGGATGATACTTTCTATATATTGCATGCATTTATACCAAATATTGTTGGCCTGGTTGGAGAGAACTAAGGAAGGGCTAAAATCCCCAGTCAGCTATTTTCTCTGCACCATCTGGGCAAGATTTTCCTTAATCCAATCAAGAAGTTGGAACAGGAGGTAGTAGGAAGTCTACAACGTTAGGGGAATTCCCCTCTTAAACAGTTGTCCCCATTGGATGATTTCCCCTCATCTCTTGTTCTGTGACAACTGTAAAATTTGCATTCGCCATTAATTTTGTCTTTAAAAGCAGAAAGACAAAAATAGAGATTACATCCCTCCTTCCCCCCTCCCTTCCTAGTGGGCACATAGATAACAATCATGATACAGGTTGTGATCCTTCACCATTCTATATTAAAGGTTAGTCTGGTGTTTAAGCCAGAGGTAAAATTTAAAACCAGTTAGACCTCCCATATTTCCTTCATTGCCCAATTATTGCTGAAGTAGTTGGAGATCGGTTGCACTGATGTTCACATAGAATTCCATCTGCAGATTTAAAAAGTAACCAACGTTGTATTGAATTTGATATTATTGAATATTATTTTTTAGTAAAATAGTGTTATTTTAAAGCCAAATATCATATAATTAATTGTTTTAACTTTTCCAGATGGGAATTCCAGAAAAGCTGGTCAAACGGTGTGCACTACAGCTTACCCAGGCTCTTGAATATATGCACAGCAAAAACCTGGTGCATAGGGACCTAAAGCCGGACAATATTTTACTTATGGACAAGAGATGTCATAATGTGAAATTAAGTGACTTTGGACTGACTCAGTTTGCCGGTACAGTTGTTCCATCAATGGCACCCCTCAACACATTCATGTCCCCGGAACTTTGTGAACTGGAGCACAGGGAGTCAATTGTGGTGGATCCTAGTGTTGACATCTGGGCCCTTGGTATTGTATTGTATGTTCTTCTCACTGGAAACTATCCATGGGAAACAGCTTCAGCTCAAGATCTATGGTTTCAAAGGTTTATTTACTGGCAGAACAACTCTGACCATGTTCCACCACCAAGTGGTTGGGAGAATGTCAGCAGGAGGGCTCAAGATTTATTTCACATACTTCTTGCCCAAGACCCCAGCTGCAGGAACCAAGTCAGAGTTGTTCTAGATTTTCTTCATTTTCCTTGGAACTTTGAAGTTGCCACCCAAGAAACCATGGATCTTGTGGAGCAGAAGGAAGAGGAGGATATTGCAGCAAAGGACAGTGAGGTAGAAGTCATTGTGCTGGAGAGTGAAGAGGAAATAATTATAATAGAAAATCACGGTGACATTGAATACATTGTGATCAATTATTCCGGCTCTTGAATTTGCTGCAGTTAAAATCTCAGCAGTGCTTCTTTTGAAAGAGACCAGCAGTACCTAAGCTCTGAAGTTGAAGTCTAAACGGACCCCAATTATTGTCCTAAAAGGAGGAGAATAGTTGCAGAGCTTCTCTGCCCAGCTCAAACCATCACCGTCATCTCAAAAATATTACTGAAGTGGTGAGATAGAAGGAACAGGGACAAGCATTTATCTTGTGACTATTTCAAAGGTTTTTCTGAGATGTGGACTTTGCACCGTGATGTCACCGGGCCTCATCACTACCTCTTTGAAAAGCAACTACCTCAACTACAATTCATGTTGCCGTCTCCATGCGTTTGTATCTATAGTGTCAATGCAATCACTGCACCAGGTATAGAATGCAATAAATTCTAAGTACTGGTTATACCTTTTGTATCGTGTAATTCATCTATTTTTGCTCTGCCTCTTATTTCTCCTTCAACACAGATTGAAAAAGTGTTACAAAACCCACAACAGTAAAATCAGTCTGTATATGCAGTAAAGCATGCTTGTTATACTCCCTGTGGAACCTAAGGGGTTAATCCTCTGCATTGTGTAAAAATGTAGTTTGATCCTGATTTCTCTGATCCTCTCCTTCTTTCAGTGTCCCCCTCTTAAGACATTGTGCGGAGTCACTCTGCACATGCTCAGTTTGGTATGTATTACTAGGGTTCTTTTTTTTTTCTTAGGAGAGTGCATGTGATTAACAGGGCCAATCAGCACTGTCCAGACAGAGGTCAGGGGTTCTGCATCCTCCTAAAGCAAAATGCAAAACTCCTCCTACAAGCTTTAATCAGTGCTCAGCTGGACACTGATAGAAGTCACAAGACTGCTCTAACTGCTGATGAGCAGTTTATATTTACTAAAATAATTGGATTTCCATGTTTAGTGTACTGTGGGAGACCGTATATAGTGAATGCAGGGTCTGGGGTTTAGTAACACTTTAACGTTGACAATACATTATTTATGTAAACTGCGCAAATCCCCAATCAACTGAAGTCACAAAGCTGCAAGTATATGAGGATATTGTCTCTTAAAAGACCAATTCAAATGGATACTGTGCTAGGTGAACCCTTAAAACTTTGTGAGCACTATAGAAACCTTTGCACCTCTAAAAAGCGATCAAAAATTGAAAATAAAACACTAAATAATTACATACATATGCCCTATGAAGACCCTCACCCCTCTGAAGGGCGATCAAAATTTGAAAAAAATTAATTGAATAAACTGAGTGCAGTAATCATAAATACGTGTAAGAAACCATTATATGTGGTCAAATTAACCTAAAATGTCATGCATTATCCATGAGCCCTATGAAGACCCTCACACCTCTGAAGAGTGATCGAGGTTGAGGATAGGTCAAATCTCAATGTGAAAAAAAAACTCCTCAAATATACATAAAGGTTAGTAGAAATTTTTCAAAAACAGTAACAAAATGTCCATATAGACTTAAACCATAGTCCATAAGTATGAGAAGAATATGACAATAACATGAATGAACATTTTACAAAGCTGCAGTTTTTTTTAATATGGGCTGGAGCCCCCAGACTGCACCGGCTATTTTCTGGAAAAGGTAACCAGCCCATACCACACCATGCCTGGCCTAGGGTCAAATGGCAACCTACGTGAAGATCCAGCATATTCCAAGTCATTAAAGGGTTACTTCACATTTACCAAAAAAAACATGCCCGTGCAGATAAGGTACATAAATGGCCCACATCTATAGCAAGGGTATTATTTCACTTTAGTCAGAGCTGAACACTTTGTTTTGATCTACATAGCTAGTTTTTTTGGTAAAGGTGAACTAGGCCTTTATCCTCACTGGGAAGGTTATACATGGAACCAGCATGTAGAACACAAGTCACCGCAAATATAAGCAATACAGTGAAAGTGTAACTGACCGCCATAACGTCTCCTAAATCTACGTATGAAGACTGAACAAAGACCCCCACTTAACCAAAGGTCCTCTAAACCACAACCTGGGTCGCAGGATACTCGCACCGGCCTTTATCCCCTCAGCTTCTTTTTACTGCATACAATGCAGGGCCACTGAGTAGATTCTCTACTTCCTTCATAACATGCACTGTGAGGGGTCATCATATACTAGAAAAGACTGTAAACCTTGGGGCTCAATCACATAGGCGCTCGTCAAGTAACATCTGTTTACTTTATGTACTAGTTCTGAGCTGTTTGCTGTATGGACTCACCAGCACAGCCAAGTTTGAAAGGTGAACGCACCCGGACGCACAGGAGCTGCACCTGGCCCTTCATACCTGTCAAACTGCGCAAGTCCATACAGCCAATGTGTGGCCATTCACTTTGTATGGGGTGCCTGCACACAGCGCAGCACTGGGGCAGGAAACCTAAGAAATGCCTCTTCTTGCTGTATGGAGCTGAGTGCCCATGTGAATGAGCCCTTAAAGTAAATCTAAGACAAAACTTTCTTTTTTCACTTTAGATAGAGTAAGGGAAGGTTAGAACACCTGTCAGGTTGTTTTTCTGCCATTTGTGTCCCATAGGGAGATGTCCCTTCACTTCCTGTCCCATAGCCAATACCCGAAGTGAGAGAAACTCTCTCAAAGTGATGAAAAAATGGGGTGTCACTAGAACTAGTGCCCCGATAGGGTCACTGTACTTTACACCCCTGTACCCATATAGTTCTGCCCCCACACCCTGATCTGTGAGTCCCACAGGTCACTGTACTATACCCCATGTATCCCCAGAGCTCTCCCCTCACACCCCAATCCCTGAACCCTGACAGGTCACTGTGCTGTTCACACCTGTGTACCCCCACAGGTCTCCTTTCACAACCCCATTCCTGGGCCCTGACAAGCCACTGTACTGTAATCCCCCCAAGCCCCCCTATCCAGAGATCTCAGGCATCTCCTGTTGCTTGGTTACATAGATAAAAAAAGGACAGGCTGATTACATAACAGGACATTACACAGACATCTGGATGGTCTGGGGCAGGCATGTCGCACTCAGATAAAACACTGGCCCCCACAAAGACAATATCTTCAAGGGGGTCACACCGGGAGAACTACAAAAAAAAGGGAAATACGCCGGTTTTGTGGTGAGAATATTGCTGCATATTCCGTGCTCTAAATTGTGGAATGGTATAAGACAAGTTCTATGTGGTGTTGCACCAGCTGCGCCAAATCACATGACAAGTGCTATACTTCAGTGACCGTTCCCGTGCGCCAACATAAGCATGCTTGGATCTGGCGCCCCAACACCCCCACAAGAGCAAGTAATAAAATGGCAGGAATCACTTTTATGATGTTGTCACAGCAAGCGCTAATTAAATAGGCATACAGAATTTGGTTGACTTGGCACATGGAAAATGTGCCAACATTTCCACTAAAAATGATGTATTTCCTTCCATCTGTTAATTGGTCAATATCTCAGAATTGTGACATACTGGGGGGGGGGGGGGGGATTAATTAGTCTTCACTGGAGCACAGCCAATTAGCCTTTACATTTCCATTTTCTAACCTGTGTGGGGAAAAATAAAAGCTGCAAGCTGATTGGTTGCTGTGGGCAATGATAAGAGTTGGGATGAAACATTTTCTATGAATCTCTCTTTATGGAAATCATGAGAGAGAGTCCATTTCTCTAATGGGGATACAGCCAGCAGTACAAATATGACAGTGGATCTAACCCCTCACCCCTCACCACTGACAGTTGGCATTCTTGTAAACAACCCCTGACCTGAGGCTGCCCAAAATAGATCTCATGGTCTATGAATACAAGTCCTGTGTCCTGTACTGTATGATCCAGAGAAAAAGGTTTGTCTTTGGTTACATGTTACACACATGTTACACACACCAAACATCGGGGCTGAGTTTGGCTCTAACCAGGCACACTGATCCCCAATGGTGCTCACTGATACTGATAGCACAGACATTACAAATGAGCCCATATTCAAAAAACAAACCTAGCTTGTTGATGTATTTCAGTGTGTTACAAGCAGCACTATTGACACCTGCCTACATCATTGGAAAGGACCCCAAAAGCAGGCTTCTTTAAGCTTTACCTGTGTATTAGGTGCAACACAGATTTCTCTTTGTGTTGGATTTCATATATCCAGGACAGAATACTGAGCTCTGTGATTGTCACTCTGCTAAAAAAAAATTGGAGCCTCGCTGTGGAAAACGGCAGTTGGCAGAAAAATCATTTGAATTTTGTTGCCGGTTGGTATCCTAGCAACCACGGAAACTCAGTCCACAGGCAGCGCAGCCACAGACAGTCAGTGTGCTTCTGCTAGCGATAGTGAACACACTCCTTTTTTTGTGCTCTGTGAGATCTCATTATAACGTGTTATAATGAAGTGGACCAGGCCAAAACTACGTTTCCGATATCATCCATATAAGAACAGACAGGAGGTCACCTGGAATACCATCATAGGGAGACCTTTTGTAGATGATTTGGATAAGCCCACTTTATCACATAGTGGGTTGAAGGTGGAGACACCTCAGCAATTCCCCAAAAATCGGGAAAGCAAACATGGGAACTCTGATGGGAGGAAGAATTCTGGAGAGGGAAAGAGTTCCAAAGAGGAGAGTGCCATGAACAGAGGAAAGAAGCGCAGATCCAACCAATCTGCTGAGGAAGAAAGACCAGCAAAACAGGGACGATGTGGTCATGCACCGAGTTGGGCCAAAACACCATGTGCTGTCATATTGCCCAAGAGGAACAACAAGAGGCCAGCATCAGATCCAATTTTCTCTGCACCTCCAAATAAGAAAAGGAAGATCGCTGCTGATGAGACAAGCAAGAATGATCAACAGCTCGTCGAGGTAGTCAGCGATAGATTTCACCAGGTTGTCAGCGATATAGTCGGCGAGGTAGTCAGCGAGAGAGTCGCTGAAGTTGTCAGCAAGTCAGCCAACGAGGCCGTCGTTGGGGTTGTCAGCGAGCTAGTCGATGAGGCTGTTAGCAAGCCCGTCGATGAGGCTGTCAGACAACCAGTCAACCGGGCAGCCGGTGAGAATGACAACAAGGTAGTCAGGGATGTGCCTGGCACCAAATTAGAAATGCATCCGCCAGCCGACTTTAATCTTGACAGCTTTATCTTTCATAAAATACTCGGTCAAGGTAGTTACGGAAAGGTAAGTAATCAAAGATTTATGAACAGAGGGTTTAATGCACTGCGAGTTAGTGGTTATTATTATTGCCAGTCGGCAAATAGTAGGTCGTAGGTGGAGGTCACACCACTCTATTCCTTACCGCTTCCCATTTACACTACACACACTGAGCTGTGCTGCTCAATGCCAAGCTGAAATCCATGCTTTCCCCATAGGACCAGTTTACACCAGTGTGATACATTAGTTGGCGCTCGGTTACATTGGAATAGAATGCATGTAAATGCAATGTGCTTTAAGAAAGCTACAATACTGGTATTTTACACCACTCATGAAAAAATAGCATGCCAACGCACATCATCTCCAGTGCGTTTACTGTGTTACATGGATGCAACGCGAGTAGAGTGAATCCAGGCTTACACACTAAGTCATGTTTAGTGGTGTACTGTCTGTCGGGGGTGTAATACACAAAAAGATGCAAGACAGAATTACAAATCCTTTGGTATATAAGGAAATAAGCTGACGTACATTTAAACTGTATATAGCAGATTGCATAACGTTTGGCTGCACAGCTTCATAGCCTTTAGCCCCAATTTATGAACGCTGAATACAGACTTCAGAGTGAGCGCTGGCTGTGATTTGCTAAAAGCCTACTGCGGCTTGCTAAAAGCCTATTGAAAGCTATCCCCAATCCCTAACAGTCTAGAAGTTACTGACTAACAGTCAAAACCACTGAAAACTTGCACAAAATCCTGCTGACTCCCCGTTCTATAAACTGTTTTCAAACTAAGACTAACAATCGTAGCCAGGCTGGGGGGGTTGCTGCTGGACCCAGAGGTAACCTTTTCAGAACCCGGAGCTGAATTGCTTCTAATCATTTGTGTCCTGTGTTTTTTAGGTCGCCCTGGCATCCCATCCTGCCACCAACAAGAAACTGGCAGTCAAGGTGGTACAGAAGAGGAAATTACTGCAAGAAGAACCGAAAAGTGTCCTCGTAGAGAGACAGATACTGGAAAAAGTTGGACGGAGTTCCTTTTGTACACACGCCTATGGAACCTTCCAAACAGAAGTAAGTTTCACATTCCTATCAATCACTCACTCATCAAATCACATCCATGTTATCCATTTGGACTCCAAGTCCAGCACAGACCTAGAAATAAATCCCAAAACCAGAAAAAAAGGAGGGATGGTCCAGCTTCAAAGAGGCTAAGACATGAGAGAGTTATGGTGGCTGCCAATGCAGAATTTGGGGAATTCTGGTTCTCCCCAGCCGTCCTGCTCTTACTTTGGCTTTGCTGTCGGAGTCACTGACTTGGATCAGGTATAGTCCTTGAACTTCTCTCATGATAGAGTCACTTCAATAGAACCTGTCACAACATGTTTGCATGTTAATGGCTTCTATATATTGCTTACCCACAGAGGAATGACGTTCACCATACATTGAAAGTTCCTGCCAAGCATCGCGTTAACTTAATCTTAAAGTGGATGGAAAGCCAACACTGAACATTTCTTGTTTGTTCACACTTGGTCTATTAAATAGATCAAGCAGAGCGTGTTGTTATATCTGTTTAATAAGTGCAGAAAAACACTTGTGATCCTGTCAGAATTCCAGCGCTGTCCTGAGTCATCCTAAGCAGTCTTATCAGCCCCGCTCACTTCTCCTCTGTGAACTACAACACAGCTCCCCGTATGTTATAGAGATGAGGATGGGGAGAGGTGTTCTTAAGGATGGGGAGAGGCATACTTATTGTCCTAGGATGACAATACGGCACCTCCATAGACATAGAGAATAGTAAGTGAGCGTAGTCACCCTAGGACAAGAAGTAGATTAGTGGTAGGATTACAAGGGGAAAATAAAGGAAGACATGCTGAAAAGAAGAACACTAGTACAGCCTCCATAGCTGAGCACTGGTGTAAGCTGAAATAGATGACATTTTTATTCTTGAGTTTGAAGATGCGTTAAACTCCTGAACCGTCTACCATGTCCAGACATCCCTATATTTCTGCATTTCCACCAAAACACAAACTTCACATCCACTTGACCTTTTGGAACCGACTTATTTTTCTCTTTCTTTTACAGGAAAATCTCTTCTTTGTTATGGAATACATGAGAGGAGGAGAACTACGCGACCTGATCAAGTCTTCTGCTCCATTACCAACTAACACCATAAGGTAAGACTTACAAAGATTCCGTCTAAGGCTGCATTCATACCCGCACCATTCAACCTTTTTATTTTGGGCTTTTTTTGCACATTAGTCGTGCAACAGCATAGGGCAGCCTATTCACTTACGTGAGCTGCCTTATGCGTGACAAATGCACCAAAGTAGCTCATGTACTTTTCTTTGTCCGCGAGCCTCACACTTTTGCAATGTACATTTTGGTGCGTTTGGCCACACAACTGCTACCCGCATTTGAAGTGCCATTAAGAATTAATGGCACCACAAGTGTGATTTGCATCTTAGCACATTTTTCATGCATTTCCCAGAACACCAAGGTGTTAATATGGCCTAAGAGAAGGGTGAGGGTTAACAGTCATGATGAAGGATTTGCATATAGTAATTACACAATGAATCTTAAAGGAGAAGTACAGACAAAGCTCCTTGACCCGTTTTCAGCTGACAGCGGGCTGAAGCCTGCTGTCGGCTGATGTCACTCAGCCGGTCCAGGCTGGGGAAAGATCCCGACTTTAAAATAAGGATCTGCCCCAAAATCTGGAGCGGCACCCAGCTCAACGATCCGTTGAGAGCCTGAGCCAGTTGCTCCCTCCACTCCACATCCCAGTGCTCCATTAAGTTGGCGGGGTGGGGAAGAGCAGAAACGCTGACTGACAGTCACCGCTCTCTGTTCGGAGTGAGCGCTGACTGAGTGAGAACTCCGCAATCAGCTGTCAAGTGATTGTTGAGTGCTCACCCTTAAAACCGGCCATAGACAGATGCTGCATCGGACTGATGCTGCATGCACCTAGATAAGTATGATTTAACAAAAAAATGAATTCCTATTTTGCTCTCTTCATTTAAACTAAAAGATCACCCACACCGACCCACCTCAGTAAGCCTTTATCAGGAAAGAACCTTCACTGCCCCCCATACACATACTCATCTTCCGTTTACCCCCTAGCCTAGCCTTTTTCAGCCGTCAGCAAAGTACTCTGTAATGCAGTTTGTAGACATCAATCTCACATAATCACACACTCCTTCAATCAGATGCAACTAATCCCTACAAGATTCTAAAGCATGCTAACTGTATAGCATAGGGAGCTATTTGTCCAAGCTGATTAATGATCAGTTGCTACTCCTAGTGACTGGTCACCAGCAAATTTAGTAGCACCATTGATCTGCTAACACTCTCCTGCATAGCACGAGCCTAATGTGATATCTGCCAAACACCGGTTATATCCTCTAGTTTATCTTGGCGTGCAAGGCTGTATCTTCAACCCCACACAAGCAATGTTCCAACCCCACAGGTCTTAGCCAATGGTTGTCAGCTACCACAGATCAGGTGACTATGATCCAATCCCTGGTTAAGAACCAAAGAAACCCAAGAAAAGAGCAGGGCCTGTCATTATCACAGTAATACATTGCTGCTTATGACATGCAAGGCTTGGAAGAAATCACCTCTTAATCATTTGTTTACTTATGCTGTGAGACGTGCAATAATCGTAGACCTTTTCTCCTTTTTTACAGATTTATTGCTGCAGAACTTCTCTGCGCGCTACAATATCTGCACCGCCAAGGAATAATGCACAGGTAAGTGTCTCCACCATGATCTTCCATATCTTCTAATCTTCAGTAAAGTACAACACCACCCAATACTGCTACTTTAGTTGTGGATGGGTGTACAAGGGTTGAATTGCCCATGGCCAGTTCTGTCCCCTGCTGCTGAAGCTTTTGTGACTCTAAGGGCTCGTTCACACTCGACTCTTTTTACCAACGCTTGCCAAACGCCCCTATAGCGTTTGGCAAGCATTGGTCCGGCGTTTGCGGAGCATCTTTTAACGCTCCGCAAATGCCGCATGCGCGGTTTAGCGGAGGTTGCTAAGCTTTGCCGAGCGTTACAAACGCCTATAATGAAGTTTGAATGGTGTTACCGCTCCGCAAACGCCCCGCAACCGTGTCGCCACCGCACCGCAAACGCCGGCCGTGCGTTTGCGGAGCGGCACCGTAGACTAGAATAGGAGGCTTCAACGCCTCCTGACTCGACCAGGGGCGTCCGTTTTTCCGCGACGCTAACGCTCCCGTTAGAACAGCACCATGTGCTGCAATGTGCAGAATTGTCCGAGGCCTCTCTGCCGCCTGCACACAACGCTAGTGTGAACGTAGCCTAAGTAAGGGAGTCTCACTTCCCCATATTACATACATTTGCAATTGTAGATGTCCTGTTCTAACACTGTGCCATGTCCCATTCAGCAGCTGAGCAAAACCAGCCACAGGTGCAAAATTTGCTCTGGGTCCCATCAATCCCCGTAAACCAGCAGAAGAAACAATATTGAGGTGCACTCCGTCAATCTGAAATGAGTCTATGGCTTTATTAAAGACACGTGGATAGAAACACTCCCCAGGCTGCCTAATTCTAACACTTATCACCCTCTAGTGGGACGTAATCATGCCCCCACTAGAAGGGCAAAAGGTGACGCAGGAAGAAAGCCTGCGGAGTGTTTCTGATCCCTTCTTTTCAATAAAGATGTTGAAGCATTGCAGAATGACCAACTGTGATTTGATATGGTTTCTTACACTGCAGTAAGCTGACAGCCAAGGTCATGAGGTTCCTCTTACCATTCGTAAAGCAGTGCAGAAAGTTAGAAGGGGATCTAACCCGCTGGCACCCCTTGAAAGCTGAACTATTAGTATTGGTTGAATTACGGTTTTAAACATTTGATCTGTAAATCTAACTCTCTCCTTTTTTTTTTTTTTTTACAGAGACTTGAAACCCGAGAATATACTGCTCGACAGCTCCGGCCATGTCAAAATTGCAGACTTTGGCCTTTCAGAAGCCGACGTGTTTGGATCCGACAAAGTATTTACTTGTGCCGGTACTCCAATCTATATGGCCCCAGAAGTAAGTATAACACCACCCTTGTTTTTCCCCTCTACTGCTCCCATCTTTATCTTATAATATCTATGAACCTAACAAGAATTTTGGAGATGAAAGAAGCAGAGCCACAATGATGGTGACTCAAAAAACCTAAAAAACAACAGGAGGCCCACTGTGACCTGTCATTCCCACCAACCATTGTTAACTATTATTACTGCTCTGTGCAGCTCATCGTGTGCTTTATTTTATAGTTAATCTTACTCTCTGTTTTATCAGGTTCTACAAGGAAAACCCTGTGATGCTATGTCTGACTATTGGTCACTGGGTGTCATCTTATTCGAAATGGCCACAGGAGCACATCCTGGTGAAGCCAGATTCAGGAGACACTTCTATCCGAGGGACATGGATCCTGAACTTCAAGATGTCATTGAAAGAGTAAGTATACTCTACAATTAGAATTATGCAAAAGCTATAGATCCTTAGTGTAGTGTTCTTTATGAGAGAAGCTTGCAAAACGTTCTCTAGTATCCAGTACATCACCAGGTGTAAGAAAGCACACAGGGGGCATCCGACTTCTGGAAGTGTTATATACACACGGTATAGCAAGATATTCACCACACAGGGAGTCAGAATAATAGAGGAACTATCCATGAGCTTTTGGATGAACTCATTCACTGGTTCAGAAATGTTCACTTTGATCCTTCCAACAGACATATATATCTTCAGTGAAAACTACACCAAGGAATTAAAATATGACATTCTGAGGTGTTTTTTTTCTATTTTTAAGAAATAGCCGACACTAAACTGGCTGATTGATCAGTTTCTGTTAGTGACAATCTACCGTATGCTAAATTTCATTTCTTTTTCTTTATAGCTTCTTGAAATAAATCCGAGCGATCGCCGGCAGGCAGTGAAACAACTGCGAAAACATCCCTTCTTCAGTACCATTTACTGGAAGAAGCTGGAGAAAGGAAAGGCCACCTCACCATTGAAGATGCCAGAAGAAAGTCTGCGCTCACAAATCGACACAAATCAGCAAATTGATGTGAAGGAACTGATTCCCTACACAGGAAATACAGAAAATAAAATTGCAGAAGAGCAACAGAGATTGTTCGATGGCTTCAGCTTCAAAAGCACAAAATGGAGAAGGATGGTGGAGAGGAAATGAAAGAATGAGGGCTCATTCGCACCATCTGCATTGAGCCACGTTCTTTTGGACAGATCACCACAAGGTTAGACCATACTTCTCTTGTGGGTCACAGGAATGACCTAACTTTTGCTTTCCTGGGGCAAAGAGTCAGCTTATAGCAGGCTATTACAGTGTATAGCAGGCAGATCACCACCTTTGTGCATCATTCATCATGATTGACATGGATCGACAGTGCTGGACAACATGAATGAAACTGAATTCACATCAAGATAAAAAAACTGCCGGAAGATCAGAGGACAGTTGGTTTACCACGGATCAACACCTTTATGCGTCATTCATCATGAGTGGATCAACATTCCTAGATGATAGGAATGACGTTGGATTTATACAATGGAACATAACCTCATCCATTCTGGGTGAGAGGATTAGAAGGAGCAGTGGTTTGCCATGTCGGCAGATCACCGCCTATGTGCGTCATTCATCGTGATTTATATGGATCAACATTGCCGGAAGACATGAATGACGTTGGATTTATACAATGGAACACAACCTCATCCTTTTTGGGTGAGAGGATTAGAAGGAGCAGTGGTTTGCCATGTCGGCAGATCACCATCTATGTGCATCATTCATCGTGATTGATATAGATCAACATTGCTAGACGACATGAATGATGTTGGATTTATACAATGGAACATAACCTCATCCTTTTTGGGTGAGATTAGAAGGAGCAGTGGTTTGCCATGTCGGCAGATCACCGCCTATGTGCGTCAATCATCGTGACTGATATGGATCAACATTGCTGGACAACATGAATGACGTTGGATTTATACAATGGAACATAACCTCATCCTTTTTGGGTGAGAGGATTAGAAGGAGCAGTGGTTTGCCATGTCGGCAGATCACCGCCTATGTGCGTCATTCATCGTGATTGATATGGATGAACATTGCCGGACAACATGAATTACATTGGATTTAAACAATGGAACATAACCTCATCCGTTTTGGGTGAGATTAGAAGGAGCAGTGGTTTGCCATGTCGGCAGATCACCACCTATGTGCATCATTCATCGTGACTGATATAGATCAACATTGCTAGACGACATGAATGATGTTGGATTTATACAATGGAACATAACCTCATCCTTTTTGGGTGAGATTAGAAGGAGCAGTGGTTTGCCATGTCGGCAGATCACCGCCTATGTGCGTCATTGATCGTGACTGATATGGATCAACATTGCTGGACAACATGAATGACGTTGATTATTACAATGGAACATAACCTCATCCTTTTTGGGTGAGAGGATTAGAAGGAGCAGTGGTTTGCCATGTCGGCAGATCACCGCCTATGTGCGTCATTCATTGTGATTGATATGGATCAACATTGCTTGACGACATGAATGACGTTGGATTTATACAATGGAACATAACCTCATCCTTTTTGGGTGAGAGGATTAGAAAGAGCAGTGGTTTGCCATGTCGGCAGATCACCGCCTATGTGCGTCATTCATCGTGATTGATATGGATCAACATTGCTAGACGACATGAATGACGTTGGATTTATACAATGGAACATAACCTCATCCGTTTTGGGTGAGATTAGAAGGAGCAGTGGTTTGCCATGCCGGCAGATCACCGCCTATGTGCGTCATTCATCGTGATTGATATGAATCAATATTGCCGGCCGACATGAATGACATTGTATTAATACAATGGAACATAACCTCATCCTTTTTGGGTGAGAGGATTAAAAGGAGCAGTGGTTTGCCATGTCGGCAGATCACCACCTATGTGAATCATTCATCGTGATTGACATGGATCAAAGAAAAAAGATTAACAGTAAGAATATTGTTCTTACTTGGGTGATAAGTGAGAAGACTATCAAGTTTTTAGATATGGAGATTATGCAGGAACAGGATCCTCTACTAACAAAAACATTCTTCAAGACGGTAGATCGCAATGGTTATATACCCCTGAACAGTTGTCATCACACCTCCTGGCTTATGAATGTCCCTAAAGGACAATTTGTCAGACTAAGGAGAAATTGTACTAGAAAGGAGGATTATCGGGATCAAGCAAAGATGACTTATACAATGGAACATAACCCCATCCCTTTTCAATGAGAGGATTGGAAGGAGCAGTGGTTTGCCATGTCGGCAGATCACCACTTATGTAATATTCATCGGGAATGACATGACACATTGCTGGACGACATGAATGACGGCTATATACTGTAGATCAGTGGTGGGCAACCTTTTTTTTCAACTGAGCCAAATCTCGCCAAAACCACAATTGAAATTTATTTTGAGAGCCACATTTTTAAAACTGAAAATACATCTCCCATATAGTAATTCATCCCCCATAGTAATTCATCCCCCATATAGTAATTCATCCCCCATATAGTAATTCATCCCCCATAGTAATTCATCCCCCATATAGTAATTCATCCCCCATATAGTAATTCATCCCCCCCATAGTAATTCATCCCCCATATAGTAATTCATCCCCCATATAGTAATTCATCCCCCATATAGTAATTCATCCCCCATATAGTAAGTCCCCCATAGTAATTCATTCCCCATATAGTAATTCATCCCCCATATAGTAAGTCCCCCATATAGTAATTCATTCCCCATATAGTAAGTCCCCCATATAGTAAGTCCCCCATATAGTAAGTCCCCCATATAGTAATTCATTCCCCATATAGTAAGTCCCCCATATAGTAATTCATCCCCCATATAGTAAGTCCCCCATATAGTAATTCATTCCCCATATAGTAAGTCCCCCATATAGTAATTCATCCCCCATATAGTAAGTCCCCCATATAGTAATTCATTCCCCATATAGTAATTCATTCCCCATATAGTAAGTCCCCCATATAGTAATTCATCTACCATATAGTAAGTCCCCCATATAGTAAGTCCCCCATATAGTAATTCATTCCCCATATAGTAAGTCCCCCATATAGTAATTCATTCCCCATATAGTAAGTCCCCCATATAGTAATTCATTCCCCATATAGTAAGTCCTCCATATAGTAATTCATTCCCCATATAGTAAGTCCTCCATATAGTAATTCATTCCCCATATAGTAAGTCCCCCATATAGTAATTCATTCCCCATATAGTAAGTCCTCCATATAGTAATTCATTCCCCATATAGTAAGTCCTCCATATAGTAATTCATTCCCCATATAGTAAGTCCTCCATATAGTAATTCATTCCCCATATAGTAAGTCCCCCCTGTGTCAATTCACTTACCTTTGCTCCGCGCGTTCCTCTCGTATTCCCGCGCCGTTCTGGTCTTCAGGGAGGACTGTGAGAGGAGAAGAGTTCGTCACGCTGCCCCGCCTACATCCTGACAGCTGCAGAGTCCTGACGCCCGAGAGGAGGGAGGGGGGCGGCCATCCGAGAGGAGGGGAGGGGAGAGGGGGAGAGGAGGAGAGGAGGGGAGGGGGGGGGGGCGGCCGGCCGCCCGCCCGCCCGAGAGGAGGGAGGGGAGCGGGCGCCCGGCACACAGGAGAGCCGCATTTAAGTTTGTAAAGAGCCGCATGTGGCTCGCGAGCCGCGGCTTGCCGACCACTGCTGTAGATGCATGAGTCCAGTGCTATCTTCAACTGGGCTGATCCTTTGCTAGTCTTCAGATCCCCAGTGCTGCCCTTTTTTTTTTTTTTTAAATAATATTTTTATTGGGGTTTCAAACAACAATACAGTAGATGCAACAGTGTACTCAGAGTCAGAGAAGTGGTCTAAACTTACAAAAGAATAGGTAAAAAAAAAAATGTAATCAAGCTCAATGAGCATATTACAGGTTTCAAAGTAATAAACAAGATGATAACTAAGGGGGGGAGGCTAGAACCAGTGGGGCCTTCCAAGCCATATCCGCTAAAGCCAGAAGAATGACAGAGGTCCCCAGGGTGGTCGCTGCCTCTGTGGGATCCTTGTCAGACACAGGAGTAGCAAGAAGTGGCCTAGAATAATGAAGAGATGGAGACATGTGCAACCCACGCCTAATAAGGCATCTTTACTATAACCATACCAAACCATAATTAGTAGTCAAGGGAAAGGGGGAAAAGAAAGGGGGGGGGGGGTTTAAGTATAGGCCCAAACGGAAGAACTGGAGATTCCTCCCCTGCATGGGGACGCTCAAACAAAGGAGAGCTCCCCACGGAAGAAGGGATCCCGGCACAGAAAGCACAAAACAGGAAGAACGCATGTTGTTACCTATTTGCAGAGCCATTATGCAATCCTGTAATAAAGAATTGGTTATATGGAGACCCATCATGTGACTGACACCCATTAAAAACATCCTTGAGATATACAATACAGTAAAATCAAAAGAGTTATGAGGAATGTGGATAGGGATAACCATATGGCCTATTGGAGGTACGTGCTCTGCTCCAGAGGGGGAAGAGACCTTGATATTAAGAGGCCCCATTTTTTCTGGAACCGCAACGTCAAGGCTTTTAGTGACAAGTCTAAGTCAAGTTTTTCTCTACGAAGAAGATGTAATAGATCTTGCTTGACCTCAGGAACTGAAGGCGGAGCGGAGGATAGCCATTTTCTGAGAATGATCCGTCGCGCAATCATGAAGCAGGTGGCTAGCCAAGCCTTATTGCGTTGTATAGCTAGTAATTGAGGTCTGGACTGCTCCAGGCGTGTAGAGGGGAAATTGCCAAATATGAGCAGAAAGGGACCTTGTGTCGGGCAATAACCCGTGACAGAAGCAGCGAATGTCTCCAGTTGTTTCTAAAATTCCAAGATGAATGGACAATACCACAACTTGTCTAGCAATGTGGGTCGTGGAGATTTGTACAGGGGGCAGCTATTTTGAATCTAGATAGGTGGAGATGGTAGAGGAGGAATACAGGGACTTAGACAGGCATAGATTCAGTGGTTTATAAATGTTCGAGATCTTAAATGTTTTCCGCTTCAGCAATATATCCACCATAGACGTTTGGAATCTTCTTGGTCTATTCCGGCATGTGCTTGAGATATGATCTATGCCTTGCTGAACCATTAAGAAGTGATGGGGCGGGAGTTGGTAGCACTCACTAATACGAGAGAAGGGGAGGGCAGAGCCTGAGATAGTGTCAAATAACTGCGCAAAAAGCTTCAAACCTTGTTGAGCCCAAGTAGCATAGGCGGCATGAAATTGAGGCAAGGGGAAGGATGGGTTACCATGGATCGGTAGATAACAGGAAGTCCAAGGGGACAAACCCAGCCTGAGTCTCACTTCCTTCCAGGCTACGGCTGCTCAGCCCATACAGTGCATTGGCAGGATGGCGAGCTGCTTGCACAGTCAGCGATTGCCTGCACTGTATGTGATGGGGTTGGCGCGATGATGTCATTGCGCCGGGTACTCGTATGTGGGCGTTTCTGCATGTGGGCAGACCCGCCTGGAGACGGATAGAGGAGCGGTGTTTCGGTTCCTAAGACCATCGGAAATATGTGTTTTCCAATGGTCTTAGGCGAACCGTGTGAAAGGTTTGTTCGACCCCCAAAGGGGTCGCGATTCACAGGTTGAGAACCGCTGCTCTAAAATTAAAAAGAAAACTATACAAACTGTACATACACGTTAGAGTTCAGTCACTCAGCTTTTTGTAGGCATTTTATGCACCTAGTGTACATTTCTGGGTGCTTTCCTGCTCCAGGTGCTACATGCAGCCAGCCATACAAGTAAATGGCTGTACGTGGCCGCACTCATTGAAACGCCAATGCCTCCTCGTGTTGGGAAAATACGTTGGACATGCATGTGTGGATAAGAGCTGATGTAAAGAAGTATCAGCGTTTACAAATATATTCCCTTGTATGGCAGGTTATATGCAGCACCTGCAGCTCCCTCTGCACACAAAAGTGTCCAGAAATCTATTGACAAATACATGAAACAAATGAATGAAAGAAGTGCAGCTCTCCAAAATCCACAATATCCCGCCTCCAAGCAAACTTGTTAATACAGAACTAATAAAACTGACGCCCCTAAATTTGCTGAAATAGCTCAGTTGGAAGAGCGTTAGACTGAATGTCTAAAGGTCCCTGGTTCAATCCCAGGTTTCAGCAGCTGTTGGGGTGTTCCCAGGAGTTTGAGGAAGTAGAATCGATCTGGATCAGCCAAATAGAGAACGCTATATGGAGACCTGGTGAGCCATCGATTTGCCTATGAAACCACGAGCATTACTAACCCTTTATTGTAATAAACCTGGTTTTATAGAAGGCACGACGATTTATGTTGTAGACACCTTTCACACGGAGCGAAGTCCGCACTGTTTGGACGCCTGTACTCGTTCAGTTTCTGCCCGGCAGACAAGGGTGGACCCCTGTCAACTCTATGGGCAGCCGGGTGTAAACAGACTGCGCTGTCAGTTTACATCAGACTATCTCCAATCTGGTTGGGAAAAAAAGAAAAGAACGCAGTGCTATTCCGTTTTTTTTTCCTGGACCTGAAGGTAGGCGGGTTTACAAACCGACACAAGTCAGTTTACATCCTCCTGTCTATAGGGCTGCATGGACCTTCCGATCAGGTCTGCCTAAAAAACTGGCAGGTGGGCCTGATTGGAACACCCATGTGAAAGGGGCTCTATGGAGCTGTGCAGGGACTGCTATGGAGGAGAATTGACCATTTAGAGCCTGGTGTGGCCCCATATCTTTTTGAGCTGTGCCTGGAAGGATCCTAAAGCCAGGTTCATGCCTGTACAGGTTGCAGTTGATGCATTTTGCATGTTTTTCACGTGACATATTAATGAGTTTTTGATGCGTTTTGTGCCTTTGGCAGGTGTCTTTTGTCTTATGGGAGAAACAAAAAAAAAAAACCATCAAGAATGCAAGCACTGCGTTTTTAAAAGCGTTTCTGCTGCATTTCCATTGAAATCTATGGAACAAAAACTGCAACCTGCTGCAGGAAGAAACCTTCCTGATCCTTTCCAGACAATGCACCGGTGGAAAACGCACAGATGTGAACGTGACCCATGGGAAACCATGTTAAATGGACTGTACGACGTTTCTGCAAAACTGAAAATGCACAGAAAATTGCAGAGGTGTGAACCAGGCCTAACATAGAGCTGCTTTTACATGCTGAGAAAATGAGGCCTATGTGTGACACTGCTCCTAGTTATTAGAATTTCTGCTTGAATGTTTGTTTGCTGTGCGGGGATCAGAGCTTTGTTTATAGTTCTAGAACATGAAACGCATGCATTGAACGCTGCGACTCCCAAACAAATCACCTTGGAGAAGAGGCTTCAGGAGACTGGTCACACAGGTGGAGTCTGGCAGAAAGAGGAATAAAGGAAGCATTACACCTTCTACCTGTACCCCGAGACATCCTGAGCATTGAACCCTTGAGGTGTTGGGGCCCACTTTACAGGAAAACATGTTCAAACATGGTTTGGGGGTTTCAGCTCAGAGGGACGCCCCGAAACCACCTATAGTGTACATTTACATTATTAGGAAGTGTTTTTGCAGCTCTTACAACACCTGTCTTTTAATTGTTTTTTTGGAAGGGGCTGGAGGGGAGAGAATATGAAAAGAACCTTTCTGTAGTGCTTCACAATTGCACACAAAATGCCATCAAAAAGCATTTGCAGGGTCCCTGTATTCACATGAATTGAGGCGTTCTCCATGCTTTGCAAGTTGCCAACACCAGCCCAACATTGCCAGCAGGATAGAAATCAAAGCATCGCAAGTAAGCTACCTGTCATCCACTCAGCAGCATTCATCTTCCACTGCAGCCAGAAATTCTGAACACGGAGCTATCAGAGGGGTTGATTATTTGTCCCCGGCCTCCATGCCGCTCCTGCTCTTCATTTGAGGTAGTCACCCTCTGCCTCTAATGTACAATAGGAAGAAGAGATGATCTCTTCCTGTCACTTCAGGCCACCTCTGGATCTCCTCATATAAATATCCTTCTATATGTCCTGTACATCCCTCCGCACACTCAGGTGCTGCTATGACCCCCATCTCTGTGCCCCGATAGGGTCGTTGTACTGTACATCCCTGTACCCCCAGAGTTCTCCCCTCACAGCCCGATCTCTGAACCCTGATGGGGTCACTGTACTGTACACCCCGGAACTCCAAAACTCTACCTATACACCCCAATCGCTGAGCCCTGACAGCTCACTGTACTGTACACCCCTGTACCCCCAAGCCCTCCACTTATACACAGATCTCAGGCTACTCCTGTTGCTAGGTTACCCACAACCATTTCCTCACAAGCCCACTGCAGCCAGAATACATCCCCTGAGACCCCAATATGACAAATATATACATATATACAGAGTGAAATCTATCATTGTATACATACATTAGAGAAATGTCACATAATAAAGGGACAGGCGGATTACATAACAGGACATTACACAGACATCTGGGCAGTCTAGGACAGGCATGTCACACTCAGAAAAAACACGGGGCCCCACCGAGACAACATCTTCAAGAGGGCCACATTATGTCCGAAGGAGTTAGTTCAATAAAAAATGTCAAGGGGCCCCAATATGGGCCCCAGTGTGATCAAAAACACTGCGCAGCTTTGATATACTGGGATTAGTTATGAAGCCTTACCTGTAGGCCTTAGCTGTGCCCCATCCTGTCCTGTTGCTAGAACGCTCCAATCAATGGACACTCGCCCCCAGCATCACAGGAGAGAGCGTTCTCCTCATTGAACCCCCTGACTGTACACTGCGCTCTCTCTCTCTCTCTCTCTCACATTGCTGAGCTCACCCACTGCTGTGCCATTTGGGACCCTCAGAGGCCTGGCTGGAAAAACCCCAGTCAGGGGCCCCCACATCCTGCCTTGCTGCTAGCACAGGAAAACTGTTGGTCTTTGCTCCTGTACTGCCGGCAGTTATCATCCAACGGTTTTCATATCCTAGCAACAGTCCGGACATGAGGGTTGCTAACTGGGAGTTTTTTAGCTGAGGCTTCTGAGGAGCTCAAATGGCCTACCGCTATGACAATAACATGAATGAACATTTTACAAAGCTGCAGTTTTTTTTAATATGGGCTGGAGCCCCCAGACTGCACCGGCTATTTTCTGGAAAAGGTAACCAGCCCATACCACACCATGCCTGGCCTAGGGTCAAATGGCAACCTACGTGAAGATCCAGCATATTCCAAGTCATTAAAGGGTTACTTCACATTTACCAAAAAAAACATGCCCGTGCAGATAAGGTACATAAATGGCCCACATCTATAGCAAGGGTATTATTTCACTTTAGTCAGAGCTGAACACTTTGTTTTTATCTACATAGCTAGTTTTTTTGGTAAAGGTGAACTAGGCCTTTATCCTCACTGGGAAGGTTATACATCGAACCAGCATGTAGAACACAAGTCACCGCAAATATAAGCAATACAGTGAAAGTGTAACTGACCGCCATAACGTCTCCTAAATCTACGTATGAAGACTGAACAAAGACCCCCACTTAACCAAAGGTCCTCTAAACCACAACCTGGGTCGCAGGATACTCGTACCGGCCTTTATCCCCTCAGCTTCTTTTTACTGCATACAATGCAGGGCCACTGAGTAGATTCTCTACTTCCTTCATAACATGCACTGTGAGGGGTCATCATATACTAGAAAAGACTGTAAACCTTGGGGCTCAATCACATAGGCGCTCGTCAAGTAACATCTGTTTACTTTATGTACTAGTTCTGAGCTGTTTGCTGTATGGACTCACCAGCACAGCCAAGTTTGAAAGGTGAACGCACCCGGACGCACAGGAGCTGCACCTGGCCCTTCATACCTGTCAAACTGCGCAAGTCCATACAGCCAATGTGTGGCCATTCACTTTGTATGGGGTGCCTGCACACAGCGCAGCACTGGGGCAGGAAACCTAAGAAATGCCTCTTCTTGCTGTATGGAGCTGAGTGCCCATGTGAATGAGCCCTTAAAGTAAATCTAAGACAAAACTTTATTTTTTCACTTTAGATAGAGTAAGGGAAGGTTAGAACACCTGTCAGGTTGTTTTTCTGCCATTTGTGTCCCATAGGGAGATTTCCCTTCACTTCCAGTCCCATAGCCAATACCCGAAGTGAGAGAAAATCTCTCAAAAGTGAGGAAAAACCGGGGTGTCACTAGAACTAGTGCCCTTATTGGAAGATTTCTCCTCTCTTCCTGCTTTGGTGTCAACCCAACATTCGGGATTTTCTTGTATTTTCACTTTCAATGATAACGGATGAAAATGATAGACAGTATAGAGTCAATCTCCCTAAGCTGATTCACATCGGTGTGACTTGTCATGCGATCTGACAGTTTCAAATCGCATGACAAGTCGCATTCTATTGTCAGCAAGAGAATCGTTGAAATCAACGTGTCTCTGACTTTGCAGTTCTGCACAGATTTTCAAAAAAAGGTTTCTGCACTATTTTTTGCAATTTCATTTGCGACCTGCATAGAGATCACACAGATGTCAGCCAAGTCACGCCTGAAATCACACGGACAAGCGGCTTTGAAATTGTGCGACTTCAAGTGAAGTCGCACGATTTCAAATTCGGATCCAGTGTGAAACAAGGCAAAATGGGGGCACAGATCTAATCCGTTTCTACTCCACTCTACTCAAAAAAATTGTCTTTATTTATACTTTATGGCTGCATTTACACCTGAGCCAAACATATTTCAAGCGATTTGCCAGTAATTTCTCTGTGTTTTGTCGCACATATACATGTTTTTTGTAAGCATTATTCATGTGTTTTGCAAGTGTTTTGTAAGCTTCAGGTGGAAGAGGAGCCTAGCTGAAAAATGCTCATATAACTGCGCATAAATGCTTGTCTTGCACGTACTCAGATGCGGCTATTGAATTCCATGAGACTAAATATCCACCAATCTACCCAAAAGCAGCTCCTGCATTTCATTCAACAACAGGAAACACACTTCAAGCGATAGAGTTTACTAATATGAACTAATGTGAGCAGGTACAATTTAAATAAATGGATTTCTACTTGTTGAGCGTTGTCACATGTAGGTATAAACGCGACAAAAACACTGAAATATGAATGGGGTCTTAATAAGGAATACATAAAAAAGAAGGAACATATAAAAAAAACAATTGGTTGTTTAGGATCCTTCTTTAACCACTTAAGCATCAGAAGATTTTACCCCCTTCATGACCAGGCCATTTTTTGCTATTCGGCACTGTGCTACTTTGGCAATTGCGCAATCATGCAACCCTGGACCCAAATGCAATTTTTGTCACTTTTTCACACAACTAGATATTTCTTTTAATGGTATTTGATCACCACTGCATTTTTTTATTATAAAAACAAAAAATGAACTGAAAATTTTGAAACCTTTTTTTTACCTTCTGCTAAAAAAAGAACCAATAATAAACAAAAATGTAATTAACTTGCAGGGATAAACCCACTAGTTTCACACTTATACCGTAAGTGCCCAGGGCTCATATGCTCCACACCTAATTTAAGCCATCTATAAAATTCTATACGAATCTATTCCAATATCTGAGACCAGTCACCTATACATGCACAAATGAGCAAACATTCTCAATTGCTCTCTTACCCTACGGCAGTGGGAAAAAATGTGGGTGTCCACTTCTAAAGTCTCACGATGTGTGATGCAGAGAGAGACTGCCTACAAGATGCTCCTATTCGGCGAAAAGAGCTGGAAGTTCGTCTTCCAGAAGTGGGCATGGGTACCTGTCAATACCAGATACCGGCTCCCCCCAAAAGGTGCCAAATGTGGCAACGGAGGCGGGGGAGGCAGATAAGTGGAACTTCCAGTTTGGGGTGGAACTCCACTTTAAAGTATAACTAAAGGCAAAACTTTTTTTTCTAGTTTTGGATAGAATGGAGAGAAATTAGAACCCCTGTCAGTTTTTATTGCTCTGTGTGCCCCTGTAAATGAGATTCTCCCTCTCTATTTGTCCTATTTACAATTTTTTATTGAAAGTGAAGGTAAAACAAAATTCAAAATTTTGGGTTGCCCCAGAAAAGCAATAGAGGGGAATTCTTCCAATGGGGATCTGGGGGTCCCTGAGGAATTCCCTTAATTTTCTGGGATTTGTTCTCACTTCCTGTTTGGTTATGGAACAGGAAATAAAGGGAAATCATTGCAATGGGACAAAGCGAAAAAAAAAAAAAAAATCTGACAGGTGTTATAACCCTCCGTTACTCTATCCAAAATGAAAAAAAAAAAAGTTTTGCCTACAGTTCTCCTTTAATTGTACCTAAGCAATATCCTGAAAAATACACCTTCTATCTTAATTACCTTCTGAAAAATAGCTGTGCGCTTACTGGTATGTGAGTGTGCCTAGGCACTCCTTTACTTACTGCTTCACATCTGTATATCTGCAGTGCAAGATCTAAGGCACTGCTGCCTATGACTACAAGATCTCAGGAGATTTCAAGTGATTTTGGTGCTGCCTCTATAGTGCTGCTCCCAGTTCTCCGTGCTGGAGGCTGTAACATCAGGAAGCAAAGCCCTGCCCCTACCAAATGGCCACCTCCACATAGTGATACAGTGCAGAACAATAGGAAGTCAGTAATGGGGGAAGACTGGCACATACTAGCCAATACTGGTGGCTAGTACTTTGTGCTCTGTCTGGCTTATTTTGGGCACAAATTCTAGAGTTCAGTTAAGCTCAAAGTAACCTCCCCACAATACCCTGTCCTAACAGGGATCTCCTTCATTTGTCAATTGGGAGCTGAGAAGAGAAGGAAGAGCTTGTATATCTGCTTGACGTCCACGCACTGTACGTTTACTACTACAGTGCAAGCCGGCTGCTCAAAATCACATACAGTGGATATAAAAGTCCCAGCCAGAGCCCAGACCTGAATCCGATCGAAAATCTGTGGGGTGATCTGAAGAGGGCTGTGCACAGGAGATGCCCTCGCAATCTGACAGATTTGGAGTGTTTTTGCAAGGAAGAGTGGACAAAATATTGCCAAGTCAAGATGTGCCATGCTGATAGACTCATACCCAAAAAGACTGAGTGCTGGAATCAAATCAAAAGTTGCTTTAACAAAATATTAGTTTAAGGGTGTGCACACGTATGCAACCATATTATTTTAGTTTTTTTATGTTTACTCCCCCCCTAAAAGATTTTAGTTTGTTTTTTAATGGAGTTGTAGTTTATAGATCACATTAAAGGTGGAAAAAGTTCTGAAATTATTTATCTTTGTCTCATTTTTTTACATCACAGAAACCTGACATTTTAACCGGGGTGTGTAGACTTTTTATATCCACTGTTATACACACATGATTTTGCTCTTCCAGGTAGGGAGTGCGCGTCCGCCTACCCGTGCTGTCATTGGCTCCCTGTCATGCTGATCAGTGGGTCTTGGCCAATGATTCACGGCTGGGACCCACCGATCGTCAGAGCTACTGACAGGAGAGAGATCTTCATTGGCAAACAAACAAGGTATACCTGTGCTCAAACCCAATAGCTAGTACATGCATTTATCCATCAGGTGCTAAGGGGGTGTAACCACATAGTAACACTAGAAATTCTGAAGGACCCTCTGCTCACTGGTATATACCCTTTCCAGCACACTTTACAACAAATAGGATATCAGAACTTCCTTGGTAAACAACACAGATCTCTCTATTGACAGTGGGGATGAGCCAGTTTTTGTATCCCTGCAAAGCACACAGTACACATATCACATATAGTTAGGAATACAGTTAACCCTTTGATCGCCCCAGATGTTAACCCCTTTCCTGCCCAGTGTCATTAGTACAGTATCAGTGCATTTTATTAGCATAGTCTTAGTGTCATTGGTCATATTAGTGTCAGTTACTTAATGTCAAAATGCCCGCCATACTATCACAGTCCCACTAATTTGCTGATCGCCGCCATTACTAGTAATAAAAATAATAAAACAAAAATAATTCCAGTATATATACACCATCATTTGTAGACACTATAATTTTCACGCAGCCCAATTAACATACACTTCATTTACCAAAGACATGTGGCAGATTACATTTTGGCCTAAATTCATGACAAAGGTGTATTCTCTTTTTTTATGGGATATGTTTTATAGCAAAAAGTAAAAAATTATTTTTGTTTTTTCAAAATTTTTGGTGTTTTTCGTTTATAGCGCAAAAAAAAAACCAGTGGTGATCAAATACCACCAAATGAAAGCTGTAGTTGTGGTAAAAAAATAATAAATAAATAAATTTCATTTGTGTACAGTGAGGCATGACCGTGCAATTGTCAGTCAAAGCCTGGCCTTGGCCTTGTCATGAAGGGGGGTAAATCTTCTGGAGGACAAGTGGATATTCTAGCCAGCATTTGTGAGCACCAGACAGCATAAAAATTGGGTAAATTATAAAGAACAAATTTTCTTTTATTTGTAATATAAAAATAGTTTTAATGTCCTGTAAAATAATAGGCACCACAGGGCCGTGCAATACCTAGATTTCCCCATCCTTGCAAACACAATTTTAAAGCAGAACTAAAGTTCACAGACTATTCATCTCCATTCCTGCAATGGGGCCATTAGATACAAAATGAATTGACTCAAATCGCACGGCACCTGTAGGGAAATCACATGTGATTCGGACAAAAATCCCACTACATTCCTTTTCAAACCACGTGCAATTCTTTGCCCTTAATTGATTTGAGCCCTTGATCTTGTATAGGCTCAAATGACACCGTACAAAGAAGGATCGGTTTTAGGTATTGGAGCATTTTCATGAGTACGAGTACTTTTGCAAATGCTTAGTATCGGCACCGATATGGATATCAATATTGGTAAAACCCTAAATATAATGCTTGAAAAATGCCCAATTAAAAACTCCTGTATAAGCACTTCCATAAGAACTTACTGGATGTGAATGGAGGCTAAATCACAAACACAGCAAAGCAGGAAGAAGACTCTGCATAGGTAATGAACAAATATGACTTCCCCCCCGTGTTCATATAAAATTTTAACCCCTTTACGCCGGTACCTCCCAGCCCTTTAAGAGTTTCAGAAGCCGGGAGGCGGGGTTTAGGGTCATGTGACCGCCGTGATTCGCTCAGATCAATGTAATTACGTATATGCCATACCTGGCCGATGACCCCAGACTGGAAATCTCTATAGTAGGCATCATTACTCCAGTGATCTGCACTCCAATGCTGAGCACCTGCCAAGCTGGAGCATGTCTTTGAGCGTGGGAGGAAAATGGAGTACCCGGAGGAAATCCAAGCAGGCACAGGGAGGACATTATGATTGTACCATTCTGTTTTGACCTTCAGTTGAACCACTTGAGCTCCAGGTTTCACCTTCTTCATGACCAGGGAATTTTTTGCTATTTAGCACTAAACTGCTCTACTTTAACTGGCAATTGTGCGGACATGCAACACTGCACCCAAATAAAATTTTTATCACGTTTCACACAAATAGAGCTTTCTGTTGGTGGTGTTTTATCACAACTGGGTTTCTTATTTTTTATTATATAAACAAAAAAGACAGAGAATTTTGAAAAAAAAAATATTTATCACATTCTGTTATAAAACATAGCCAAGAAAAAAAATAAAAAAACTTGAATTTCTTCAGGCCAAAATGTTTTCTGCTACATGTCTTTGGTAAAACATCCTAATAAGTGTTTATTTCTTTGTTTGTGTCTACAAAGTATTGTATATAGTATCTCACGGAAGTAAGTACACCCCTCACATTTTTGTAAATATCCTATTATATCTTTTCATGTGACAACACTGAAGAAATGACACACCTGTGACCTTGTAACACTAACGAGTCACATGACACCGGGGAGGGAAAATGGCTAACCGGGCCCAATTTGGACCTTGTCACTTAGGGGTGTACTCACTTTTGTTGCCAGCGGTTTAGACATTAATGGCTGTGTGTTGAGTTATTTTGAGGGGACAGCAAATTTACATGTTATACAAGCTGTACACTCACTACTCCACATTGTAGCAAAATGTCATTTCTTCAGTGTTGTCACATGAAAAGATAGAGTAAAATATTTACAAAAATGTGAGGGGTGTATTCACTTCCGTGAGATACTGTATGTTTGAACATTGACCGATTCTGATGTACTTTTTTTTACGGTTCAGCAACTGGGGTAGCAAAATTTGCCTGGTGAGGCGGCCGGCTGACGAATGCCTTTAAAGAATTATTTCGTCCTCAGCACCTAGGGCTGTTTAAGCATCCATCAGCAGCGTCTCCATCATATGGTGCAGGATTATCTAGTGGCAAGAGCAGACTTGGAAACCTTTTCAACTAAGGATCCACTGGGTTACTTGAGGATGGATCACTGGCCAGAAGTTGCTCAATATGCAATTGAGCTACTGGCCTGTCCTGCAACCAGCATGCTTTCTGAACAGACATTCAGTGCTGCTGGAGGTTTTGTGACGAATAAAAGGGTGCATCTGTCCACAGACTCCATTGACCGGCTGACATTTATCAAAATGAATCAGTCCTGGATCAACAGCAGCTGTAGAGCAGGGTCCAATCCTGCACTGATCAAGAATGACTCTAAAGGTTACGGTGTGAAGGCAGCACCAACTGTTCGCCTGCCAAACCCCCTCTCTTAGTGCACAGTCGCCACTGCACACTTTTGCTTCTACTGCAGCCTTACGCAGTGTGTTCCTGGACACTGCCGAAGACAGAGGTGAGAAAACTCTCCCCAAAATAAAAACAAAATTACATTTAAAAAAAAAAAAAAAAGAAATAAACATTGTGGGTCCACCCCCCCTTCCCCAATCCATACCAGGCCCTTAGGTCTGGTAGGAAGGTTAGGAGGGACCCGGCTGTAATAAAATTCAAAATAAAGTGCATGGGATTCCCCCCAAAAGCCCTACCAGGGCCTATAGACCTGGTAGGACCTTTAAGGGGAACCCCGCCACCAAAAAATGGGGGGGGCATGGGGTTCCCCCTAAATTCCTACCAAAACACAGGCCTGACAGGAAAGGGGGGGATGGGGACGATGGGGACAAGGGCCTCTTCCCCACAACCCTGGCAGGAGGGGTCATTAGCATCAGAGTACCCTGCTGCGCCCCTTGTGCAATGAGTAAGGGGTAAATTTTGAAAAAATAGACTCCAGACTTTTGAAAATAGTTGAACAAAAAATAAAACTGCTTTTGACAGGTCATGTATGCTTTTCTTTGTTTTTTTTTTCAAAAGCCAATACCAGTCAGCTGAGTACTTGCTGCAATATAACAGGTCTGACAGTTGCCAGCAAGATGTAAACAATTGGGCAGAGCTAACTGCAGTGGCGAGTGGCAGAGGGGTCAGTGGGCGTCCGCTTTTTCTTTTTTTTTTTTTTTTTTTTTTTTTTAAAGGACTTGTCAAAAACAATTTTGTTTTTTTGTTCAATTTAAAGGTATTTTTCAAAAGACTGGTCTCTTTTTTTTTTTTTTTTACTGAATGTAACCCTTTAATGAATGTGTAGGGGTACCCCCTTACTCATTCACAAGGGGGGGAGCATCAGGGTGCCCTGTAATTTAAAGGAGTACCCAGATAATGAGCCTCCCTGCCCTCAGACCCCCCAAACCACCAGGCCAGGTTTGTAGGGAAGAGGCCTTTGTCTCCATGTCGAGGTCAAGTGGCCTGGTAAGCCATGGGGGGGCACCTACCCTACCAGGCCTGTGCTCAGATCAAGGGTCAGGTAGGAATTTGGAGGGGACCTCACACTTTTTTCCACCATTTATTGAGGTGCGTGGTTTTCCTTTAAAAGCCCTACCAGGCCTAAAGGCCTTTTTTTTTTTTTTTAATACTTTAACCTCCCTGGCGGTATGATTATTTCAGATTTTTGGTGCTGAAAGCGGTACCATTTTTTTGCATGGAAATATGTATTTTTTTTATTGTAGGCTGTAATTTTTAGGAAAAACTCACTGAAATCTGTCCGAACAAGAGTCTAGTAAACATCCCGGGTATGATAAAATTTGAAACACAAAATCATAAATTATAATTTAATAAATAATCATAAAAATAATATAAAAATAATAAAAAATTGAATTCAATAATATAATCAAACCAAAAACACTGAAATGTGAAATAGAGCGCCAAGTTCGCACATTGCTGAGCTCAGTCGCAAAATCGTTTTCCCCCACGAATCATTATCACTCAATTCTGCAAGTGGTTCTGATTTACTATCGCTGTTCTCTAGCTGATCTAAACCGCTTTTGACCTAAAGGGACACTTTTTGGATGCCATGGACATTTCTCAGTTTCCAGGCAGAAAGAACAGACAAAATGCAGGCAGGGCGCAGGACAAAGCACTAGGGACAAAATGTATGTGAAATAGGTTGAAACAGCAATGTTTTACTGTGTAGAATGTAAAAAAAAAAAAATGACATTTTTTAAAATTTTTAAATTTCCCGCCGCCGGCGGCGCCCGTACGTCCCGACGTCACAGGGACAGGACACAGAAGCCGGATGCCGGCATCGGCCGGAGGAGATGGCCGGGGACGCTGCAGGGGACACATCGTGGGAGCGCAGGGTAAGGTAAGGGAAGAACACATGCCGGAGCAGCGCCGCATGGTATTCCCGAGTGTAGCTCGGGGTTACCGCTTTTGGTACTGAAATGTTACCCCGAGCTACACTCGGGAATACCGCCAGGGAGGTTAAGCAATGAAAAATGACTAGCCCTTTAAAAACTTTCTTTTTTTTTTCTTTTTTCACTGGTTCATGTTCTTCAAGGCAGTACCCAAATCCCCATGCCCCTTTTTTGGCCAATACCTTGCATATAAGCCTTCAAAATGGACACTTTTGAATTTACAAGTTCAAGTCCCACAGACTTGTATTGAGTTTGAAGTATGTGGTCGAATGTTCAATACTTTCGAATGTTCAACTGCGAACTAAACACGGGGGTGCTTGGCCCATCACTATTGGACACCATCAGCAGTTTTTCCATAGGCTCTGAAGTGAAAGTCTACCTTTCAAGTTATTTTTAGAGCAAGTGTGCTGACTAATTTCAGGTTGCAATTTTCATCCTTTTTTTATGGCTCTAGTGCCGTCTCTGCGTGCATGTAGGTTGGCCGGATCAGACAACCATTAATCCTAAATTAAAGGTGTTGGCAGAGCTTCTTTCTGTCCATTCAATTCATCACCTTCAATTATTTCAAAGGTCTTTCTTGGAAGCAGACTTTGTGTTGGTGATGCCGCTGGGCCTCACCACTACCTCCTTGGAAAGCAAAGTACCCCAAATTCAGCACTATGCGGGAGAACATTTTCAGATACACTGCTGCAAGAAGGTGTGACCCAGTGATGACACACAGAAGTTGCTGTAACTGTTTGACACAAATTGACCTTGTCAATTATATTTTCATGTAAGGTTTGCTTGCGTTTTTTTTGTTTTTAATTTGTTCACTGTGTATCTGGTATAAATGCAGCTGTGTGGCTACCATAGGGCACATTTGCCACATCGTAATTGCATGACACTGCAGAATACATAGGGATCTGATTTCTATCCAAAAGCGTTGCGTGATTTTTAAACCTCTTTTTATGTAGTCTGACATGAAAAGATGATTGAGCTCTCCTCATAATGCTATCTTCTGTATTTTGTATATATAGTCTTGTGGTCACTGCACCAGGTAAAGAATATGATAAATTCTAAGTACTGGTTTATATCTTTTTTGTATAGAAAAGCTAGCTGCCATTTGTAATTCTACTTTCGCTATTTCTGCCTCTTTATTTCCACTTCAATACAGATTTAACATTGGCTAGGCAATTCTTCTAGACAAGTCACTTTTAGGCAAAAGTTAGTAAGCCCCTTTTTCCTACATTATTATTCTTAAAGGGAATTTATCAGGGTGGGCATGTGGAAGCAGTTAAAGGAGCAATCTCCGGGGTATCCTATTAGCTTTGTGATTTAGTTGCAATAGTGCCTTCCACAGTTTGTCTTGACATGTTCTCGTTATACTCGCTGCATATTTGGAAGAATGCTGAGCCCCAAAATGTTGTAAGTGATCTATAGGTAGAATTAAAACCATCAATTGTGTTTTGTTAGGGTTTTGGGGTTGTACTCGACATGTGAAAAGAATACTTAACTAAAGATGCTGTTTCAGCCATGGGTCCCTCCATTATATGGCATGGCCGATGATCAGCACAGACACATGCTTAACGCAAGCTCTGAGTCGAGACAAATATTTCCAGTCTAGCTGTGTGTTATATACTGGACTTGTGTGTACGCAATCGACAACTCACCCCCCATGCAAACAGAAAAGGAGAGCAGTGGTCTGCCTTGTCCAAATTATTATTATTATACAGGATTTATATAGCGCCAACAGTTTGCTCAGCACTTTACAATATAACGGGAGACAATACAGCAACGATACAGTTCAATACAAGAGGGTTAGGAGGGCCTGATCCTTGGAGCTTACAATCTAAGATAATCACATTCCTTTGTTATTTAAGGTAATCAGACCTCATACAGCCCTTTAACCAAAGCTTGGAGACATTCTTAAACATTTGTGAGACCAACATTAATAGATTGTAAGCTCCCAGGATCAGGCCCTTCTAACCCTCTTGTATTGAACTGTATTGTTGCTGTATCGTCTCTCGTTATATTGTAAAGCGCTGAGCAAACTGTTGGCACTATATAAATCCTAAATAATAAGGAGATGTGCAATTTGCAATTTCCCAATCAAATTGTAAGATCTGTGTAGGTATGGAAACTTAAATTTGCTAATGTAAGCGCAATCAGTTTTTTAGGTTAATTAGATCTATAAAATTTGCTCAGTTTAGTTCTATTATTCTTATTTATTTTTCATGTTTGATGCCTCTTATTTGACTAGTTTGATAAAATGGTATTTTATTGTTATGCCTCTGTGTCTGTCTCTTTCCTCTGTGCAAATGGTGTAAGGGTGTCTACAATGCGCCATCTTTGGTCTCACTATTCCTTGTGGTGAGTCATTAGGCTGTGCAGGAGGGTCCCAAGGTTGCTGGGTGGGAAGTTGGCATACAGGATATAAATTTCAAACCGCATTAACGTGCTTGCTATCACCATGGGTAGCTTTTAGCTGATGCCAAATGCAGTACAATGTGAAGTAATGGGCCAAATATTTACATTATTTGGGGCTTTTAACACCAATTTTTAAAGTGGTAGTAAACTGCCCAAACAATTCTAAAAAATCTTCTCCCTGCAAGTTTAAAAGCATAATGCATACTAGCACATTATGAAAGACCTGCTGGAAAACAAAGCCCTCCAGCAGAGTGCTGTCACAGCTCCCCAAGGCTTCCATCTTCACCTGGTCTTCCTTCTGGGTTTGAAAGCTGTGGCCATCTGATCGGCCGAGCCGCGATGTCCTTACACCCCTGCGCATGCACACGGGAGTTTCAGCTGCGGCACAACTCTCTCAATGGATGGCACCCCATCCACTGAGGACACAGTTAGCGTGCACCAGTGACATCACCGGTGCGTCTACAATAAATAACTCCTAAAGGACATATTTAGGAGATATTCACAGTACCTACAGGTAAGCCTTATTAAAGACTTATCTGTAGGTAAAATATACCAAAATGGCTTTACTTCCACTGTAAAAAAAACTATATGAATAAAAGTATATCTCTTCTTACCCTGCAGCCATACCCTTACTAGGTCTACAGTATATGCAGTAATGTGCATTACAAGTTTGGGTTCAAGGCTTCATGTTATTGCATACACACCACAGTGTGCATGTTTGTTTATATAGTGCGGGGAAGGATATCAGGTTATTCTTTCTGTGTTAACTGTGGAGATTCACCCTCTTTCCCTCCCAGTGACATGGTTCAGTAGGATAGAATTGTGAGAAATGTAAAAGCTTGGTCTCATTAACCATTAGACAACTGAACTTTCAAAACCTAACACTTTTCAAACTAAACTCTAATCTTGTATGGCCAGTGTTAGTTACTTTGAAGGCTAACCTATTAGTGGTAATGAACTTTGGCCCCCATATGTAGGATTCTAATTACTTGCGAAGATCCTGCAACATTTTCTGTAAAGGGGTGGACCTGCTACCTTGGTTTAGCATGAAGCCCCATACTACATTGCTCCAGTAAATGGTAAATTCCAGACTTGATGACAGACATGTTGTGCCATAAAGAAGGGGTTTGTGGTCACATAGGTTACCAAGTCTAAAGAAAACAATTAAATATTGCTAAATGAGGACCTGCAGGCTTGATTGATAGGAGTGCCAAAGAGCAATAAAGACAAGGGAGGGAGGGAAGGATGTGCCATATGTAGAAATTAATATCTCTCTATCTACACATAGACACACACACACCATTGGCAGTGTTTTTAATATATATCATTTTTTGTGTACACGCCCTCTACCTTTTTTTTGCACCAGAATTTTATCTTATCAAAAGAGCAATGATAGTAAAAATGAACTCCAGGCAGATGGCTAAACCAATGAACTATATAGGAGCCTTTTAGTGGTCAAAATATTGTAATTTTGGGTTTGATTTACAAAAACTGGAGAGTGCAAATCTGGTGCAGTTGTGCATGGTAGCCAATCAGCTTCAAACTTCAGTTTCTGGAAGCTGATTGATTTCTATGCAGAGCTGGACCAGATTTTGCAGGCTCCAGTTTTAGTAAAGCCCCCCCCCCCCCCTCCTTGTCATTGCTAATTGGATTCTAAACACTGTGGTCTTTTCTGTGTTAGGTGTGTCCCAGAAAGGGAGGAGTTCTGTATTTGCTGCAATTCTTAGCAAACAATACCTAGACAGCTTTTTAACTACATAACTAAATCAAAAGTTGATTAGATTGCTCTACCCTGTGCTTGGGTGGAGTACTGAGCATGCATATAAAGTAGTAGAACTTTACCATTTACATCTCCAGGTTTTACTAGTAAACAAACATTAAACAATAGATATGGAAAGACAGGGGAGACCTTTTGTTGTTAGACCTGTGTATTACTAGAACACTGAATAGGGTGAAAAAAGGCCAGAATGTTAGCTGCGGTGCTTTTAAAATCAACTTTACTGCTTTAAGGGTAATTCAATTTTTAAACACTTTATCACAAAGTTAATATTTTATCCTGAGACTGCAAAACAATCAAGAGTTGCAGAATGATATTCCCATTCACATCTAATCCTCAATTCAATTGACAGCTGAGTATCTTTTGTATCTATTGTATCTTGGGAAATAAAACCATGCAAACCCATGCAGTTTCAATACAAAATACCACTCATTTTAATTTCAAAAATTAAAAATTACATAAAAACCTTAATATGCAAATCATAATCTTATATATGCAACCATTTAGATATTTAATAGCCTATAAATGGCTAAACTAAAGCCCTTGTTTCACCAAGTAGCCAAAGGTGTATACACAATTTAAAAATAACTGAAAGGCAAAACTTTTGTTTATTTTGGATAGAGTGAAAGAAGGTTCGGATATTTGTCAGTTTATCATTTCTATCTGGGAATCCAAAAGTTGAGTTTTTTGGTTCTATAGATGTCAATGGAAGTGCTGCATAGAAGCATGTAGTGCATTTTTGATGAGTTTTAAATCTGCCTAGCTACAAGAAAAATAAAACAAAATTGCATCAAAAACACAGGTGCAAAAAACACAAAATGCAATGGAGAAACTCAACCTGCATACGTGTGAAGGTAGCCTTACTCTATCCCCCTCCCCCCCCCAAATAGTTTTGCTCTATTTTAAAAAAAGAAAAAAAAAACTTCTAGTATTACAGAACTGAGCAAGGCTCCCTCACTGTATAGGAGATCATTTTATTTAATATATTTGTTACACACCATTGAACAATACTTTGTTATTTAGATTTGTACATTTTTGTTCAAGCATTGCATTAAAATAAAAATTATAAAATGTGTGATGGTTAGTAAATGTTCTGTAGTAGGGATGAGGTGTTGATACTAATCAGTAGAAGCCTAATCATTCAGATATATATTTGAATAACCTTTTGTTAGAATATCAAGGTTTTGCATAAAAACCCTGTACAACCCAACAAACCAGCAGTACACAGGCTAATTGGAGCTCTGACCAAGATATTACTTAGATTTCTGTAGTACACTATATTAGGAGTGACACTATAGTCATAAAATGGTTTATGAAACTTTAAAGAAATTAAAAGTTCCAATAAATCATTGGAACAGAAGATATTTAATACCAAGACCAGAGTAGTGAGAATTGGTCATTTCCAACCAATAGTTGACATCCTCTACAACACCAGTTTGCATAGAGCTAATCTCGCCAAGTTTTAATTTGAACATGTCAAATTTCCTCAGAGGCCCAAATTTCAACATTAGCAATCTAAAACCTGGGACAATAAAGACATGCCCACTCCCTACTACCTCTTGTGACCTGAACCTGTAGACACAAACAGAAAGGAATCACCTTGATTGGTTAAGTTCAAGTGATGCCTCAATTTGCATTCTAATGAAGGTTTGTGGTTTCCTGGCTTGAATCCTGGCTCAACTTCTCTATAAAAAGACAAAAGATAGTTTGTGGACCTCACATATCTTCTTAGGGTCCTCAAGATCTTTTGGATACCGATTTCTGCACAGAACATCTGATATTGCTATATTCACAATGGCAGCCCACCTAACTTGTGAGAATGAAACAATTGGAGAAGAGCGATACGAAATCCTGGGACATCTTGGCGAGGGTAGTTATGGAGAAGTTGTGATGGCTGTTGACAGGGAACTGGGTAAGTGAATTCTTAAATAATTACAAAAAAATTTCTAATTTGCAGACCATTTGAACATCTAGAACAGATAGCACAAACATTAGCATCTTTACTGATTAAATGACCTTATTAGAGGTAGGGGTTTTGTTGCATAAATTTGGGGAAAAGACCATGATGCACAAAGATCTAATTCAGCACTAACAAAATATAAAAACTGGTTGAACAGTGCAAAATCCCATTCAGGCAGCTGGCATTGTTCCTACAGAAAACAAAAGCCTTTCCACCTGTTATCAATTTCTTGAGTTGGTCCTTTTGCATATCTTTAACAACCTGCCATGAGTAAAACATGAAGGCCACATTTTTTGAACTCCTCCTGAAAGTGCTAGCTACTGGTTGTTATGCCACAGAGCAAGCCTTGATATTTTACAAAAGTACATATTTGCATACAGGTTCCAGGTCAGGGATTCTATAAATTCAATTGGGTAGATTCAATATGGCAGCCAGGTAATTGGCAATTTGAAGAAGAGCTCACCAAAAGCAGGCTTCCTTTTTCTCTCATGACAGATTCATGATGATCACACACAGTTATAGTGGGTCATAGGCAGCTAAGTATGTAACAGATTTGACTATAAACTGATGGTCCACTATGCACAACCTAGACACTTGGCATTTAGATGGGAAGGGACAATAGATCTAGCTGCATGGGCAGCTACATATCTCACTGCTAGCGAGGGCCTAGAGAAGACGGCTACATTTTGAAGAAAAGCATCCAGTCTATGTAAAATGAATGGGCTCAAGTATTGGACATCCCCCAGAGTTTTAGATGTCCAAGTCTTATTGTAATCAACTTTGTTTCCCTCCTCTTTAACAGGTAGCCTTGTTGCCCTAAAAAAGGTAAAAAAGGAGCGAACCAGACTAGAGGCCTTTCTTCATGAAGTTTGCATGTCACTCTTTGTTACTGGACACGAGGGCATAATATCTACCCATTCGAGAATTCTGGAAAACTCAGACTGTTACATGATCAGCCAGGAATTGGCACCTGCTGGATCTCTTCACTCCATCATCCAGCCAGGGGTAAGTAAAGCTAATGAAGTAGCTGACACTTTAGCATTTGCTTGCTAATTCTATAAATTTGTCCTAGGGATCCTGGAGATTAATAGAAACTGGTGTTTTGTCATGGATGATACTTTCTATATATTGCATGCATTTATACCAAATATTGTTGGCCTGGTTGGAGAGAACTAAGGAAGGGCTAAAATCCCCAGTCAGCTATTTTCTCTGCACCATCTGGGCAAGATTTTCCTTAATCCAATCAAGAAGTTGGAACAGGAGGTAGTAGGAAGTCTACAACGTTAGGGGAATTCCCCTCTTAAACAGTTGTCCCCATTGGATGATTTCCCCTCATCTCTTGTTCTGTGACAACTGTAAAATTTGCATTCGCCATTAATTTTGTCTTTAAAAGCAGAAAGACAAAAATAGAGATTACATCCCTCCTTCCCCCCTCCCTTCCTAGTGGGCACATAGATAACAATCATGATACAGGTTGTGATCCTTCACCATTCTATATTAAAGGTTAGTCTGGTGTTTAAGCCAGAGGTAAAATTTAAAACCAGTTAGACCTCCCATATTTCCTTCATTGCCCAATTATTGCTGAAGTAGTTGGAGATCGGTTGCACTGATGTTCACATAGAATTCCATCTGCAGATTTAAAAAGTAACCAACGTTGTATTGAATTTGATATTATTGAATATTATTTTTTAGTAAAATAGTGTTATTTTAAAGCCAAATATCATATAATTAATTGTTTTAACTTTTCCAGATGGGAATTCCAGAAAAGCTGGTCAAACGGTGTGCACTACAGCTTACCCAGGCTCTTGAATATATGCACAGCAAAAACCTGGTGCATAGGGACCTAAAGCCGGACAATATTTTACTTATGGACAAGAGATGTCATAATGTGAAATTAAGTGACTTTGGACTGACTCAGTTTGCCGGTACAGTTGTTCCATCAATGGCACCCCTCAACACATTCATGTCCCCGGAACTTTGTGAACTGGAGCACAGGGAGTCAATTGTGGTGGATCCTAGTGTTGACATCTGGGCCCTTGGTATTGTATTGTATGTTCTTCTCACTGGAAACTATCCATGGGAAACAGCTTCAGCTCAAGATCTATGGTTTCAAAGGTTTATTTACTGGCAGAACAACTCTGACCATGTTCCACCACCAAGTGGTTGGGAGAATGTCAGCAGGAGGGCTCAAGATTTATTTCACATACTTCTTGCCCAAGACCCCAGCTGCAGGAACCAAGTCAGAGTTGTTCTAGATTTTCTTCATTTTCCTTGGAACTTTGAAGTTGCCACCCAAGAAACCATGGATCTTGTGGAGCAGAAGGAAGAGGAGGATATTGCAGCAAAGGACAGTGAGGTAGAAGTCATTGTGCTGGAGAGTGAAGAGGAAATAATTATAATAGAAAATCACGGTGACATTGAATACATTGTGATCAATTATTCCGGCTCTTGAATTTGCTGCAGTTAAAATCTCAGCAGTGCTTCTTTTGAAAGAGACCAGCAGTACCTAAGCTCTGAAGTTGAAGTCTAAACGGACCCCAATTATTGTCCTAAAAGGAGGAGAATAGTTGCAGAGCTTCTCTGCCCAGCTCAAACCATCACCGTCATCTCAAAAATATTACTGAAGTGGTGAGATAGAAGGAACAGGGACAAGCATTTATCTTGTGACTATTTCAAAGGTTTTTCTGAGATGTGGACTTTGCACCGTGATGTCACCGGGCCTCATCACTACCTCTTTGAAAAGCAACTACCTCAACTACAATTCATGTTGCCGTCTCCATGCGTTTGTATCTATAGTGTCAATGCAATCACTGCACCAGGTATAGAATGCAATAAATTCTAAGTACTGGTTATACCTTTTGTATCGTGTAATTCATCTATTTTTGCTCTGCCTCTTATTTCTCCTTCAACACAGATTGAAAAAGTGTTACAAAACCCACAACAGTAAAATCAGTCTGTATATGCAGTAAAGCATGCTTGTTATACTCCCTGTGGAACCTAAGGGGTTAATCCTCTGCATTGTGTAAAAATGTAGTTTGATCCTGATTTCTCTGATCCTCTCCTTCTTTCAGTGTCCCCCTCTTAAGACATTGTGCGGAGTCACTCTGCACATGCTCAGTTTGGTATGTATTACTAGGGTTCTTTTTTTTTTCTTAGGAGAGTGCATGTGATTAACAGGGCCAATCAGCACTGTCCAGACAGAGGTCAGGGGTTCTGCATCCTCCTAAAGCAAAATGCAAAACTCCTCCTACAAGCTTTAATCAGTGCTCAGCTGGACACTGATAGAAGTCACAAGACTGCTCTAACTGCTGATGAGCAGTTTATATTTACTAAAATAATTGGATTTCCATGTTTAGTGTACTGTGGGAGACCGTATATAGTGAATGCAGGGTCTGGGGTTTAGTAACACTTTAACGTTGACAATACATTATTTATGTAAACTGCGCAAATCCCCAATCAACTGAAGTCACAAAGCTGCAAGTATATGAGGATATTGTCTCTTAAAAGACCAATTCAAATGGATACTGTGCTAGGTGAACCCTTAAAACTTTGTGAGCACTATAGAAACCTTTGCACCTCTAAAAAGCGATCAAAAATTGAAAATAAAACACTAAATAATTACATACATATGCCCTATGAAGACCCTCACCCCTCTGAAGGGCGATCAAAATTTGAAAAAAATTAATTGAATAAACTGAGTGCAGTAATCATAAATACGTGTAAGAAACCATTATATGTGGTCAAATTAACCTAAAATGTCATGCATTATCCATGAGCCCTATGAAGACCCTCACACCTCTGAAGAGTGATCGAGGTTGAGGATAGGTCAAATCTCAATGTGAAAAAAAAACTCCTCAAATATACATAAAGGTTAGTAGAAATTTTTCAAAAACAGTAACAAAATGTCCATATAGACTTAAACCATAGTCCATAAGTATGAGAAGAATATGACAATAACATGAATGAACATTTTACAAAGCTGCAGTTTTTTTTAATATGGGCTGGAGCCCCCAGACTGCACCGGCTATTTTCTGGAAAAGGTAACCAGCCCATACCACACCATGCCTGGCCTAGGGTCAAATGGCAACCTACGTGAAGATCCAGCATATTCCAAGTCATTAAAGGGTTACTTCACATTTACCAAAAAAAACATGCCCGTGCAGATAAGGTACATAAATGGCCCACATCTATAGCAAGGGTATTATTTCACTTTAGTCAGAGCTGAACACTTTGTTTTGATCTACATAGCTAGTTTTTTTGGTAAAGGTGAACTAGGCCTTTATCCTCACTGGGAAGGTTATACATCGAACCAGCATGTAGAACACAAGTCACCGCAAATATAAGCAATACAGTGAAAGTGTAACTGACCGCCATAACGTCTCCTAAATCTACGTATGAAGACTGAACAAAGACCCCCACTTAACCAAAGGTCCTCTAAACCACAACCTGGGTCGCAGGATACTCGCACCGGCCTTTATCCCCTCAGCTTCTTTTTACTGCATACAATGCAGGGCCACTGAGTAGATTCTCTACTTCCTTCATAACATGCACTGTGAGGGGTCATCATATACTAGAAAAGACTGTAAACCTTGGGGCTCAATCACATAGGCGCTCGTCAAGTAACATCTGTTTACTTTATGTACTAGTTCTGAGCTGTTTGCTGTATGGACTCACCAGCACAGCCAAGTTTGAAAGGTGAACGCACCCGGACGCACAGGAGCTGCACCTGGCCCTTCATACCTGTCAAACTGCGCAAGTCCATACAGCCAATGTGTGGCCATTCACTTTGTATGGGGTGCCTGCACACAGCGCAGCACTGGGGCAGGAAACCTAAGAAATGCCTCTTCTTGCTGTATGGAGCTGAGTGCCCATGTGAATGAGCCCTTAAAGTAAATCTAAGACAAAACTTTATTTTTTCACTTTAGATAGAGTAAGGGAAGGTTAGAACACCTGTCAGGTTGTTTTTCTGCCATTTGTGTCCCATAGGGAGATGTCCCTTCACTTCCTGTCCCATAGCCAATACCCGAAGTGAGAGAAACTCTCTCAAAGTGATGAAAAAATGGGGTGTCACTAGAACTAGTGCCCCGATAGGGTCACTGTACTTTACACCCCTGTACCCATATAGTTCTGCCCCCACACCCTGATCTGTGAGTCCCACAGGTCACTGTACTATACCCCATGTATCCCCAGAGCTCTCCCCTCACACCCCAATCCCTGAACCCTGACAGGTCACTGTGCTGTTCACACCTGTGTACCCCCACAGGTCTCCTTTCACAACCCCATTCCTGGGCCCTGACAAGCCACTGTACTGTAATCCCCCCAAGCCCCCCTATCCAGAGATCTCAGGCATCTCCTGTTGCTTGGTTACATAGATAAAAAAAGGACAGGCTGATTACATAACAGGACATTACACAGACATCTGGATGGTCTGGGGCAGGCATGTCGCACTCAGATAAAACACTGGCCCCCACAAAGACAATATCTTCAAGGGGGTCACACCGGGAGAACTACAAAAAAAAGGGAAATACGCCGGTTTTGTGGTGAGAATATTGCTGCATATTCCGTGCTCTAAATTGTGGAATGGTATAAGACAAGTTCTATGTGGTGTTGCACCAGCTGCGCCAAATCACATGACAAGTGCTATACTTCAGTGACCGTTCCCGTGCGCCAACATAAGCATGCTTGGATCTGGCGCCCCAACACCCCCACAAGAGCAAGTAATAAAATGGCAGGAATCACTTTTATGATGTTGTCACAGCAAGCGCTAATTAAATAGGCATACAGAATTTGGTTGACTTGGCACATGGAAAATGTGCCAACATTTCCACTAAAAATGATGTATTTCCTTCCATCTGTTAATTGGTCAATATCTCAGAATTGTGACATACTGGGGGGGGGGGGGGGGATTAATTAGTCTTCACTGGAGCACAGCCAATTAGCCTTTACATTTCCATTTTCTAACCTGTGTGGGGAAAAATAAAAGCTGCAAGCTGATTGGTTGCTGTGGGCAATGATAAGAGTTGGGATGAAACATTTTCTATGAATCTCTCTTTATGGAAATCATGAGAGAGAGTCCATTTCTCTAATGGGGATACAGCCAGCAGTACAAATATGACAGTGGATCTAACCCCTCACCCCTCACCACTGACAGTTGGCATTCTTGTAAACAACCCCTGACCTGAGGCTGCCCAAAATAGATCTCATGGTCTATGAATACAAGTCCTGTGTCCTGTACTGTATGATCCAGAGAAAAAGGTTTGTCTTTGGTTACATGTTACACACATGTTACACACACCAAACATCGGGGCTGAGTTTGGCTCTAACCAGGCACACTGATCCCCAATGGTGCTCACTGATACTGATAGCACAGACATTACAAATGAGCCCATATTCAAAAAACAAACCTAGCTTGTTGATGTATTTCAGTGTGTTACAAGCAGCACTATTGACACCTGCCTACATCATTGGAAAGGACCCCAAAAGCAGGCTTCTTTAAGCTTTACCTGTGTATTAGGTGCAACACAGATTTCTCTTTGTGTTGGATTTCATATATCCAGGACAGAATACTGAGCTCTGTGATTGTCACTCTGCTAAAAAAAAATTGGAGCCTCGCTGTGGAAAACGGCAGTTGGCAGAAAAATCATTTGAATTTTGTTGCCGGTTGGTATCCTAGCAACCACGGAAACTCAGTCCACAGGCAGCGCAGCCACAGACAGTCAGTGTGCTTCTGCTAGCGATAGTGAACACACTCCTTTTTTTGTGCTCTGTGAGATCTCATTATAACGTGTTATAATGAAGTGGACCAGGCCAAAACTACGTTTCCGATATCATCCATATAAGAACAGACAGGAGGTCACCTGGAATACCATCATAGGGAGACCTTTTGTAGATGATTTGGATAAGCCCACTTTATCACATAGTGGGTTGAAGGTGGAGACACCTCAGCAATTCCCCAAAAATCGGGAAAGCAAACATGGGAACTCTGATGGGAGGAAGAATTCTGGAGAGGGAAAGAGTTCCAAAGAGGAGAGTGCCATGAACAGAGGAAAGAAGCGCAGATCCAACCAATCTGCTGAGGAAGAAAGACCAGCAAAACAGGGACGATGTGGTCATGCACCGAGTTGGGCCAAAACACCATGTGCTGTCATATTGCCCAAGAGGAACAACAAGAGGCCAGCATCAGATCCAATTTTCTCTGCACCTCCAAATAAGAAAAGGAAGATCGCTGCTGATGAGACAAGCAAGAATGATCAACAGCTCGTCGAGGTAGTCAGCGATAGATTTCACCAGGTTGTCAGCGATATAGTCGGCGAGGTAGTCAGCGAGAGAGTCGCTGAAGTTGTCAGCAAGTCAGCCAACGAGGCCGTCGTTGGGGTTGTCAGCGAGCTAGTCGATGAGGCTGTTAGCAAGCCCGTCGATGAGGCTGTCAGACAACCAGTCAACCGGGCAGCCGGTGAGAATGACAACAAGGTAGTCAGGGATGTGCCTGGCACCAAATTAGAAATGCATCCGCCAGCCGACTTTAATCTTGACAGCTTTATCTTTCATAAAATACTCGGTCAAGGTAGTTACGGAAAGGTAAGTAATCAAAGATTTATGAACAGAGGGTTTAATGCACTGCGAGTTAGTGGTTATTATTATTGCCAGTCGGCAAATAGTAGGTCGTAGGTGGAGGTCACACCACTCTATTCCTTACCGCTTCCCATTTACACTACACACACTGAGCTGTGCTGCTCAATGCCAAGCTGAAATCCATGCTTTCCCCATAGGACCAGTTTACACCAGTGTGATACATTAGTTGGCGCTCGGTTACATTGGAATAGAATGCATGTAAATGCAATGTGCTTTAAGAAAGCTACAATACTGGTATTTTACACCACTCATGAAAAAATAGCATGCCAACGCACATCATCTCCAGTGCGTTTACTGTGTTACATGGATGCAACGCGAGTAGAGTGAATCCAGGCTTACACACTAAGTCATGTTTAGTGGTGTACTGTCTGTCGGGGGTGTAATACACAAAAAGATGCAAGACAGAATTACAAATCCTTTGGTATATAAGGAAATAAGCTGACGTACATTTAAACTGTATATAGCAGATTGCATAACGTTTGGCTGCACAGCTTCATAGCCTTTAGCCCCAATTTATGAACGCTGAATACAGACTTCAGAGTGAGCGCTGGCTGTGATTTGCTAAAAGCCTACTGCGGCTTGCTAAAAGCCTATTGAAAGCTATCCCCAATCCCTAACAGTCTAGAAGTTACTGACTAACAGTCAAAACCACTGAAAACTTGCACAAAATCCTGCTGACTCCCCGTTCTATAAACTGTTTTCAAACTAAGACTAACAATCGTAGCCAGGCTGGGGGGGTTGCTGCTGGACCCAGAGGTAACCTTTTCAGAACCCGGAGCTGAATTGCTTCTAATCATTTGTGTCCTGTGTTTTTTAGGTCGCCCTGGCATCCCATCCTGCCACCAACAAGAAACTGGCAGTCAAGGTGGTACAGAAGAGGAAATTACTGCAAGAAGAACCGAAAAGTGTCCTCGTAGAGAGACAGATACTGGAAAAAGTTGGACGGAGTTCCTTTTGTACACACGCCTATGGAACCTTCCAAACAGAAGTAAGTTTCACATTCCTATCAATCACTCACTCATCAAATCACATCCATGTTATCCATTTGGACTCCAAGTCCAGCACAGACCTAGAAATAAATCCCAAAACCAGAAAAAAAGGAGGGATGGTCCAGCTTCAAAGAGGCTAAGACATGAGAGAGTTATGGTGGCTGCCAATGCAGAATTTGGGGAATTCTGGTTCTCCCCAGCCGTCCTGCTCTTACTTTGGCTTTGCTGTCGGAGTCACTGACTTGGATCAGGTATAGTCCTTGAACTTCTCTCATGATAGAGTCACTTCAATAGAACCTGTCACAACATGTTTGCATGTTAATGGCTTCTATATATTGCTTACCCACAGAGGAATGACGTTCACCATACATTGAAAGTTCCTGCCAAGCATCGCGTTAACTTAGTCTTAAAGTGGATGGAAAGCCAACACTGAACATTTCTTGTTTGTTCACACTTGGTCTATTAAATAGATCAAGCAGAGCGTGTTGTTATATCTGTTTAATAAGTGCAGAAAAACACTTGTGATCCTGTCAGAATTCCAGCGCTGTCCTGAGTCATCCTAAGCAGTCTTATCAGCCCCGCTCACTTCTCCTCTGTGAACTACAACACAGCTCCCCGTATGTTATAGAGATGAGGATGGGGAGAGGTGTTCTTAAGGATGGGGAGAGGCATACTTATTGTCCTAGGATGACAATACGGCACCTCCATAGACATAGAGAATAGTAAGTGAGCGTAGTCACCCTAGGACAAGAAGTAGATTAGTGGTAGGATTACAAGGGGAAAATAAAGGAAGACATGCTGAAAAGAAGAACACTAGTACAGCCTCCATAGCTGAGCACTGGTGTAAGCTGAAATAGATGACATTTTTATTCTTGAGTTTGAAGATGCGTTAAACTCCTGAACCGTCTACCATGTCCAGACATCCCTATATTTCTGCATTTCCACCAAAACACAAACTTCACATCCACTTGACCTTTTGGAACCGACTTATTTTTCTCTTTCTTTTACAGGAAAATCTCTTCTTTGTTATGGAATACATGAGAGGAGGAGAACTACGCGACCTGATCAAGTCTTCTGCTCCATTACCAACTAACACCATAAGGTAAGACTTACAAAGATTCCGTCTAAGGCTGCATTCATACCCGCACCATTCAACCTTTTTATTTTGGGCTTTTTTTGCACATTAGTCGTGCAACAGCATAGGGCAGCCTATTCACTTACGTGAGCTGCCTTATGCGTGACAAATGCACCAAAGTAGCTCATGTACTTTTCTTTGTCCGCGAGCCTCACACTTTTGCAATGTACATTTTGGTGCGTTTGGCCACACAACTGCTACCCGCATTTGAAGTGCCATTAAGAATTAATGGCACCACAAGTGTGATTTGCATCTTAGCACATTTTTCATGCATTTCCCAGAACACCAAGGTGTTAATATGGCCTAAGAGAAGGGTGAGGGTTAACAGTCATGATGAAGGATTTGCATATAGTAATTACACAATGAATCTTAAAGGAGAAGTACAGACAAAGCTCCTTGACCCGTTTTCAGCTGACAGCGGGCTGAAGCCTGCTGTCGGCTGATGTCACTCAGCCGGTCCAGGCTGGGGAAAGATCCCGACTTTAAAATAAGGATCTGCCCCAAAATCTGGAGCGGCACCCAGCTCAACGATCCGTTGAGAGCCTGAGCCAGTTGCTCCCTCCACTCCACATCCCAGTGCTCCATTAAGTTGGCGGGGTGGGGAAGAGCAGAAACGCTGACTGACAGTCACCGCTCTCTGTTCGGAGTGAGCGCTGACTGAGTGAGAACTCCGCAATCAGCTGTCAAGTGATTGTTGAGTGCTCACCCTTAAAACCGGCCATAGACAGATGCTGCATCGGACTGATGCTGCATGCACCTAGATAAGTATGATTTAACAAAAAAATGAATTCCTATTTTGCTCTCTTCATTTAAACTAAAAGATCACCCACACCGACCCACCTCAGTAAGCCTTTATCAGGAAAGAACCTTCACTGCCCCCCATACACATACTCATCTTCCGTTTACCCCCTAGCCTAGCCTTTTTCAGCCGTCAGCAAAGTACTCTGTAATGCAGTTTGTAGACATCAATCTCACATAATCACACACTCCTTCAATCAGATGCAACTAATCCCTACAAGATTCTAAAGCATGCTAACTGTATAGCATAGGGAGCTATTTGTCCAAGCTGATTAATGATCAGTTGCTACTCCTAGTGACTGGTCACCAGCAAATTTAGTAGCACCATTGATCTGCTAACACTCTCCTGCATAGCACGAGCCTAATGTGATATCTGCCAAACACCGGTTATATCCTCTAGTTTATCTTGGCGTGCAAGGCTGTATCTTCAACCCCACACAAGCAATGTTCCAACCCCACAGGTCTTAGCCAATGGTTGTCAGCTACCACAGATCAGGTGACTATGATCCAATCCCTGGTTAAGAACCAAAGAAACCCAAGAAAAGAGCAGGGCCTGTCATTATCACAGTAATACATTGCTGCTTATGACATGCAAGGCTTGGAAGAAATCACCTCTTAATCATTTGTTTACTTATGCTGTGAGACGTGCAATAATCGTAGACCTTTTCTCCTTTTTTACAGATTTATTGCTGCAGAACTTCTCTGCGCGCTACAATATCTGCACCGCCAAGGAATAATGCACAGGTAAGTGTCTCCACCATGATCTTCCATATCTTCTAATCTTCAGTAAAGTACAACACCACCCAATACTGCTACTTTAGTTGTGGATGGGTGTACAAGGGTTGAATTGCCCATGGCCAGTTCTGTCCCCTGCTGCTGAAGCTTTTGTGACTCTAAGGGCTCGTTCACACTCGACTCTTTTTACCAACGCTTGCCAAACGCCCCTATAGCGTTTGGCAAGCATTGGTCCGGCGTTTGCGGAGCATCTTTTAACGCTCCGCAAATGCCGCATGCGCGGTTTAGCGGAGGTTGCTAAGCTTTGCCGAGCGTTACAAACGCCTATAATGAAGTTTGAATGGTGTTACCGCTCCGCAAACGCCCCGCAACCGTGTCGCCACCGCACCGCAAACGCCGGCCGTGCGTTTGCGGAGCGGCACCGTAGACTAGAATAGGAGGCTTCAACGCCTCCTGACTCGACCAGGGGCGTCCGTTTTTCCGCGACGCTAACGCTCCCGTTAGAACAGCACCATGTGCTGCAATGTGCAGAATTGTCCGAGGCCTCTCTGCCGCCTGCACACAACGCTAGTGTGAACGTAGCCTAAGTAAGGGAGTCTCACTTCCCCATATTACATACATTTGCAATTGTAGATGTCCTGTTCTAACACTGTGCCATGTCCCATTCAGCAGCTGAGCAAAACCAGCCACAGGTGCAAAATTTGCTCTGGGTCCCATCAATCCCCGTAAACCAGCAGAAGAAACAATATTGAGGTGCACTCCGTCAATCTGAAATGAGTCTATGGCTTTATTAAAGACACGTGGATAGAAACACTCCCCAGGCTGCCTAATTCTAACACTTATCACCCTCTAGTGGGACGTAATCATGCCCCCACTAGAAGGGCAAAAGGTGACGCAGGAAGAAAGCCTGCGGAGTGTTTCTGATCCCTTCTTTTCAATAAAGATGTTGAAGCATTGCAGAATGACCAACTGTGATTTGATATGGTTTCTTACACTGCAGTAAGCTGACAGCCAAGGTCATGAGGTTCCTCTTACCATTCGTAAAGCAGTGCAGAAAGTTAGAAGGGGATCTAACCCGCTGGCACCCCTTGAAAGCTGAACTATTAGTATTGGTTGAATTACGGTTTTAAACATTTGATCTGTAAATCTAACTCTCTCCTTTTTTTTTTTTTTTTACAGAGACTTGAAACCCGAGAATATACTGCTCGACAGCTCCGGCCATGTCAAAATTGCAGACTTTGGCCTTTCAGAAGCCGACGTGTTTGGATCCGACAAAGTATTTACTTGTGCCGGTACTCCAATCTATATGGCCCCAGAAGTAAGTATAACACCACCCTTGTTTTTCCCCTCTACTGCTCCCATCTTTATCTTATAATATCTATGAACCTAACAAGAATTTTGGAGATGAAAGAAGCAGAGCCACAATGATGGTGACTCAAAAAACCTAAAAAACAACAGGAGGCCCACTGTGACCTGTCATTCCCACCAACCATTGTTAACTATTATTACTGCTCTGTGCAGCTCATCGTGTGCTTTATTTTATAGTTAATCTTACTCTCTGTTTTATCAGGTTCTACAAGGAAAACCCTGTGATGCTATGTCTGACTATTGGTCACTGGGTGTCATCTTATTCGAAATGGCCACAGGAGCACATCCTGGTGAAGCCAGATTCAGGAGACACTTCTATCCGAGGGACATGGATCCTGAACTTCAAGATGTCATTGAAAGAGTAAGTATACTCTACAATTAGAATTATGCAAAAGCTATAGATCCTTAGTGTAGTGTTCTTTATGAGAGAAGCTTGCAAAACGTTCTCTAGTATCCAGTACATCACCAGGTGTAAGAAAGCACACAGGGGGCATCCGACTTCTGGAAGTGTTATATACACACGGTATAGCAAGATATTCACCACACAGGGAGTCAGAATAATAGAGGAACTATCCATGAGCTTTTGGATGAACTCATTCACTGGTTCAGAAATGTTCACTTTGATCCTTCCAACAGACATATATATCTTCAGTGAAAACTACACCAAGGAATTAAAATATGACATTCTGAGGTGTTTTTTTTCTATTTTTAAGAAATAGCCGACACTAAACTGGCTGATTGATCAGTTTCTGTTAGTGACAATCTACCGTATGCTAAATTTCATTTCTTTTTCTTTATAGCTTCTTGAAATAAATCCGAGCGATCGCCGGCAGGCAGTGAAACAACTGCGAAAACATCCCTTCTTCAGTACCATTTACTGGAAGAAGCTGGAGAAAGGAAAGGCCACCTCACCATTGAAGATGCCAGAAGAAAGTCTGCGCTCACAAATCGACACAAATCAGCAAATTGATGTGAAGGAACTGATTCCCTACACAGGAAATACAGAAAATAAAATTGCAGAAGAGCAACAGAGATTGTTCGATGGCTTCAGCTTCAAAAGCACAAAATGGAGAAGGATGGTGGAGAGGAAATGAAAGAATGAGGGCTCATTCGCACCATCTGCATTGAGCCACGTTCTTTTGGACAGATCACCACAAGGTTAGACCATACTTCTCTTGTGGGTCACAGGAATGACCTAACTTTTGCTTTCCTGGGGCAAAGAGTCAGCTTATAGCAGGCTATTACAGTGTATAGCAGGCAGATCACCACCTTTGTGCATCATTCATCATGATTGACATGGATCGACAGTGCTGGACAACATGAATGAAACTGAATTCACATCAAGATAAAAAAACTGCCGGAAGATCAGAGGACAGTTGGTTTACCACGGATCAACACCTTTATGCGTCATTCATCATGAGTGGATCAACATTCCTAGATGATAGGAATGACGTTGGATTTATACAATGGAACATAACCTCATCCATTCTGGGTGAGAGGATTAGAAGGAGCAGTGGTTTGCCATGTCGGCAGATCACCGCCTATGTGCGTCATTCATCGTGATTTATATGGATCAACATTGCCGGAAGACATGAATGACGTTGGATTTATACAATGGAACACAACCTCATCCTTTTTGGGTGAGAGGATTAGAAGGAGCAGTGGTTTGCCATGTCGGCAGATCACCATCTATGTGCATCATTCATCGTGATTGATATAGATCAACATTGCTAGACGACATGAATGATGTTGGATTTATACAATGGAACATAACCTCATCCTTTTTGGGTGAGATTAGAAGGAGCAGTGGTTTGCCATGTCGGCAGATCACCGCCTATGTGCGTCAATCATCGTGACTGATATGGATCAACATTGCTGGACAACATGAATGACGTTGGATTTATACAATGGAACATAACCTCATCCTTTTTGGGTGAGAGGATTAGAAGGAGCAGTGGTTTGCCATGTCGGCAGATCACCGCCTATGTGCGTCATTGATCGTGACTGATATGGATCAACATTGCTGGACAACATGAATGACGTTGATTATTACAATGGAACATAACCTCATCCTTTTTGGGTGAGAGGATTAGAAGGAGCAGTGGTTTGCCATGTCGGCAGATCACCACCTATGTGCATCATTCATCGTGATTGATATGGATCAACATTGCTAGACGACATGAATGACGTTGATTATTACAATGGAACATAACCTCATCCTTTTTGGGTGAGAGGATTAGAAAGAGCACTGGTTTGCCATGTCGGCAGATCACCGCCTATGTGCATCATTCATCGTGATTGACATGGATCAACATTGCTAGACAACATGAATGACGTTGGGTTTATACAATGGAACATAACCTCATCTGTTTTGGGTGAGATTAGAAGGAGCAGTGGTTTGTCATGTCGGCAGATCACCACCTATGTGCATCATTCATCGTGACTGATATAGATCAACATTGCTAGACGACATGAATGATGTTGGATTTATACAATGGAACATAACCTCATCCTTTTTGGGTGAGATTAGAAGGAGCAGTGGTTTGCCATGTCGGCAGATCACCGCCTATGTGCGTCATTGATCGTGACTGATATGGATCAACATTGCTGGACAACATGAATGACGTTGATTATTACAATGGAACATAACCTCATCCTTTTTGGGTGAGAGGATTAGAAGGAGCAGTGGTTTGCCATGTCGGCAGATCACCGCCTATGTGCGTCATTCATCGTGATTGATATGGATCAACATTGCTAGACGACATGAATGACGTTGGATTTATACAATGGAACATAACCTCATCCGTTTTGGGTGAGATTAGAAGGAGCAGTGGTTTGCCATTCCGGCAGATCACCGCCTATGTGCGTCATTCATCGTGACTGATATGAATCAAAATTGCCGGACGACATGAATGACATTGTATTAATACAATGGAACATAACCTCATCCTTTTTGGGTGAGAGGATTAAAAGGAGCAGTGGTTTGCCATGTCGGCAGATCACCACCTATGTGAATCATTCATCGTGATTGACATGGATCAAAGAAAAAAGATTAACAGTAAGAATATTGTTCTTACTTGGGTGATAAGTGAGAAGACTATCAAGTTTTTAGATTTGGAGATTATGCAGGAACAGGATCCTCTACTAACAAAAACATTCTTCAAGATGGTAGATCGCAATGGTTATATACCCCTGAACAATTGTCATCACACCTCCTGGCTTATGAATGTCCCTAAAGGACAATTTGTCAGACTAAGGAGAAATTGTACTAGAAAGGAGGATTATCGGGATCAAGCAAAGATGACTTATACAATGGAACATAACCCCATCCCTTTTCAACGAGAGGATTGGAAGGAGCAGTGGTTTGCCATGTCGGCAGATCACCACTTATGTAATATTCATCGGGAATGACATGACACATTGCTGGACGACATGAATGACGGGCTATATACTGTAGATCAGTGGTGGGCAACCTTTTTTTTCAACTGAGCCAAATCTCGCCAAAACCACGATTGAAATTTATTTTGAGAGCCACATTTTTAAAACTGAAAATACATCTCCCATATAGTAATTCATCCCCCATAGTAATTCATCCCCCATATAGTAATTCATCCCCCATATAGTAATTCATCCCCCATAGTAATTCATCCCCCATATAGTAATTCATCCCCCATATAGTAATTCATCCTCCATATAGTAATTCATCCCCCATATAGTAATTCATCCCCCCCATAGTAATTCATCCCCCATATAGTAATTCATCCCCCATATAGTAATTCATCCCCCATATAGTAAGTCCCCCATAGTAATTCATTCCCCATATAGTAATTCATCCCCCATATAGTAAGTCCCCCATATAGTAATTCATTCCCCATATAGTAAGTCCCCCATATAGTAATTCATTCCCCATATAGTAAGTCCCCCATATAGTAATTCATCCCCCATAAAGTAAGTCCCCCATATAGTAATTCATTCCCCATATAGTAAGTCCCCCATATAGTAATTCATCCCCCATATAGTAAGTCCCCCATATAGTAATTCATTCCCCATATAGTAATTCATTCCCCATATAGTAAGTCCCCCATATAGTAATTCATCTACCATATAGTAAGTCCCCCATATAGTAAGCCCCCCATATAGTAATTCATTCCCCATATAGTAAGTCCCCCATATAGTAAGTCCCCCATATAGTAATTCATTCCCCATATAGTAAGTCCTCCATATAGTAATTCATTCCCCATATAGTAAGTCCTCCATATAGTAATTCATTCCCCATATAGTAAGTCCTCCATATAGTAATTCATTCCCCATATAGTAAGTCCCCCATATAGTAATTCATTCCCCATATAGTAAGTCCTCCATATAGTAATTCATTCCCCATATAGTAAGTCCTCCATATAGTAATTCATTCCCCATATAGTAAGTCCCCCCTGTGTCAATTCACTTACCTTTGCTCCGCGCGTTCCTCTTGTATTCCCGCGCCGTTCTGGTCTTCAGGGAGGACTGTGAGAGGAGAAGAGTTCATCACGCTGCCCCGCCTACATCCTGACAGCTGCAGAGTCCTGACGCCCGAGAGGAGGGAGGGGGGCGGCCATCCGAGAGGAGGGGAGGGGAGAGGGGGAGAGGAGGAGAGGAGGAGGGGGCGGCCGGCCGGCCGCCCGCCCGCCCGCCCGAGAGGAGGGAGGGGAGCGGGCGCCCGGCACACAGGAGAGCCGCATTTAAGTTTGTAAAGAGCCGCATGTGGCTCGCGAGCCGCGGCTTGCCGACCACTGCTGTAGATGCATGAGTCCAGTGCTATCTTCAACTAGGCTGATCCTTTGCTAGTCTTCAGATCCCCAGTGCTGCCCTTTTTTTTTTTTTTTAAATAATATTTTTATTGGGGTTTCAAACAACAATACAGTAGATGCAACAGTGTACTCAGAGTCAGAGAAGTGGTCTAAACTTACAAAAGAATAGGTAAAAAAAAAGATGTAATCAAGCTCAATGAGCATATTACAGGTTTCAAAGTAATAAACAAGATGATAACTAAGGGGGGGAGGCTAGAACCAGTGGGGCCTTCCAAGCCATATCCGCTAAAGCCAGAAGAATGACAGAGGTCCCCAGGGTGGTCGCTGCCTCTGTGGGATCCTTGTCAGACACAGGAGTAGCAAGAAGTGGCCTAGAATAATGAAGAGATGGAGACATGTGCAACCCACGCCTAATAAGGCATCTTTACTATAACCATACCAAACCATAATTAGTAGTCAAGGGAAAGGGGGAAAAGAAAGGGGGGGGGGGTTTAAGTATAGGCCCAAACGGAAGAACTGGAGATTCCTCCCCTGCATGGGGACGCTCAAACAAAAGAGAGCTCCCCACGGAGGAAGGGATCCCGGCACAGAAAGCACAAAACAGGAAGAACGCATGTTGTTACCTATTTGCAGAGCCATTATGCAATCCTGTAATAAAGAATTGGTTATATGGAGACCCATCATGTGACTGACACCCATTAAAAACATCCTTGAGATATACAATACAGTAAAATCAAAAGAGTTATGAGGAATGTGGATAGGGATAACCATATGGCCTATTGGAGGTACGTGCTCTGCTCCAGAGGGGGAAGAGACCTTGATATTAAGAGGCCCCATTTTTTCTGGAACCGCAACGTCAAGGCTTTTAGTGACAAGTCTAAGTCAAGTTTTTCTCTACGAAGAAGATGTAATAGATCTTGCTTGACCTCAGGAACTGAAGGCGGAGCGGAGGATAGCCATTTTCTGAGAATGATCCGTCGCGCAATCATGAAGCAGGTGGCTAGCCAAGCCTTATTGCGTTGTATAGCTAGTAATTGAGGTCTGGACTGCTCCAGGCGTGTAGAGGGGAAATTGCCAAATATGAGCAGAAAGGGACCTTGTGTCGGGCAATAACCCGTGACAGAAGCAGCGAATGTCTCCAGTTGTTTCTAAAATTCCAAGATGAATGGACAATACCACAACTTGTCTAGCAATGTGGGTCGTGGAGATTTGTACAGGGGGCAGCTATTTTGAATCTGGAGAGGTGGAGATGGTAGAGGGGGAATACAGGGACTTAGACAGGCATAGATTCAGTGGTTTATAAATGTTCGAGATCTTAAATGTTTTCCGCTTCAGCAATATATCCACCATAGACGTTTGGAATCTTCTTGGTCTATTCCGGCATGTGCTTGAGATATGATCTATGCCTTGCTGAACCATTAAGAAGTGATGGGGCGGGAGTTGGTAGCACTCACTAATACGAGAGAAGGGGAGGGCAGAGCCTGAGATAGTGTCAAATAACTGCGCAAAAAGCTTCAAACCTTGTTGAGCCCAAGTAGCATAGGCGGCATGAAATTGAGGCAAGGGGAAGGATGGGTTACCATGGATCGGTAGATAACAGGAAGTCCAAGGGGACAAACCCAGCCTGAGTCTCACTTCCTTCCAGGCTACGGCTGCTCAGCCCATACAGTGCATTGGCAGGATGGCGAGCTGCTTGCACAGTCAGCGATTGCCCGCACTGTATGTGATGGGGTTGGCGCGATGATGTCATTGCGCCGGGTACTCGTATGTGGGCGTTTCTGCATGTGGGCAGACCCGCCTGGAGACGGATAGAGGAGCGGTGTTTCGGTTCCTAAGACCATCGGAAATATGTGTTTTCCAATGGTCTTAGGCGAACCGTGTGAAAGGTTTGTTCGACCCCCAAAGGGGTCGCGATTCACAGGTTGAGAACCGCTGCTCTAAAATTAAAAAGAAAACTATACAAACTGTACATACACGTTAGAGTTCAGTCACTCAGCTTTTTGTAGGCATTTTATGCACCTAGTGTACATTTCTGGGTGCTTTCCTGCTCCAGGTGCTACATGCAGCCAGCCATACAAGTAAATGGCTGTACGTGGCCGCACTCATTGAAACGCCAATGCCTCCTCGTGTTGGGAAAATACGTTGGACATGCATGTGTGGATAAGAGCTGATGTAAAGAAGTATCAGCGTTTACAAATATATTCCCTTGTATGGCAGGTTATATGCAGCACCTGCAGCTCCCTCTGCACACAAAAGTGTCCAGAAATCTATTGACAAATACATGAAACAAATGAATGAAAGAAGTGCAGCTCTCCAAAATCCACAATATCCCGCCTCCAAGCAAACTTGTTAATACAGAACTAATAAAACTGACGCCCCTAAATTTGCTGAAATAGCTCAGTTGGAAGAGCGTTAGACTGAATGTCTAAAGGTCCCTGGTTCAATCCCAGGTTTCAGCAGCTGTTGGGGTGTTCCCAGGAGTTTGAGGAAGTAGAATCGATCTGGATCAGCCAAATAGAGAACGCTATATGGAGACCTGGTGAGCCATCGATTTGCCTATGAAACCACGAGCATTACTAACCCTTTATTGTAATAAACCTGGTTTTATAGAAGGCACGACGATTTATGTTGTAGACACCTTTCACACGGAGCGAAGTCCGCACTGTTTGGACGCCTGTACTCGTTCAGTTTCTGCCCGGCAGACAAGGGTGGACCCCTGTCAACTCTATGGGCAGCCGGGTGTAAACAGACTGCGCTGTCAGTTTACATCAGACTATCTCCAATCTGGTTGGGAAAAAAAGAAAAGAACGCAGTGCTATTCCGTTTTTTTTTCCTGGACCTGAAGGTAGGCGGGTTTACAAACCGACACAAGTCAGTTTACATCCTCCTGTCTATAGGGCTGCATGGACCTTCCGATCAGGTCTGCCTAAAAAACTGGCAGGTGGGCCTGATTGGAACACCCATGTGAAAGGGGCTCTATGGAGCTGTGCAGGGACTGCTATGGAGGAGAATTGACCATTTAGAGCCTGGTGTGGCCCCATATCTTTTTGAGCTGTGCCTGGAAGGATCCTAAAGCCAGGTTCATGCCTGTACAGGTTGCAGTTGATGCATTTTGCATGTTTTTCACGTGACATATTAATGAGTTTTTGATGCGTTTTGTGCCTTTGGCAGGTGTCTTTTGTCTTATGGGAGAAACAAAAAAAAAAAACCATCAAGAATGCAAGCACTGCGTTTTTAAAAGCGTTTCTGCTGCATTTCCATTGAAATCTATGGAACAAAAACTGCAACCTGCTGCAGGAAGAAACCTTCCTGATCCTTTCCAGACAATGCACCGGTGGAAAACGCACAGATGTGAACGTGACCCATGGGAAACCATGTTAAATGGACTGTACGACGTTTCTGCAAAACTGAAAATGCACAGAAAATTGCAGAGGTGTGAACCAGGCCTAACATAGAGCTGCTTTTACATGCTGAGAAAATGAGGCCTATGTGTGACACTGCTCCTAGTTATTAGAATTTCTGCTTGAATGTTTGTTTGCTGTGCGGGGATCAGAGCTTTGTTTATAGTTCTAGAACATGAAACGCATGCATTGAACGCTGCGACTCCCAAACAAATCACCTTGGAGAAGAGGCTTCAGGAGACTGGTCACACAGGTGGAGTCTGGCAGAAAGAGGAATAAAGGAAGCATTACACCTTCTACCTGTACCCCGAGACATCCTGAGCATTGAACCCTTGAGGTGTTGGGGCCCACTTTACAGGAAAACATGTTCAAACATGGTTTGGGGGTTTCAGCTCAGAGGGACGCCCCGAAACCACCTATAGTGTACATTTACATTATTAGGAAGTGTTTTTGCAGCTCTTACAACACCTGTCTTTTAATTGTTTTTTTGGAAGGGGCTGGAGGGGAGAGAATATGAAAAGAACCTTTCTGTAGTGCTTCACAATTGCACACAAAATGCCATCAAAAAGCATTTGCAGGGTCCCTGTATTCACATGAATTGAGGCGTTCTCCATGCTTTGCAAGTTGCCAACACCAGCCCAACATTGCCAGCAGGATAGAAATCAAAGCATCGCAAGTAAGCTACCTGTCATCCACTCAGCAGCATTCATCTTCCACTGCAGCCAGAAATTCTGAACACGGAGCTATCAGAGGGGTTGATTATTTGTCCCCGGCCTCCATGCCGCTCCTGCTCTTCATTTGAGGTAGTCACCCTCTGCCTCTAATGTACAATAGGAAGAAGAGATGATCTCTTCCTGTCACTTCAGGCCACCTCTGGATCTCCTCATATAAATATCCTTCTATATGTCCTGTACATCCCTCCGCACACTCAGGTGCTGCTATGACCCCCATCTCTGTGCCCCGATAGGGTCGTTGTACTGTACATCCCTGTACCCCCAGAGTTCTCCCCTCACAGCCCGATCTCTGAACCCTGATGGGGTCACTGTACTGTACACCCCGGAACTCCAAAACTCTACCTATACACCCCAATCGCTGAGCCCTGACAGCTCACTGTACTGTACACCCCTGTACCCCCAAGCCCTCCACTTATACACAGATCTCAGGCTACTCCTGTTGCTAGGTTACCCACAACCATTTCCTCACAAGCCCACTGCAGCCAGAATACATCCCCTGAGACCCCAATATGACAAATATATACATATATACAGAGTGAAATCTATCATTGTATACATACATTAGAGAAATGTCACATAATAAAGGGACAGGCGGATTACATAACAGGACATTACACAGACATCTGGGCAGTCTAGGACAGGCATGTCACACTCAGAAAAAACACGGGGCCCCACCGAGACAACATCTTCAAGAGGGCCACATTATGTCCGAAGGAGTTAGTTCAATAAAAAATGTCAAGGGGCCCCAATATGGGCCCCAGTGTGATCAAAAACACTGCGCAGCTTTGATATACTGGGATTAGTTATGAAGCCTTACCTGTAGGCCTTAGCTGTGCCCCATCCTGTCCTGTTGCTAGAACGCTCCAATCAATGGACACTCGCCCCCAGCATCACAGGAGAGAGCGTTCTCCTCATTGAACCCCCTGACTGTACACTGCGCTCTCTCTCTCTCTCTCTCTCACATTGCTGAGCTCACCCACTGCTGTGCCATTTGGGACCCTCAGAGGCCTGGCTGGAAAAACCCCAGTCAGGGGCCCCCACATCCTGCCTTGCTGCTAGCACAGGAAAACTGTTGGTCTTTGCTCCTGTACTGCCGGCAGTTATCATCCAACGGTTTTCATATCCTAGCAACAGTCCGGACATGAGGGTTGCTAACTGGGAGTTTTTTAGCTGAGGCTTCTGAGGAGCTCAAATGGCCTACCGCTATGACAATAACATGAATGAACATTTTACAAAGCTGCAGTTTTTTTTAATATGGGCTGGAGCCCCCAGACTGCACCGGCTATTTTCTGGAAAAGGTAACCAGCCCATACCACACCATGCCTGGCCTAGGGTCAAATGGCAACCTACGTGAAGATCCAGCATATTCCAAGTCATTAAAGGGTTACTTCACATTTACCAAAAAAAACATGCCCGTGCAGATAAGGTACATAAATGGCCCACATCTATAGCAAGGGTATTATTTCACTTTAGTCAGAGCTGAACACTTTGTTTTTATCTACATAGCTAGTTTTTTTGGTAAAGGTGAACTAGGCCTTTATCCTCACTGGGAAGGTTATACATCGAACCAGCATGTAGAACACAAGTCACCGCAAATATAAGCAATACAGTGAAAGTGTAACTGACCGCCATAACGTCTCCTAAATCTACGTATGAAGACTGAACAAAGACCCCCACTTAACCAAAGGTCCTCTAAACCACAACCTGGGTCGCAGGATACTCGTACCGGCCTTTATCCCCTCAGCTTCTTTTTACTGCATACAATGCAGGGCCACTGAGTAGATTCTCTACTTCCTTCATAACATGCACTGTGAGGGGTCATCATATACTAGAAAAGACTGTAAACCTTGGGGCTCAATCACATAGGCGCTCGTCAAGTAACATCTGTTTACTTTATGTACTAGTTCTGAGCTGTTTGCTGTATGGACTCACCAGCACAGCCAAGTTTGAAAGGTGAACGCACCCGGACGCACAGGAGCTGCACCTGGCCCTTCATACCTGTCAAACTGCGCAAGTCCATACAGCCAATGTGTGGCCATTCACTTTGTATGGGGTGCCTGCACACAGCGCAGCACTGGGGCAGGAAACCTAAGAAATGCCTCTTCTTGCTGTATGGAGCTGAGTGCCCATGTGAATGAGCCCTTAAAGTAAATCTAAGACAAAACTTTATTTTTTCACTTTAGATAGAGTAAGGGAAGGTTAGAACACCTGTCAGGTTGTTTTTCTGCCATTTGTGTCCCATAGGGAGATTTCCCTTCACTTCCAGTCCCATAGCCAATACCCGAAGTGAGAGAAAATCTCTCAAAAGTGAGGAAAAACCGGGGTGTCACTAGAACTAGTGCCCTTATTGGAAGATTTCTCCTCTCTTCCTGCTTTGGTGTCAACCCAACATTCGGGATTTTCTTGTATTTTCACTTTCAATGATAACGGATGAAAATGATAGACAGTATAGAGTCAATCTCCCTAAGCTGATTCACATCGGTGTGACTTGTCATGCGATCTGACAGTTTCAAATCGCATGACAAGTCGCATTCTATTGTCAGCAAGAGAATCGTTGAAATCAACGTGTCTCTGACTTTGCAGTTCTGCACAGATTTTCAAAAAAAGGTTTCTGCACTATTTTTTGCAATTTCATTTGCGACCTGCATAGAGATCACACAGATGTCAGCCAAGTCACGCCTGAAATCACACGGACAAGCGGCTTTGAAATTGTGCGACTTCAAGTGAAGTCGCACGATTTCAAATTCGGATCCAGTGTGAAACAAGGCAAAATGGGGGCACAGATCTAATCCGTTTCTACTCCACTCTACTCAAAAAAATTGTCTTTATTTATACTTTATGGCTGCATTTACACCTGAGCCAAACATATTTCAAGCGATTTGCCAGTAATTTCTCTGTGTTTTGTCGCACATATACATGTTTTTTGTAAGCATTATTCATGTGTTTTGCAAGTGTTTTGTAAGCTTCAGGTGGAAGAGGAGCCTAGCTGAAAAATGCTCATATAACTGCGCATAAATGCTTGTCTTGCACGTACTCAGATGCGGCTATTGAATTCCATGAGACTAAATATCCACCAATCTACCCAAAAGCAGCTCCTGCATTTCATTCAACAACAGGAAACACACTTCAAGCGATAGAGTTTACTAATATGAACTAATGTGAGCAGGTACAATTTAAATAAATGGATTTCTACTTGTTGAGCGTTGTCACATGTAGGTATAAACGCGACAAAAACACTGAAATATGAATGGGGTCTTAATAAGGAATACATAAAAAAGAAGGAACATATAAAAAAAACAATTGGTTGTTTAGGATCCTTCTTTAACCACTTAAGCATCAGAAGATTTTACCCCCTTCATGACCAGGCCATTTTTTGCTATTCGGCACTGTGCTACTTTGGCAATTGCGCAATCATGCAACCCTGGACCCAAATGCAATTTTTGTCACTTTTTCACACAACTAGATATTTCTTTTAATGGTATTTGATCACCACTGCATTTTTTTATTATAAAAACAAAAAATGAACTGAAAATTTTGAAACCTTTTTTTTACCTTCTGCTAAAAAAAGAACCAATAATAAACAAAAATGTAATTAACTTGCAGGGATAAACCCACTAGTTTCACACTTATACCGTAAGTGCCCAGGGCTCATATGCTCCACACCTAATTTAAGCCATCTATAAAATTCTATACGAATCTATTCCAATATCTGAGACCAGTCACCTATACATGCACAAATGAGCAAACATTCTCAATTGCTCTCTTACCCTACGGCAGTGGGAAAAAATGTGGGTGTCCACTTCTAAAGTCTCACGATGTGTGATGCAGAGAGAGACTGCCTACAAGATGCTCCTATTCGGCGAAAAGAGCTGGAAGTTCGTCTTCCAGAAGTGGGCATGGGTACCTGTCAATACCAGATACCGGCTCCCCCCAAAAGGTGCCAAATGTGGCAACGGAGGCGGGGGAGGCAGATAAGTGGAACTTCCAGTTTGGGGTGGAACTCCACTTTAAAGTATAACTAAAGGCAAAACTTTTTTTTCTAGTTTTGGATAGAATGGAGAGAAATTAGAACCCCTGTCAGTTTTTATTGCTCTGTGTGCCCCTGTAAATGAGATTCTCCCTCTCTATTTGTCCTATTTACAATTTTTTATTGAAAGTGAAGGTAAAACAAAATTCAAAATTTTGGGTTGCCCCAGAAAAGCAATAGAGGGGAATTCTTCCAATGGGGATCTGGGGGTCCCTGAGGAATTCCCTTAATTTTCTGGGATTTGTTCTCACTTCCTGTTTGGTTATGGAACAGGAAATAAAGGGAAATCATTGCAATGGGACAAAGCGAAAAAAAAAAAAAAAATCTGACAGGTGTTATAACCCTCCGTTACTCTATCCAAAATGAAAAAAAAAAAAGTTTTGCCTACAGTTCTCCTTTAATTGTACCTAAGCAATATCCTGAAAAATACACCTTCTATCTTAATTACCTTCTGAAAAATAGCTGTGCGCTTACTGGTATGTGAGTGTGCCTAGGCACTCCTTTACTTACTGCTTCACATCTGTATATCTGCAGTGCAAGATCTAAGGCACTGCTGCCTATGACTACAAGATCTCAGGAGATTTCAAGTGATTTTGGTGCTGCCTCTATAGTGCTGCTCCCAGTTCTCCGTGCTGGAGGCTGTAACATCAGGAAGCAAAGCCCTGCCCCTACCAAATGGCCACCTCCACATAGTGATACAGTGCAGAACAATAGGAAGTCAGTAATGGGGGAAGACTGGCACATACTAGCCAATACTGGTGGCTAGTACTTTGTGCTCTGTCTGGCTTATTTTGGGCACAAATTCTAGAGTTCAGTTAAGCTCAAAGTAACCTCCCCACAATACCCTGTCCTAACAGGGATCTCCTTCATTTGTCAATTGGGAGCTGAGAAGAGAAGGAAGAGCTTGTATATCTGCTTGACGTCCACGCACTGTACGTTTACTACTACAGTGCAAGCCGGCTGCTCAAAATCACATACAGTGGATATAAAAGTCCCAGCCAGAGCCCAGACCTGAATCCGATCGAAAATCTGTGGGGTGATCTGAAGAGGGCTGTGCACAGGAGATGCCCTCGCAATCTGACAGATTTGGAGTGTTTTTGCAAGGAAGAGTGGACAAAATATTGCCAAGTCAAGATGTGCCATGCTGATAGACTCATACCCAAAAAGACTGAGTGCTGGAATCAAATCAAAAGTTGCTTTAACAAAATATTAGTTTAAGGGTGTGCACACGTATGCAACCATATTATTTTAGTTTTTTTATGTTTACTCCCCCCCTAAAAGATTTTAGTTTGTTTTTTAATGGAGTTGTAGTTTATAGATCACATTAAAGGTGGAAAAAGTTCTGAAATTATTTATCTTTGTCTCATTTTTTTACATCACAGAAACCTGACATTTTAACCGGGGTGTGTAGACTTTTTATATCCACTGTTATACACACATGATTTTGCTCTTCCAGGTAGGGAGTGCGCGCCCGCCTACCCGTGCTGTCATTGGCTCCCTGTCATGCTGATCAGTGGGTCTTGGCCAATGATTCACGGCTGGGACCCACCGATCGTCAGAGCTACTGACAGGAGAGAGATCTTCATTGGCAAACAAACAAGGTATACCTGTGCTCAAACCCAATAGCTAGTACATGCATTTATCCATCAGGTGCTAAGGGGGTGTAACCACATAGTAACACTAGAAATTCTGAAGGACCCTCTGCTCACTGGTATATACCCTTTCCAGCACACTTTACAACAAATAGGATATCAGAACTTCCTTGGTAAACAACACAGATCTCTCTATTGACAGTGGGGATGAGCCAGTTTTTGTATCCCTGCAAAGCACACAGTACACATATCACATATAGTTAGGAATACAGTTAACCCTTTGATCGCCCCAGATGTTAACCCCTTTCCTGCCCAGTGTCATTAGTACAGTATCAGTGCATTTTATTAGCATAGTCTTAGTGTCATTGGTCATATTAGTGTCAGTTACTTAATGTCAAAATGCCCGCCATACTATCACAGTCCCACTAATTTGCTGATCGCCGCCATTACTAGTAATAAAAATAATAAAACAAAAATAATTCCAGTATATATACCATCATTTGTAGACACTATAATTTTCACGCAGCCCAATTAACATACACTTCATTTACCAAAGACATGTGGCAGATTACATTTTGGCCTAAATTCATGACAAAGGTGTATTCTCTTTTTTTATGGGATATGTTTTATAGCAAAAAGTAAAAAATTATTTTTGTTTTTTCAAAATTTTTGGTGTTTTTCGTTTATAGCGCAAAAAAAAAACCAGTGGTGATCAAATACCACCAAATGAAAGCTGTAGTTGTGGTAAAAAAATAATAAATAAATAAATTTCATTTGTGTACAGTGAGGCATGACCGTGCAATTGTCAGTCAAAGCCTGGCCTTGGCCTTGTCATGAAGGGGGGTAAATCTTCTGGAGGACAAGTGGATATTCTAGCCAGCATTTGTGAGCACCAGACAGCATAAAAATTGGGTAAATTATAAAGAACAAATTTTCTTTTATTTGTAATATAAAAATAGTTTTAATGTCCTGTAAAATAATAGGCACCACAGGGCCGTGCAATACCTAGATTTCCCCATCCTTGCAAACACAATTTTAAAGCAGAACTAAAGTTCACAGACTATTCATCTCCATTCCTGCAATGGGGCCATTAGATACAAAATGAATTGGCTCAAATCGCACGGCACCTGTAGGGAAATCACATGTGATTCGGACAAAAATCCCACTACATTCCTTTTCAAACCACGTGCAATTCTTTGCCCTTAATTGATTTGAGCCCTTGATCTTGTATAGGCTCAAATGACACCGTACAAAGAAGGATCGGTTTTAGGTATTGGAGCATTTTCATGAGTACGAGTACTTTTGCAAATGCTTAGTATCGGCACCGATATGGATATCAATATTGGTAAAACCCTAAATATAATGCTTGAAAAATGCCCAATTAAAAACTCCTGTATAAGCACTTCCATAAGAACTTACTGGATGTGAATGGAGGCTAAATCACAAACACAGCAAAGCAGGAAGAAGACTCTGCATAGGTAATGAACAAATATGACTTCCCCCCGTGTTCATATAAAATTTTAACCCCTTTACGCCGGTACCTCCCAGCCCTTTAAGAGTTTCAGAAGCCGGGAGGCGGGGTTTAGGGTCATGTGACCGCCGTGATTCGCTCAGATCAATGTAATTACGTATATGCCATACCTGGCCGATGACCCCAGACTGGAAATCTCTATAGTAGGCATCATTACTCCAGTGATCTGCACTCCAATGCTGAGCACCTGCCAAGCTGGAGCATGTCTTTGAGCGTGGGAGGAAAATGGAGTACCCGGAGGAAATCCAAGCAGGCACAGGGAGGACATTATGATTGTACCATTCTGTTTTGACCTTCAGTTGAACCACTTGAGCTCCAGGTTTCACCTTCTTCATGACCAGGGAATTTTTTGCTATTTAGCACTAAACTGCTCTACTTTAACTGGCAATTGTGCGGACATGCAACACTGCACCCAAATAAAATTTTTATCACGTTTCACACAAATAGAGCTTTCTGTTGGTGGTGTTTTATCACAACTGGGTTTCTTATTTTTTATTATATAAACAAAAAAGACAGAGAATTTTGAAAAAAAAAATATTTATCACATTCTGTTATAAAACATAGCCAAGAAAAAAAATAAAAAAACTTGAATTTCTTCAGGCCAAAATGTTTTCTGCTACATGTCTTTGGTAAAACATCCTAATAAGTGTTTATTTCTTTGTTTGTGTCTACAAAGTATTGTATATAGTATCTCACGGAAGTAAGTACACCCCTCACATTTTTGTAAATATCCTATTATATCTTTTCATGTGACAACACTGAAGAAATGACACACCTGTGACCTTGTAACACTAACGAGTCACATGACACCGGGGAGGGAAAATGGCTAACCGGGCCCAATTTGGACCTTGTCACTTAGGGGTGTACTCACTTTTGTTGCCAGCGGTTTAGACATTAATGGCTGTGTGTTGAGTTATTTTGAGGGGACAGCAAATTTACATGTTATACAAGCTGTACACTCACTACTCCACATTGTAGCAAAATGTCATTTCTTCAGTGTTGTCACATGAAAAGATAGAGTAAAATATTTACAAAAATGTGAGGGGTGTATTCACTTCCGTGAGATACTGTATGTTTGAACATTGACCGATTCTGATGTACTTTTTTTTACGGTTCAGCAACTGGGGTAGCAAAATTTGCCTGGTGAGGCGGCCGGCTGACGAATGCCTTTAAAGAATTATTTCGTCCTCAGCACCTAGGGCTGTTTAAGCATCCATCAGCAGCGTCTCCATCATATGGTGCAGGATTATCTAGTGGCAAGAGCAGACTTGGAAACCTTTTCAACTAAGGATCCACTGGGTTACTTGAGGATGGATCACTGGCCAGAAGTTGCTCAATATGCAATTGAGCTACTGGCCTGTCCTGCAACCAGCATGCTTTCTGAACAGACATTCAGTGCTGCTGGAGGTTTTGTGACGAATAAAAGGGTGCATCTGTCCACAGACTCCATTGACCGGCTGACATTTATCAAAATGAATCAGTCCTGGATCAACAGCAGCTGTAGAGCAGGGTCCAATCCTGCACTGATCAAGAATGACTCTAAAGGTTACGGTGTGAAGGCAGCACCAACTGTTCGCCTGCCAAACCCCCTCTCTTAGTGCACAGTCGCCACTGCACACTTTTGCTTCTACTGCAGCCTTACGCAGTGTGTTCCTGGACACTGCCGAAGACAGAGGTGAGAAAACTCTCCCCAAAATAAAAACAAAATTACATTTAAAAAAAAAAAAAAAGAAATAAACATTGTGGGTCCACCCCCCCTTCCCCAATCCATACCAGGCCCTTAGGTCTGGTAGGAAGGTTAGGAGGGACCCGGCTGTAATAAAATTCAAAATAAAGTGCATGGGATTCCCCCCAAAAGCCCTACCAGGGCCTATAGACCTGGTAGGACCTTTAAGGGGAACCCCGCCACCAAAAAATGGGGGGGGCATGGGGTTCCCCCTAAATTCCTACCAAAACACAGGCCTGACAGGAAAGGGGGGGATGGGGACGATGGGGACAAGGGCCTCTTCCCCACAACCCTGGCAGGAGGGGTCATTAGCATCAGAGTACCCTGCTGCGCCCCTTGTGCAATGAGTAAGGGGTAAATTTTGAAAAAATAGACTCCAGACTTTTGAAAATAGTTGAACAAAAAATAAAACTGCTTTTGACAGGTCATGTATGCTTTTCTTTGTTTTTTTTTTCAAAAGCCAATACCAGTCAGCTGAGTACTTGCTGCAATATAACAGGTCTGACAGTTGCCAGCAAGATGTAAACAATTGGGCAGAGCTAACTGCAGTGGCGAGTGGCAGAGGGGTCAGTGGGCGTCCGCTTTTTCTTTTTTTTTTTTTTTTTTTTTTTTAAAGGACTTGTCAAAAACAATTTTGTTTTTTTGTTCAATTTAAAGGTATTTTTCAAAAGACTGGTCTCTTTTTTTTTTTTTTTTTTACTGAATGTAACCCTTTAATGAATGTGTAGGGGTACCCCCTTACTCATTCACAAGGGGGGGAGCATCAGGGTGCCCTGTAATTTAAAGGAGTACCCAGATAATGAGCCTCCCTGCCCTCAGACCCCCCAAACCACCAGGCCAGGTTTGTAGGGAAGAGGCCTTTGTCTCCATGTCGAGGTCAAGTGGCCTGGTAAGCCATGGGGGGGCACCTACCCTACCAGGCCTGTGCTCAGATCAAGGGTCAGGTAGGAATTTGGAGGGGACCTCACACTTTTTTCCACCATTTATTGAGGTGCGTGGTTTTCCTTTAAAAGCCCTACCAGGCCTAAAGGCCTTTTTTTTTTTTTTTTTTTTTAATACTTTAACCTCCCTGGCGGTATGATTATTTCAGATTTTTGGTGCTGAAAGCGGTACCATTTTTTTGCATGGAAATATGTATTTTTTTTATTGTAGGCTGTAATTTTTAGGAAAAACTCACTGAAATCTGTCCGAACAAGAGTCTAGTAAACATCCCGGGTATGATAAAATTTGAAACACAAAATCATAAATTATAATTTAATAAATAATCATAAAAATAATATAAAAATAATAAAAAATTGAATTCAATAATATAATCAAACCAAAAACACTGAAATGTGAAATAGAGCGCCAAGTTCGCACATTGCTGAGCTCAGTCGCAAAATCGTTTTCCCCCACGAATCATTATCACTCAATTCTGCAAGTGGTTCTGATTTACTATCGCTGTTCTCTAGCTGATCTAAACCGCTTTTGACCTAAAGGGACACTTTTTGGATGCCATGGACATTTCTCAGTTTCCAGGCAGAAAGAACAGACAAAATGCAGGCAGGGCGCAGGACAAAGCACTAGGGACAAAATGTATGTGAAATAGGTTGAAACAGCAATGTTTTACTGTGTAGAATGTAAAAAAAAAAAAATGACATTTTTTAAAATTTTTAAATTTCCCGCCGCCGGCGGCGCCCGTACGTCCCGACGTCACAGGGACAGGACACAGAAGCCGGATGCCGGCATCGGCCGGAGGAGATGGCCGGGGACGCTGCAGGGGACACATCGTGGGAGCGCAGGGTAAGGTAAGGGAAGAACACATGCCGGAGCAGCGCCGCATGGTATTCCCGAGTGTAGCTCGGGGTTACCGCTTTTGGTACTGAAATGTTACCCCGAGCTACACTCGGGAATACCGCCAGGGAGGTTAAGCAATGAAAAATGACTAGCCCTTTAAAAACTTTCTTTTTTTTTTCTTTTTTCACTGGTTCATGTTCTTCAAGGCAGTACCCAAATCCCCATGCCCCTTTTTTGGCCAATACCTTGCATATAAGCCTTCAAAATGGACACTTTTGAATTTACAAGTTCAAGTCCCACAGACTTGTATTGAGTTTGAAGTATGTGGTCGAATGTTCAATACTTTCGAATGTTCAACTGCGAACTAAACACGGGGGTGCTTGGCCCATCACTATTGGACACCATCAGCAGTTTTTCCATAGGCTCTGAAGTGAAAGTCTACCTTTCAAGTTATTTTTAGAGCAAGTGTGCTGACTAATTTCAGGTTGCAATTTTCATCCTTTTTTTATGGCTCTAGTGCCGTCTCTGCGTGCATGTAGGTTGGCCGGATCAGACAACCATTAATCCTAAATTAAAGGTGTTGGCAGAGCTTCTTTCTGTCCATTCAATTCATCACCTTCAATTATTTCAAAGGTCTTTCTTGGAAGCAGACTTTGTGTTGGTGATGCCGCTGGGCCTCACCACTACCTCCTTGGAAAGCAAAGTACCCCAAATTCAGCACTATGCGGGAGAACATTTTCAGATACACTGCTGCAAGAAGGTGTGACCCAGTGATGACACACAGAAGTTGCTGTAACTGTTTGACACAAATTGACCTTGTCAATTATATTTTCATGTAAGGTTTGCTTGCGTTTTTTTTGTTTTTAATTTGTTCACTGTGTATCTGGTATAAATGCAGCTGTGTGGCTACCATAGGGCACATTTGCCACATCGTAATTGCATGACACTGCAGAATACATAGGGATCTGATTTCTATCCAAAAGCGTTGCGTGATTTTTAAACCTCTTTTTATGTAGTCTGACATGAAAAGATGATTGAGCTCTCCTCATAATGCTATCTTCTGTATTTTGTATATATAGTCTTGTGGTCACTGCACCAGGTAAAGAATATGATAAATTCTAAGTACTGATTTATATCTTTTTTGTATAGAAAAGCTAGCTGCCATTTGTAATTCTACTTTCGCTATTTCTGCCTCTTTATTTCCACTTCAATACAGATTTAACATTGGCTAGGCAATTCTTCTAGACAAGTCACTTTTAGGCAAAAGTTAGTAAGCCCCTTTTTCCTACATTATTATTCTTAAAGGGAATTTATCAGGGTGGGCATGTGGAAGCAGTTAAAGGAGCAATCTCCGGGGTATCCTATTAGCTTTGTGATTTAGTTGCAATAGTGCCTTCCACAGTTTGTCTTGACATGTTCTCGTTATACTCGCTGCATATTTGGAAGAATGCTGAGCCCCAAAATGTTGTAAGTGATCTATAGGTAGAATTAAAACCATCAATTGTGTTTTGTTAGGGTTTTGGGGTTGTACTCGACATGTGAAAAGAATACTTAACTAAAGATGCTGTTTCAGCCATGGGTCCCTCCATTATATGGCATGGCCGATGATCAGCACAGACACATGCTTAACGCAAGCTCTGAGTCGAGACAAATATTTCCAGTCTAGCTGTGTGTTATATACTGGACTTGTGTGTACGCAATCGACAACTCACCCCCCATGCAAACAGAAAAGGAGAGCAGTGGTCTGCCTTGTCCAAATTATTATTATTATACAGGATTTATATAGCGCCAACAGTTTGCTCAGCACTTTACAATATAACGGGAGACAATACAGCAACGATACAGTTCAATACAAGAGGGTTAGGAGGGCCTGATCCTTGGAGCTTACAATCTAAGATAATCACATTCCTTTGTTATTTAAGGTAATCAGACCTCATACAGCCCTTTAACCAAAGCTTGGAGACATTCTTAAACATTTGTGAGACCAACATTAATAGATTGTAAGCTCCCAGGATCAGGCCCTTCTAACCCTCTTGTATTGAACTGTATTGTTGCTGTATCGTCTCTCGTTATATTGTAAAGCGCTGAGCAAACTGTTGGCACTATATAAATCCTAAATAATAAGGAGATGTGCAATTTGCAATTTCCCAATCAAATTGTAAGATCTGTGTAGGTATGGAAACTTAAATTTGCTAATGTAAGCGCAATCAGTTTTTTAGGTTAATTAGATCTATAAAATTTGCTCAGTTTAGTTCTATTATTCTTATTTATTTTTCATGTTTGATGCCTCTTATTTGACTAGTTTGATAAAATGGTATTTTATTGTTATGCCTCTGTGTCTGTCTCTTTCCTCTGTGCAAATGGTGTAAGGGTGTCTACAATGCGCCATCTTTGGTCTCACTATTCCTTGTGGTGAGTCATTAGGCTGTGCAGGAGGGTCCCAAGGTTGCTGGGTGGGAAGTTGGCATACAGGATATAAATTTCAAACCGCATTAACGTGCTTGCTATCACCATGGGTAGCTTTTAGCTGATGCCAAATGCAGTACAATGTGAAGTAATGGGCCAAATATTTACATTATTTGGGGCTTTTAACACCAATTTTTAAAGTGGTAGTAAACTGCCCAAACAATTCTAAAAAATCTTCTCCCTGCAAGTTTAAAAGCATAATGCATACTAGCACATTATGAAAGACCTGCTGGAAAACAAAGCCCTCCAGCAGAGTGCTGTCACAGCTCCCCAAGGCTTCCATCTTCACCTGGTCTTCCTTCTGGGTTTGAAAGCTGTGGCCATCTGATCGGCCGAGCCGCGATGTCCTTACACCCCTGCGCATGCACACGGGAGTTTCAGCTGCGGCACAACTCTCTCAATGGATGGCACCCCATCCACTGAGGACACAGTTAGCGTGCACCAGTGACATCACCGGTGCGTCTACAATAAATAACTCCTAAAGGACATATTTAGGAGATATTCACAGTACCTACAGGTAAGCCTTATTAAAGACTTATCTGTAGGTAAAATATACCAAAATGGCTTTACTTCCACTGTAAAAAAAACTATATGAATAAAAGTATATCTCTTCTTACCCTGCAGCCATACCCTTACTAGGTCTACAGTATATGCAGTAATGTGCATTACAAGTTTGGGTTCAAGGCTTCATGTTATTGCATACACACCACAGTGTGCATGTTTGTTTATATAGTGCGGGGAAGGATATCAGGTTATTCTTTCTGTGTTAACTGTGGAGATTCACCCTCTTTCCCTCCCAGTGACATGGTTCAGTAGGATAGAATTGTGAGAAATGTAAAAGCTTGGTCTCATTAACCATTAGACAACTGAACTTTCAAAACCTAACACTTTTCAAACTAAACTCTAATCTTGTATGGCCAGTGTTAGTTACTTTGAAGGCTAACCTATTAGTGGTAATGAACTTTGGCCCCCATATGTAGGATTCTAATTACTTGCGAAGATCCTGCAACATTTTCTGTAAAGGGGTGGACCTGCTACCTTGGTTTAGCATGAAGCCCCATACTACATTGCTCCAGTAAATGGTAAATTCCAGACTTGATGACAGACATGTTGTGCCATAAAGAAGGGGTTTGTGGTCACATAGGTTACCAAGTCTAAAGAAAACAATTAAATATTGCTAAATGAGGACCTGCAGGCTTGATTGATAGGAGTGCCAAAGAGCAATAAAGACAAGGGAGGGAGGGAAGGATGTGCCATATGTAGAAATTAATATCTCTCTATCTACACATAGACACACACACACCATTGGCAGTGTTTTTAATATATATCATTTTTTGTGTACACGCCCTCTACCTTTTTTTTGCACCAGAATTTTATCTTATCAAAAGAGCAATGATAGTAAAAATGAACTCCAGGCAGATGGCTAAACCAATGAACTATATAGGAGCCTTTTAGTGGTCAAAATATTGTAATTTTGGGTTTGATTTACAAAAACTGGAGAGTGCAAATCTGGTGCAGTTGTGCATGGTAGCCAATCAGCTTCAAACTTCAGTTTCTGGAAGCTGATTGATTTCTATGCAGAGCTGGACCAGATTTTGCAGGCTCCAGTTTTAGTAAAGCCCCCCCCCCCCCCCTCCTTGTCATTGCTAATTGGATTCTAAACACTGTGGTTTTTTCTGTGTTAGGTGTGTCCCAGAAAGGGAGGAGTTCTGTATTTGCTGCAATTCTTAGCAAACAATACCTAGACAGCTTTTTAACTACATAACTAAATCAAAAGTTGATTAGATTGCTCTACCCTGTGCTTGGGTGGAGTACTGAGCATGCATATAAAGTAGTAGAACTTTACCATTTACATCTCCAGGTTTTACTAGTAAACAAACATTAAACAATAGATATGGAAAGACAGGGGAGACCTTTTGTTGTTAGACCTGTGTATTACTAGAACACTGAATAGGGTGAAAAAAGGCCAGAATGTTAGCTGCGGTGCTTTTAAAATCAACTTTACTGCTTTAAGGGTAATTCAATTTTTAAACACTTTATCACAAAGTTAATATTTTATCCTGAGACTGCAAAACAATCAAGAGTTGCAGAATGATATTCCCATTCACATCTAATCCTCAATTCAATTGACAGCTGAGTATCTTTTGTATCTATTGTATCTTGGGAAATAAAACCATGCAAACCCATGCAGTTTCAATACAAAATACCACTCATTTTAATTTCAAAAATTAAAAATTACATAAAAACCTTAATATGCAAATCATAATCTTATATATGCAACCATTTAGATATTTAATAGCCTATAAATGGCTAAACTAAAGCCCTTGTTTCACCAAGTAGCCAAAGGTGTATACACAATTTAAAAATAACTGAAAGGCAAAACTTTTGTTTATTTTGGATAGAGTGAAAGAAGGTTCGGATATTTGTCAGTTTATCATTTCTATCTGGGAATCCAAAAGTTGAGTTTTTTGGTTCTATAGATGTCAATGGAAGTGCTGCATAGAAGCATGTAGTGCATTTTTGATGAGTTTTAAATCTGCCTAGCTACAAGAAAAATAAAACAAAATTGCATCAAAAACACAGGTGCAAAAAACACAAAATGCAATGGAGAAACTCAACCTGCATACGTGTGAAGGTAGCCTTACTCTATCCCCCTCCCCCCCCAAATAGTTTTGCTCTATTTTAAAAAAAGAAAAAAAAAACTTCTAGTATTACAGAACTGAGCAAGGCTCCCTCACTGTATAGGAGATCATTTTATTTAATATATTTGTTACACACCATTGAACAATACTTTGTTATTTAGATTTGTACATTTTTGTTCAAGCATTGCATTAAAATAAAAATTATAAAATGTGTGATGGTTAGTAAATGTTCTGTAGTAGGGATGAGGTGTTGATACTAATCAGTAGAAGCCTAATCATTCAGATATATATTTGAATAACCTTTTGTTAGAATATCAAGGTTTTGCATAAAAACCCTGTACAACCCAACAAACCAGCAGTACACAGGCTAATTGGAGCTCTGACCAAGATATTACTTAGATTTCTGTAGTACACTATATTAGGAGTGACACTATAGTCATAAAATGGTTTATGAAACTTTAAAGAAATTAAAAGTTCCAATAAATCATTGGAACAGAAGATATTTAATACCAAGACCAGAGTAGTGAGAATTGGTCATTTCCAACCAATAGTTGACATCCTCTACAACACCAGTTTGCATAGACCTAATCTCGCCAAGTTTTAATTTGAACATGTCAAATTTCCTCAGAGGCCCACATTTCAACATTAGCAATCTAAAACCTGGGACAATAAAGACATGCCCACTCCCTACTACCTCTTGTGACCTGAACCTGTAGACACAAACAGAAAGGAATCACCTTGATTGGTTAAGTTCAAGTGATGCCTCAATTTGCATTCTAATGAAGGTTTGTGGTTTCCTGGCTTGAATCCTGGCTCAACTTCTCTACAAAAAGACAAAAGATAGTTTGTGGACCTCACATATCTTCTTAGGGTCCTCAAGATCTTTTGGATACCGATTTCTGCACAGAACATCTGATATTGCTATATTCACAATGGCAGCCCACCTAACTTGTGAGAATGAAACAATTGGAGAAGAGCGATACGAAATCCTGGGACATCTTGGCGAGGGTAGTTATGGAGAAGTTGTGATGGCTGTTGACAGGGAACTGGGTAAGTGAATTCTTAAATAATTACAAAAAAATTTCTAATTTGCAGACCATTTGAACATCTAGAACAGATAGCACAAACATTAGCATCTTTACTGATTAAATGACCTTATTAGAGGTAGGGGTTTTGTTGCATAAATTTGGGGAAAAGACCATGATGCACAAAGATCTAATTCAGCACTGACAAAATATAAAAACTGGTTGAACAGTGCAAAATCCCATTCAGGCAGCTGGCATTGTTCCTACAGAAAACAAAAGCCTTTCCACCTGTTATCAATTTCTTGAGTTGGTCCTTTTGCATATCTTTAACAACCTGCCATGAGTAAAACATGAAGGCCACATATTTTGAACTCCTCCTGAAAGTGCTAGCTACTGGTTGTTATGCCACAGAGCAAGCCTTGATATTTTACAAAAGTACATATTTGCATACAGGTTCCAGGTCAGGGATTCTATAAATTCAATTGGGTAGATTCAATATGGCAGCCAGGTAATTGGCATTTTGAAGAAGAGCTCACCAAAAGCAGGCTTCCTTTTTCTCTCATGACAGATTCATGATGATCACACACAGTTATAGTGGGTCATAGGCAGCTAAGTATGTAACAGATTTGACTATAAACTGATGGTCCACTATGCACAACCTAGACACTTGGCATTTAGATGGGAAGGGACAATAGATCTAGCTGCATGGGCAGCTACATATCTCACTGCTAGCGAGGGCCTAGAGAAGATGGCTACATTTTGAAGAAAAGCATCCAGTCTATGTAAAATGAATGGGCTCAAGTATTGGACATCACCCAGAGTTTTAGATGTCCAAGTCTTATTGTAATCAACTTTGTTTCCCTCCTCTTTAACAGGTAGCCTTGTTGCCCTAAAAAAGGTAAAAAAGGAGCGAACCAGACTAGAAGCCTTTCTTCATGAAGTTTGCATGTCACTCTTTGTTACTGGACACGAGGGCATAATATCTACCCATTCGAGAATTCTGGAAAACTCAGACTGTTATATGATCAGCCAGGAATTGGCACCTGCTGGATCTCTTCACTCCATCATCCAGCCAGGGGTAAGTAAAGCTAATGAAGTAGCTGACACTTTAGCATTTGCTTGCTAATTCTATAAATTTGTCCTAGGGATCCTGGAGATTAATAGAAACTGGTGTTTTGTCATGGATGATACTTTCTATATATTGCATGCATTTATACCAAATATTGTTGGCCTGGTTGGAGAGAACTAAGGAAGGGCTAAAATCCCCAGTCAGCTATTTTCTCTGCACCATCTGGGCAAGATTTTCCTTAATCCAATCAAGAAGTTGGAACAGGATGTAGTAGGAAGTCTACAACGTTAGGGGAATTCCCCTCTTAAACAGTTGTCCCCATTGGATGATTTCCCCTCATCTCTTGTTCTGTGACAACTGTAAAATTTGCATTCGCCATTAATTTTGTCTTTAAAAGCAGAAAGACAAAAATAGAGATTACATCCCTCCTTCCCCACCTCCCTTCCTAGTGGGCACATAGATAACAATCATGATACAGGTTGTGATCCTTCACCATTCTATATTAAAGGTTAGTCTGGTGTTTAAGCCAGAGGTAAAATTTAAAACCAGTTAGACCTCCCATATTTCCTTCATTGCCCAATTATTGCTGAAGTAGTTGGAGATCGGTTGCACTGATGTTCACATAGAATTCCATCTGCAGATTTAAAAAGTAACCAACGTTGTATTGAATTTGATATTATTGAATATTATTTTTTAGTAAAATAGTGTTATTTTAAAGCCAAATATCATATAATTAATTGTTTTAACTTTTCCAGATGGGAATTCCAGAAAAGCTGGTCAAACGGTGTGCACTACAGCTTACCCAGGCTCTTGAATATATGCACAGCAAAAACCTGGTGCATAGGGACCTAAAGCCGGACAATATTTTACTTATGGACAAGACATGTCATAATGTGAAATTAAGTGACTTTGGACTGACTCAGTTTGCCGGTACAGTTGTTCCATCAATGGCACCCCTCAACACATTCATGTCCCCGGAACTTTGTGAACTGGAGCACAGGGAGTCAATTGTGGTGGATCCTAGTGTTGACATCTGGGCCCTTGGTATTGTATTGTATGTTCTTCTCACTGGAAACTATCCATGGGAAACGGCTTCAGCTCAAGATCTATGGTTTCAAAGGTTTATTTACTGGCAGAACAACTCTGACCATGTTCCACCACCAAGTGGTTGGGAGAATGTCAGCAGGAGGGCTCAAGATTTATTTCACATACTTCTTGCCCAAGACCCCAGCTGCAGGAACCAAGTCAGAGTTGTTCTAGATTTTCTTCATTTTCCTTGGAACTTTGAAGTTGCCACCCAAGAAACCATGGATCTTGTGGAGCAGAAGGAAGAGGAGGATATTGCAGCAAAGGACAGTGAGGTAGAAGTCATTGTGCTGGAGAGTGAAGAGGAAATAATTATAATAGAAAATCACGGTGACATTGAATACATTGTTGTCAATTATTCCGGCTCTTGAATTTGCTGCAGTTAAAATCTCAGCAGTGCTTCTTTTGAAAGAGACCAGCAGTACCTAAGCTCTGAAGTTGAAGTCTAAACGGACCCCAATTATTGTCCTAAAAGGAGGAGAATAGTTGCAGAGCTTCTCTGCCCAGCTCAAACCATCACCGTCATCTCAAAAATATTACTGAAGTGGTGAGATAGAAGGAACAGGGACAAGCATTTATCTTGTGACTATTTCAAAGGTTTTTCTGAGATGTGGACTTTGCACCGTGATGTCACCGGGCCTCATCACTACCTCTTTGAAAAGCAACTACCTCAACTACAATTCATGTTGCCGTCTCCATGCGTTTGTATCTATAGTGTCAATGCAATCACTGCACCAGGTATAGAATGCAATAAATTCTAAGTACTGGTTATACCTTTTGTATCGTGTAATTCATCTATTTTTGCTCTGCCTCTTATTTCTCCTTCAACACAGATTGAAAAAGTGTTACAAAACCCACAACAGTAAAATCAGTCTGTATATGCAGTAAAGCATGCTTGTTATACTCCCTGTGGAACCTACGGGGTTAATCCTCTGCATTGTGTAAAAATGTAGTTTGATCCTGATTTCTCTGATCCTCTCCTTCTTTCAGTGTCCCCCTCTTAAGACATTGTGCGGAGTCACTCTGCACATGCTCAGTTTGGTATGTATTACTAGGGTTCTTTTTTTTTTCTTAGGAGAGTGCATGTGATTAACAGGGCCAATCAGCACTGTCCAGACAGAGGTCAGGGGTTCTGCATCCTCCTAAAGCAAAATGCAAAACTCCTCCTACAAGCTTTAATCAGTGCTCAGCTGGACACTGATAGAAGTCACAAGACTGCTCTAACTGCTGATGAGCAGTTTATATTTACTAAAATAATTGGATTTCCATGTTTAGTGTACTGTGGGAGACCGTATATAGTGAATGCAGGGTCTGGGGTTTAGTAACACTTTAACGTTGACAATACATTATTTATGTAAACTGCGCAAATCCCCAATCAACTGAAGTCACAAAGCTGCAAGTATATGAGGATATTGTCTCTTAAAAGACCAATTCAAATGGATACTGTGCTAGGTGAACCCTTAAAACTTTGTGAGCACTATAGAAACCTTTGCACCTCTAAAAAGCGATCAAAAATTGAAAATAAAACACTAAATAATTACATACATATGCCCTATGAAGACCCTCACCCCTCTGAAGGGCGATCAAAATTTGAAAAAAATTAATTGAATAAACTGAGTGCAGTAATCATAAATACGTGTAAGAAACCATTATATGTGGTCAAATTAACCTAAAATGTCATGCATTATCCATGAGCCCTATGAAGACCCTCACACCTCTGAAGAGTGATCGAGGTTGAGGATAGGTCAAATCTCAATGTGAAAAAAAAACTCCTCAAATATACATAAAGGTTAGTAGAAATTTTTCAAAAACAGTAACAAAATGTCCATATAGACTTAAACCATAGTCCATAAGTATGAGAAGAATATGACAATAACATGAATGAACATTTTACAAAGCTGCAGTTTTTTTTAATATGGGCTGGAGCCCCCAGACTGCACCGGCTATTTTCTGGAAAAGGTAACCAGCCCATACCACACCATGCCTGGCCTAGGGTCAAATGGCAACCTACGTGAAGATCCAGCATATTCCAAGTCATTAAAGGGTTACTTCACATTTACCAAAAAAAACATGCCCGTGCAGATAAGGTACATAAATGGCCCACATCCATAGCAAGGGTATTATTTCACTTTAGTCAGAGCTGAACACTTTGTTTTGATCTACATAGCTAGTTTTTTTGGTAAAGGTGAACTAGGCCTTTATCCTCACTGGGAAGGTTATACATCGAACCAGCATGTAGAACACAAGTCACCGCAAATATAAGCAATACAGTGAAAGTGTAACTGACCGCCATAACGTCTCCTAAATCTACGTATGAAGACTGAACAAAGACCCCCACTTAACCAAAGGTCCTCTAAACCACAACCTGGGTCGCAGGATACTCGCACCGGCCTTTATCCCCTCAGCTTCTTTTTACTGCATACAATGCAGGGCCACTGAGTAGATTCTCTACTTCCTTCATAACATGCACTGTGAGGGGTCATCATATACTAGAAAAGACTGTAAACCTTGGGGCTCAATCACATAGGCGCTCGTCAAGTAACATCTGTTTACTTTATGTACTAGTTCTGAGCTGTTTGCTGTATGGACTCACCAGCACAGCCAAGTTTGAAAGGTGAACGCACCCGGACGCACAGGAGCTGCACCTGGCCCTTCATACCTGTCAAACTGCGCAAGTCCATACAGCCAATGTGTGGCCATTCACTTTGTATGGGGTGCCTGCACACAGCGCAGCACTGGGGCAGGAAACCTAAGAAATGCCTCTTCTTGCTGTATGGAGCTGAGTGCCCATGTGAATGAGCCCTTAAAGTAAATCTAAGACAAAACTTTCTTTTTTCACTTTAGATAGAGTAAGGGAAGGTTAGAACACCTGTCAGGTTGTTTTTCTGCCATTTGTGTCCCATAGGGAGATGTCCCTTCACTTCCTGTCCCATAGCCAATACCCGAAGTGAGAGAAACTCTCTCAAAGTGATGAAAAAATGGGGTGTCACTAGAACTAGTGCCCCGATAGGGTCACTGTACTTTACACCCCTGTACCCATATAGTTCTGCCCCCACACCCTGATCTGTGAGTCCCACAGGTCACTGTACTATACCCCATGTATCCCCAGAGCTCTCCCCTCACACCCCAATCCCTGAACCCTGACAGGTCACTGTGCTGTTCACACCTGTGTACCCCCACAGGTCTCCTTTCACAACCCCATTCCTGGGCCCTGACAAGCCACTGTACTGTAATCCCCCCAAGCCCCCCTATCCAGAGATCTCAGGCATCTCCTGTTGCTTGGTTACATAGATAAAAAAAGGACAGGCTGATTACATAACAGGACATTACACAGACATCTGGATGGTCTGGGGCAGGCATGTCGCACTCAGATAAAACACTGGCCCCCACAAAGACAATATCTTCAAGGGGGTCACACCGGGAGAACTACAAAAAAAAGGGAAATACGCCGGTTTTGTGGTGAGAATATTGCTGCATATTCCGTGCTCTAAATTGTGGAATGGTATAAGACAAGTTCTATGTGGTGTTGCACCAGCTGCGCCAAATCACATGACAAGTGCTATACTTCAGTGACCGTTCCCGTGCGCCAACATAAGCATGCTTGGATCTGGCGCCCCAACACCCCCACAAGAGCAAGTAATAAAATGGCAGGAATCACTTTTATGATGTTGTCACAGCAAGCGCTAATTAAATAGGCATACAGAATTTGGTTGACTTGGCACATGGAAAATGTGCCAACATTTCCACTAAAAATGATGTATTTCCTTCCATCTGTTAATTGGTCAATATCTCAGAATTGTGACATACTGGGGGGGGGGGGGGGGGGATTAATTAGTCTTCACTGGAGCACAGCCAATTAGCCTTTACATTTCCATTTTCTAACCTGTGTGGGGAAAAATAAAAGCTGCAAGCTGATTGGTTGCTGTGGGCAATGATAAGAGTTGGGATGAAACATTTTCTATGAATCTCTCTTTATGGAAATCATGAGAGAGAGTCCATTTCTCTAATGGGGATACAGCCAGCAGTACAAATATGACAGTGGATCTAACCCCTCACCCCTCACCACTGACAGTTGGCATTCTTGTAAACAACCCCTGACCTGAGGCTGCCCAAAATAGATCTCATGGTCTATGAATACAAGTCCTGTGTCCTGTACTGTATGATCCAGAGAAAAAGGTTTGTCTTTGGTTACATGTTACACACATGTTACACACACCAAACATCGGGGCTGAGTTTGGCTCTAACCAGGCACACTGATCCCCAATGGTGCTCACTGATACTGATAGCACAGACATTACAAATGAGCCCATATTCAAAAAACAAACCTAGCTTGTTGATGTATTTCAGTGTGTTACAAGCAGCACTATTGACACCTGCCTACATCATTGGAAAGGACCCCAAAAGCAGGCTTCTTTAAGCTTTACCTGTGTATTAGGTGCAACACAGATTTCTCTTTGTGTTGGATTTCATATATCCAGGACAGAATACTGAGCTCTGTGATTGTCACTCTGCTAAAAAAAAATTGGAGCCTCGCTGTGGAAAACGGCAGTTGGCAGAAAAATCATTTGAATTTTGTTTCCGGTTGGTATCCTAGCAACCACGGAAACTCAGTCCACAGGCAGCGCAGCCACAGACAGTCAGTGTGCTTCTGCTAGCGATAGTGAACACACTCCTTTTTTTGTGCTCTGTGAGATCTCATTATAACGTGTTATAATGAAGTGGACCAGGCCAAAACTACGTTTCCGATATCATCCATATAAGAACAGACAGGAGGTCACCTGGAATACCATCATAGGGAGACCTTTTGTAGATGATTTGGATAAGCCCACTTTATCACATAGTGGGTTGAAGGTGGAGACACCTCAGCAATTCCCCAAAAATCGGGAAAGCAAACATGGGAACTCTGATGGGAGGAAGAATTCTGGAGAGGGAAAGAGTTCCAAAGAGGAGAGTGCCATGAACAGAGGAAAGAAGCGCAGATCCAACCAATCTGCTGAGGAAGAAAGACCAGCAAAACAGGGACGATGTGGTCATGCACCGAGTTGGGCCAAAACACCATGTGCTGTCATATTGCCCAAGAGGAATAACAAGAGGCCAGCATCAGATCCAATTTTCTCTGCACCTCCAAATAAGAAAAGGAAGATCGCTGCTGATGAGACAAGCAAGAATGATCAACAGCTCGTCGAGGTAGTCAGCGATAGATTTCACCAGGTTGTCAGCGATATAGTCGGCGAGGTAGTCAGCGAGAGAGTCGCTGAAGTTGTCAGCAAGTCAGCCAACGAGGCCGTCGTTGGGGTTGTCAGCGAGCTAGTCGATGAGGCTGTTAGCAAGCCCGTCGATGAGGCTGTCAGACAACCAGTCAACCGGGCAGCCGGTGAGAATGACAACAAGGTAGTCAGGGATGTGCCTGGCACCAAATTAGAAATGCATCCGCCAGCCGACTTTAATCTTGACAGCTTTATCTTTCATAAAATACTCGGTCAAGGTAGTTACGGAAAGGTAAGTAATCAAAGATTTATGAACAGAGGGTTTAATGCACTGCGAGTTAGTGGTTATTATTATTGCCAGTCGGCAAATAGTAGGTCGTAGGTGGAGGTCACACCACTCTATTCCTTACCACTTCCCATTTACACTACACACACTGAGCTGTGCTGCTCAATGCCAAGCTGAAATCCATGCTTTCCCCATAGGACCAGTTTACACCAGTGTGATACATTAGTTGGCGCTCGGTTACATTGGAATAGAATGCATGTAAATGCAATGTGCTTTAAGAAAGCTACAATACTGGTATTTTACACCACTCATGAAAAAATAGCATGCCAACGCACATCATCTCCAGTGCGTTTACTGTGTTACATGGATGCAACGCGAGTAGAGTGAATCCAGGCTTACACACTAAGTCATGTTTAGTGGTGTACTGTCTGTCGGGGGTGTAATACACAAAAAGATGCAAGACAGAATTACAAATCCTTTGGTATATAAGGAAATAAGCTGACGTACATTTAAACTGTATATAGCAGATTGCATAACGTTTGGCTGCACAGCTTCATAGCCTTTAGCCCCAATTTATGAACGCTGAATACAGACTTCAGAGTGAGCGCTGGCTGTGATTTGCTAAAAGCCTACTGCGGCTTGCTAAAAGCCTATTGAAAGCTATCCCCAATCCCTAACAGTCTAGAAGTTACTGACTAACAGTCAAAACCACTGAAAACTTGCACAAAATCCGGCTGACTCCCCGTTCTATAAACTGTTTTCAAACTAAGACTAACAATCGTAGCCAGGCTGGGGGGGTTGCTGCTGGACCCAGAGGTAACCTTTTCAGAACCCGGAGCTGAATTGCTTCTAATCATTTGTGTCCTGTGTTTTTTAGGTCGCCCTGGCATCCCATCCTGCCACCAACAAGAAACTGGCAGTCAAGGTGGTACAGAAGAGGAAATTACTGCAAGAAGAACCGAAAAGTGTCCTCGTAGAGAGACAGATACTGGAAAAAGTTGGACGGAGTTCCTTTTGTACACACGCCTATGGAACCTTCCAAACAGAAGTAAGTTTCACATTCCTATCAATCACTCACTCATCAAATCACATCCATGTTATCCATTTGGACTCCAAGTCCAGCACAGACCTAGAAATAAATCCCAAAACCAGAAAAAAAGGAGGGATGGTCCAGCTTCAAAGAGGCTAAGACATGAGAGAGTTATGGTGGCTGCCAATGCAGAATTTGGGGAATTCTGGTTCTCCCCAGCCGTCCTGCTCTTACTTTGGCTTTGCTGTCGGAGTCACTGACTTGGATCAGGTATAGTCCTTGAACTTCTCTCATGATAGAGTCACTTCAATAGAACCTGTCACAACATGTTTGCATGTTAATGGCTTCTATATATTGCTTACCCACAGAGGAATGACGTTCACCATACATTGAAAGTTCCTGCCAAGCATCGCGTTAACTTAGTCTTAAAGTGGATGGAAAGCCAACACTGAACATTTCTTGTTTGTTCACACTTGGTCTATTAAATAGATCAAGCAGAGCGTGTTGTTATATCTGTTTAATAAGTGCAGAAAAACACTTGTGATCCTGTCAGAATTCCAGCGCTGTCCTGAGTCATCCTAAGCAGTCTTATCAGCCCCGCTCACTTCTCCTCTGTGAACTACAACACAGCTCCCCGTATGTTATAGAGATGAGGATGGGGAGAGGTGTTCTTAAGGATGGGGAGAGGCATACTTATTGTCCTAGGATGACAATACGGCACCTCCATAGACATAGAGAATAGTAAGTGAGCGTAGTCACCCTAGGACAAGAAGTAGATTAGTGGTAGGATTACAAGGGGAAAATAAAGGAAGACATGCTGAAAAGAAGAACACTAGTACAGCCTCCATAGCTGAGCACTGGTGTAAGCTGAAATAGATGACATTTTTATTCTTGAGTTTGAAGATGCGTTAAACTCCTGAACCGTCTACCATGTCCAGACATCCCTATATTTCTGCATTTCCACCAAAACACAAACTTCACATCCACTTGACCTTTTGGAACCGACTTATTTTTCTCTTTCTTTTACAGGAAAATCTCTTCTTTGTTATGGAATACATGAGAGGAGGAGAACTACGCGACCTGATCAAGTCTTCTGCTCCATTACCAACTAACACCATAAGGTAAGACTTACAAAGATTCCGTCTAAGGCTGCATTCATACCCGCACCATTCAACCTTTTTATTTTGGGCTTTTTTTGCACATTAGTCGTGCAACAGCATAGGGCAGCCTATTCACTTACGTGAGCTGCCTTATGCGTGACAAATGCACCAAAGTAGCTCATGTACTTTTCTTTGTCCGCGAGCCTCACAATTTTGCAATGTACATTTTGGTGCGTTTGGCCACACAACTGCTACCCGCATTTGAAGTGCCATTAAGAATTAATGGCACCACAAGTGTGATTTGCATCTTAGCACATTTTTCATGCATTTCCCAGAACACCAAGGTGTTAATATGGCCTAAGAGAAGGGTGAGGGTTAACAGTCATGATGAAGGATTTGCATATAGTAATTACAGAATGAATCTTAAAGGAGAAGTACAGACAAAGCTCCTTGACCCGTTTTCAGCTGACAGCGGGCTGAAGCCTGCTGTCGGCTGATGTCACTCAGCCGGTCCAGGCTGGGGAAAGATCCCGACTTTAAAATAAGGATCTGCCCCAAAATCTGGAGCGGCACCCAGCTCAACGATCCGTTGAGAGCCTGAGCCAGTTGCTCCCTCCACTCCACATCCCAGTGCTCCATTAAGTTGGCGGGGTGGGGAAGAGCAGAAACGCTGACTGACAGTCACCGCTCTCTGTTCGGAGTGAGCGCTGACTGAGTGAGAACTCCGCAATCAGCTGTCAAGTGATTGTTGAGTGCTCACCCTTAAAACCGGCCATAGACAGATGCTGCATCGGACTGATGCTGCATGCACCTAGATAAGTATGATTTAACAAAAAAATGAATTCCTATTTTGCTCTCTTCATTTAAACTAAAAGATCACCCACACCGACCCACCTCAGTAAGCCTTTATCAGGAAAGAACCTTCACTGCCCCCCATACACATACTCATCTTCCGTTTACCCCCTAGCCTAGCCTTTTTCAGCCGTCAGCAAAGTACTCTGTAATGCAGTTTGTAGACATCAATCTCACATAATCACACACTCCTTCAATCAGATGCAACTAATCCCTACAAGATTCTAAAGCATGCTAACTGTATAGCATAGGGAGCTATTTGTCCAAGCTGATTAATGATCAGTTGCTACTCCTAGTGACTGGTCACCAGCAAATTTAGTAGCACCATTGATCTGCTAACACTCTCCTGCATAGCACGAGCCTAATGTGATATCTGCCAAACACCGGTTATATCCTCTAGTTTATCTTGGCGTGCAAGGCTGTATCTTCAACCCCACACAAGCAATGTTCCAACCCCACAGGTCTTAGCCAATGGTTGTCAGATACCACAGATCAGGTGACTATGATCCAATCCCTGGTTAAGAACCAAAGAAACCCAAGAAAAGAGCAGGGCCTGTCATTATCACAGTAATACATTGCTGCTTATGACATGCAAGGCTTGGAAGAAATCACCTCTTAATCATTTGTTTACTTATGCTGTGAGACGTGCAATAATCGTAGACCTTTTCTCCTTTTTTACAGATTTATTGCTGCAGAACTTCTCTGCGCGCTACAATATCTGCACCGCCAAGGAATAATGCACAGGTAAGTGTCTCCACCATGATCTTCCATATCTTCTAATCTTCAGTAAAGTACAACACCACCCAATACTGCTACTTTAGTTGTGGATGGGTGTACAAGGGTTGAATTGCCCATGGCCAGTTCTGTCCCCTGCTGCTGAAGCTTTTGTGACTCTAAGGGCTCGTTCACACTCGACTCTTTTTACCAACGCTTGCCAAACGCCCCTATAGCGTTTGGCAAGCATTGGTCCGGCGTTTGCGGAGCATCTTTTAACGCTCCGCAAATGCCGCATGCGCGGTTTAGCGGAGGTTGCTAAGCTTTGCCGAGCGTTACAAACGCCTATAATGAAGTTTGAATGGTGTTACCGCTCCGCAAACGCCCCGCAACCGTGTCGCCACCGCACCGCAAACGCCGGCCGTGCGTTTGCGGAGCGGCACCGTAGACTAGAATAGGAGGCTTCAACGCCTCCTGACTCGACCAGGGGCGTCCGTTTTTCCGCGACGCTAACGCTCCCGTTAGAACAGCACCATGTGCTGCAATGTGCAGAATTGTCCGAGGCCTCTCTGCCGCCTGCACACAACGCTAGTGTGAACGTAGCCTAAGTAAGGGAGTCTCACTTCCCCATATTACATACATTTGCAATTGTAGATGTCCTGTTCTAACACTGTGCCATGTCCCATTCAGCAGCTGAGCAAAACCAGCCACAGGTGCAAAATTTGCTCTGGGTCCCATCAATCCCCGTAAACCAGCAGAAGAAACAATATTGAGGTGCACTCCGTCAATCTGAAATGAGTCTATGGCTTTATTAAAGACACGTGGATAGAAACACTCCCCAGGCTGCCTAATTCTAACACTTATCACCCTCTAGTGGGACGTAATCATGCCCCCACTAGAAGGGCAAAAGGTGACGCAGGAAGAAAGCCTGCGGAGTGTTTCTGATCCCTTCTTTTCAATAAAGATGTTGAAGCATTGCAGAATGACCAACTGTGATTTGATATGGTTTCTTACACTGCAGTAAGCTGACAGCCAAGGTCATGAGGTTCCTCTTACCATTCGTAAAGCAGTGCAGAAAGTTAGAAGGGGATCTAACCCGCTGGCACCCCTTGAAAGCTGAACTATTAGTATTGGTTGAATTACGGTTTTAAACATTTGATCTGTAAATCTAACTCTCTCCTTTTTTTTTTTTTTTTACAGAGACTTGAAACCCGAGAATATACTGCTCGACAGCTCCGGCCATGTCAAAATTGCAGACTTTGGCCTTTCAGAAGCCGACGTGTTTGGATCTGACAAAGTATTTACTTGTGCCGGTACTCCAATCTATATGGCCCCAGAAGTAAGTATAACACCACCCTTGTTTTTCCCCTCTACTGCTCCCATCTTTATCTTATAATATCTATGAACCTAACAAGAATTTTGGAGATGAAAGAAGCAGAGCCACAATGATGGTGACTCAAAAAACCTAAAAAACAACAGGAGGCCCACTGTGACCTGTCATTCCCACCAACCATTGTTAACTATTATTACTGCTCTGTGCAGCTCATCGTGTGCTTTATTTTATAGTTAATCTTACTCTCTGTTTTATCAGGTTCTACAAGGAAAACCCTGTGATGCTATGTCTGACTATTGGTCACTGGGTGTCATCTTATTCGAAATGGCCACAGGAGCACATCCAGGTGAAGCCAGATTCAGGAGACACTTCTATCCGAGGGACATGGATCCTGAACTTCAAGATGTCATTGAAAGAGTAAGTATACTCTACAATTAGAATTATGCAAAAGCTATAGATCCTTAGTGTAGTGTTCTTTATGAGAGAAGCTTGCAAAACGTTCTCTAGTATCCAGTACATCACCAGGTGTAAGAAAGCACACAGGGGGCATCCGACTTCTGGAAGTGTTATATACACACGGTATAGCAAGATATTCACCACACAGGGAGTCAGAATAATAGAGGAACTATCCATGAGCTTTTGGATGAACTCATTCACTGGTTCAGAAATGTTCACTTTGATCCTTCCAACAGACATATATATCTTCAGTGAAAACTACACCAAGGAATTAAAATATGACATTCTGAGGTGTTTTTTTTCTATTTTTAAGAAATAGCCGACACTAAACTGGCTGATTGATCAGTTTCTGTTAGTGACAATCTACCGTATGCTAAATTTCATTTCTTTTTCTTTATAGCTTCTTGAAATAAATCCGAGCGATCGCCGGCAGGCAGTGAAACAACTGCGAAAACATCCCTTCTTCAGTACCATTTACTGGAAGAAGCTGGAGAAAGGAAAGGCCACCTCACCATTGAAGATGCCAGAAGAAAGTCTGCGCTCACAAATCGACACAAATCAGCAAATTGATGTGAAGGAACTGATTCCCTACACAGGAAATACAGAAAATAAAATTGCAGAAGAGCAACAGAGATTGTTCGATGGCTTCAGCTTCAAAAGCACAAAATGGAGAAGGATGGTGGAGAGGAAATGAAAGAATGAGGGCTCATTCGCACCATCTGCATTGAGCCACGTTCTTTTGGACAGATCACCACAAGGTTAGACCATACTTCTCTTGTGGGTCACAGGAATGACCTAACTTTTGCTTTCCTGGGGCAAAGAGTCAGCTTATAGCAGGCTATTACAGTGTATAGCAGGCAGATCACCACCTTTGTGCATCATTCATCATGATTGACATGGATCGACAGTGCTGGACAACATGAATGAAACTGAATTCACATCAAGATAAAAAAACTGCCGGAAGATCAGAGGACAGTTGGTTTACCACGGATCAACACCTTTATGCGTCATTCATCATGAGTGGATCAACATTCCTAGATGATAGGAATGACGTTGGATTTATACAATGGAACATAACCTCATCCATTCTGGGTGAGAGGATTAGAAGGAGCAGTGGTTTGCCATGTCGGCAGATCACCGCCTATGTGCGTCATTCATCGTGATTTATATGGATCAACATTGCCGGAAGACATGAATGACGTTGGATTTATACAATGGAACACAACCTCATCCTTTTTGGGTGAGAGGATTAGAAGGAGCAGTGGTTTGCCATGTCGGCAGATCACCATCTATGTGCATCATTCATCGTGATTGATATAGATCAACATTGCTAGACGACATGAATGATGTTGGATTTATACAATGGAACATAACCTCATCCTTTTTGGGTGAGATTAGAAGGAGCAGTGGTTTGCCATGTCGGCAGATCACCGCCTATGTGCGTCAATCATCGTGACTGATATGGATCAACATTGCTGGACAACATGAATGACGTTGGATTTATACAATGGAACATAACCTCATCCTTTTTGGGTGAGAGGATTAGAAGGAGCAGTGGTTTGCCATGTCGGCAGATCACCGCCTATGTGCGTCATTCATCGTGATTGATATGGATGAACATTGCCGGACAACATGAATTACATTGGATTTAAACAATGGAACATAACCTCATCCGTTTTGGGTGAGATTAGAAGGAGCAGTGGTTTGCCATGTCGGCAGATCACCACCTATGTGCATCATTCATCGTGACTGATATAGATCAACATTGCTAGACGACATGAATGATGTTGGATTTATACAATGGAACATAACCTCATCCTTTTTGGGTGAGATTAGAAGGAGCAGTGGTTTGCCATGTCGGCAGATCACCGCCTATGTGCGTCATTGATCGTGACTGATATGGATCAACATTGCTGGACAACATGAATGACGTTGATTATTACAATGGAACATAACCTCATCCTTTTTGGGTGAGAGGATTAGAAGGAGCAGTGGTTTGCCATGTCGGCAGATCACCGCCTATGTGCGTCATTCATTGTGATTGATATGGATCAACATTGCTTGACGACATGAATGACGTTGGATTTATACAATGGAACATAACCTCATCCTTTTTGGGTGAGAGGATTAGAAAGAGCAGTGGTTTGCCATGTCGGCAGATCACCGCCTATGTGCGTCATTCATCGTGATTGATATGGATCAACATTGCTAGACGACATGAATGACGTTGGATTTATACAATGGAACATAACCTCATCCGTTTTGGGTGAGATTAGAAGGAGCAGTGGTTTGCCATGCCGGCAGATCACCGCCTATGTGCGTCATTCATCGTGACTGATATGAATCAATATTGCCGGACGACATGAATGACATTGTATTAATACAATGGAACATAACCTCATCCTTTTTGGGTGAGAGGATTAAAAGGAGCAGTGGTTTGCCATGTCGGCAGATCACCACCTATGTGAATCATTCATCGTGATTGACATGGATCAAAGAAAAAAGATTAACAGTAAGAATATTGTTCTTACTTGGGTGATAAGTGAGAAGACTATCAAGTTTTTAGATATGGAGATTATGCAGGAACAGGATCCTCTACTAACAAAAACATTCTTCAAGACGGTAGATCGCAATGGTTATATACCCCTGAACAGTTGTCATCACACCTCCTGGCTTATGAATGTCCCTAAAGGACAATTTGTCAGACTAAGGAGAAATTGTACTAGAAAGGAGGATTATCGGGATCAAGCAAAGATGACTTATACAATGGAACATAACCCCATCCCTTTTCAATGAGAGGATTGGAAGGAGCAGTGGTTTGCCATGTCGGCAGATCACCACTTATGTAATATTCATCGGGAATGACATGACACATTGCTGGACGACATGAATGACGGCTATATACTGTAGATCAGTGGTGGGCAACCTTTTTTTTCAACTGAGCCAAATCTCGCCAAAACCACAATTGAAATTTATTTTGAGAGCCACATTTTTAAAACTGAAAATACATCTCCCATATAGTAATTCATCCCCCATAGTAATTCATCCCCCATATAGTAATTCATCCCCCATATAGTAATTAATCCCCCATATAGTAATTCATCCCCCATAGTAATTCATCCCCCATATAGTAATTCATCCCCCATATAGTAATTCATCCCCCCCATAGTAATTCATCCCCCATATAGTAATTCATCCCCCATATAGTAATTCATCCCCCATATAGTAATTCATCCCCCATATAGTAAGTCCCCCATAGTAATTCATTCCCCATATAGTAATTCATCCCCCATATAGTAAGTCCCCCATATAGTAATTCATTCCCCATATAGTAAGTCCCCCATATAGTAAGTCCCCCATATAGTAATTCATTCCCCATATAGTAAGTCCCCCATATAGTAATTCATCCCCCATATAGTAAGTCCCCCATATAGTAATTCATTCCCCATATAGTAAGTCCCCCATATAGTAATTCATCCCCCATATAGTAAGTCCCCCATATAGTAATTCATTCCCCATATAGTAATTCATTCCCCATATAGTAAGTCCCCCATATAGTAATTCATCTACCATATAGTAAGTCCCCCATATAGTAAGTCCCCCATATAGTAATTCATTCCCCATATAGTAAGTCCCCCATATAGTAATTCATTCCCCATATAGTAAGTCCTCCATATAGTAATTCATTCCCCATATAGTAAGTCCTCCATATAGTAATTCATTCCCCATATAGTAAGTCCCCCATATAGTAATTCATTCCCCATATAGTAAGTCCTCCATATAGTAATTCATTCCCCATATAGTAAGTCCTCCATATAGTAATTCATTCCCCATATAGTAAGTCCCCCCTGTGTCAATTCACTTACCTTTGCTCCGCGCGTTCCTCTCGTATTCCCGCGCCGTTCTGGTCTTCAGGGAGGACTGTGAGAGGAGAAGAGTTCGTCACGCTGCCCCGCCTACATCCTGACAGCTGCAGAGTCCTGACGCCCGAGAGGAGGGAGGGGGGCGGCCATCCGAGAGGAGGGGAGGGGAGAGGGGGAGAGGAGGAGAGGAGGGGAGGGGGGGGGCGGCCGGCCGCCCGCCCGCCCGAGAGGAGGGAGGGGAGCGGGCGCCCGGCACACAGGAGAGCCGCATTTAAGTTTGTAAAGAGCCGCATGTGGCTCGCGAGCCGCGGCTTGCCGACCACTGCTGTAGATGCATGAGTCCAGTGCTATCTTCAACTGGGCTGATCCTTTGCTAGTCTTCAGATCCCCAGTGCTGCCCTTTTTTTTTTTTTTTTAAATAATATTTTTATTGGGGTTTCAAACAACAATACAGTAGATGCAACAGTGTACTCAGAGTCAGAGAAGTGGTCTAAACTTACAAAAGAATAGGTAAAAAAAAAAATGTAATCAAGCTCAATGAGCATATTACAGGTTTCAAAGTAATAAACAAGATGATAACTAAGGGGGGGAGGCTAGAACCAGTGGGGCCTTCCAAGCCATATCCGCTAAAGCCAGAAGAATGACAGAGGTCCCCAGGGTGGTCGCTGCCTCTGTGGGATCCTTGTCAGACACAGGAGTAGCAAGAAGTGGCCTAGAATAATGAAGAGATGGAGACATGTGCAACCCACGCCTAATAAGGCATCTTTACTATAACCATACCAAACCATAATTAGTAGTCAAGGGAAAGGGGGAAAAGAAAGGGGGGGGGGGGTTTAAGTATAGGCCCAAACGGAAGAACTGGAGATTCCTCCCCTGCATGGGGACGCTCAAACAAAGGAGAGCTCCCCACGGAGGAAGGGATCCCGGCACAGAAAGCACAAAACAGGAAGAACGCATGTTGTTACCTATTTGCAGAGCCATTATGCAATCCTGTAATAAAGAATTGGTTATATGGAGACCCATCATGTGACTGACACCCATTAAAAACATCCTTGAGATATACAATACAGTAAAATCAAAAGAGTTATGAGGAATGTGGATAGGGATAACCATATGGCCTATTGGAGGTACGTGCTCTGCTCCAGAGGGGGAAGAGACCTTGATATTAAGAGGCCCCATTTTTTCTGGAACCGCAACGTCAAGGCTTTTAGTGACAAGTCTAAGTCAAGTTTTTCTCTACGAAGAAGATGTAATAGATCTTGCTTGACCTCAGGAACTGAAGGCGGAGCGGAGGATAGCCATTTTCTGAGAATGATCCGTCGCGCAATCATGAAGCAGGTGGCTAGCCAAGCCTTATTGCGTTGTATAGCTAGTAATTGAGGTCTGGACTGCTCCAGGCGTGTAGAGGGGAAATTGCCAAATAGGAGCAGAAAGGGACCTTGTGTCGGGCAATAACCCGTGACAGAAGCAGCGAATGTCTCCAGTTGTTTCTAAAATTCCAAGATGAATGGACAATACCACAACTTGTCTAGCAATGTGGGTCGTGGAGATTTGTACAGGGGGCAGCTATTTTGAATCTGGAGAGGTGGAGATGGTAGAGGAGGAATACAGGGACTTAGACAGGCATAGATTCAGTGGTTTATAAATGTTCGAGATCTTAAATGTTTTCCGCTTCAGCAATATATCCACCATAGACGTTTGGAATCTTCTTGGTCTATTCCGGCATGTGCTTGAGATATGATCTATGCCTTGCTGAACCATTAAGAAGTGATGGGGCGGGAGTTGGTAGCACTCACTAATACGAGAGAAGGGGAGGGCAGAGCCTGAGATAGTGTCAAATAACTGCGCAAAAAGCTTCAAACCTTGTTGAGCCCAAGTAGCATAGGCGGCATGAAATTGAGGCAAGGGGAAGGATGGGTTACCATGGATCGGTAGATAACAGGAAGTCCAAGGGGACAAACCCAGCCTGAGTCTCACTTCCTTCCAGGCTACGGCTGCTCAGCCCATACAGTGCATTGGCAGGATGGCGAGCTGCTTGCACAGTCAGCGATTGCCTGCACTGTATGTGATGGGGTTGGCGCGATGATGTCATTGCGCCGGGTACTCGTATGTGGGCGTTTCTGCATGTGGGCAGACCCGCCTGGAGACGGATAGAGGAGCGGTGTTTCGGTTCCTAAGACCATCGGAAATATGTGTTTTCCAATGGTCTTAGGCGAACCGTGTGAAAGGTTTGTTCGACCCCCAAAGGGGTCGCGATTCACAGGTTGAGAACCGCTGCTCTAAAATAAAAAAGATAACTATACAAACTGTACATACACGTTAGAGTTCAGTCACTCAGCTTTTTGTAGGCATTTTATGCACCTAGTGTACATTTCTGGGTGCTTTCCTGCTCCAGGTGCTACATGCAGCCAGCCATACAAGTAAATGGCTGTACGTGGCCGCACTCATTGAAACGCCAATGCCTCCTCGTGTTGGGAAAATACGTTGGACATGCATGTGTGGATAAGAGCTGATGTAAAGAAGTATCAGCGTTTACAAATATATTCCCTTGTATGGCAGGTTATATGCAGCACCTGCAGCTCCCTCTGCACACAAAAGTGTCCAGAAATCTATTGACAAATACATGAAACATGCCAATGCCTCCTCGTGTTGGGAAAATACGTTGGACATGCATGTGTGGATAAGAGCTGATGTAAAGAAGTATCAGCGTTTACAAATATATTCCCTTGTATGGCAGGTTATATGCAGCACCTGCAGCTCCCTCTGCACACAAAAGTGTCCAGAAATCTATTGACAAATACATGAAACAAATGAATGAAAGAAGTGCAGCTCTCCAAAATCCACAATATCCCGCCTCCAAGCAAACTTGTTAATACAGAACTAATAAAACTGACGCCCCTAAATTTGCTGAAATAGCTCAGTTGGAAGAGCGTTAGACTGAATGTCTAAAGGTCCCTGGTTCAATCCCAGGTTTCAGCAGCTGTTGGGGTGTTCCCAGGAGTTTGAGGAAGTAGAATCGATCTGGATCAGCCAAATAGAGAACGCTATATGGAGACCTGGTGAGCCATCGATTTGCCTATGAAACCACGAGCATTACTAACCCTTTATTGTAATAAACCTGGTTTTATAGAAGGCACGACGATTTATGTTGTAGACACCTTTCACACGGAGCGAAGTCCGCACTGTTTGGACGCCTGTACTCGTTCAGTTTCTGCCCGGCAGACAAGGGTGGACCCCTGTCAACTCTATGGGCAGCCGGGTGTAAACAGACTGCGCTGTCAGTTTACATCAGACTATCTCCAATCTGGTTGGGAAAAAAAGAAAAGAACGCAGTGCTATTCCGTTTTTTTTTCCTGGACCTGAAGGTAGGCGGGTTTACAAACCGACACAAGTCAGTTTACATCCTCCTGTCTATAGGGCTGCATGGACCTTCCGATCAGGTCTGCCTAAAAAACTGGCAGGTGGGCCTGATTGGAACACCCATGTGAAAGGGGCTCTATGGAGCTGTGCAGGGACTGCTATGGAGGAGAATTGACCATTTAGAGCCTGGTGTGGCCCCATATCTTTTTGAGCTGTGCCTGGAAGGATCCTAAAGCCAGGTTCATGCCTGTACAGGTTGCAGTTGATGCATTTTGCATGTTTTTCACGTGACATATTAATGAGTTTTTGATGCGTTTTGTGCCTTTGGCAGGTGTCTTTTGTCTTATGGGAGAAACAAAAAAAAAAAACCATCAAGAATGCAAGCACTGCGTTTTTAAAAGCGTTTCTGCTGCATTTCCATTGAAATCTATGGAACAAAAACTGCAACCTGCTGCAGGAAGAAACCTTCCTGATCCTTTCCAGACAATGCACCGGTGGAAAACGCACAGATGTGAACGTGACCCATGGGAAACCATGTTAAATGGACTGTACGACGTTTCTGCAAAACTGAAAATGCACAGAAAATCGCAGAGGTGTGAACCAGGCCTAACATAGAGGTGCTTTTACATGCTGAGAAAATGAGGCCTATGTGTGACACTGCTCCTAGTTATTAGAATTTCTGCTTGAATGTTTGTTTGCTGTGCGGGGATCAGAGCTTTGTTTATAGTTCTAGAACATGAAACGCATGCATTGAACGCTGCGACTCCCAAACAAATCACCTTGGAGAAGAGGCTTCAGGAGACTGGTCACACAGGTGGAGTCTGGCAGAAAGAGGAATAAAGGAAGCATTACACCTTCTACCTGTACCCCGAGACATCCTGAGCATTGAACCCTTGTGGTGTTGGGGCCCACTTTACAGGAAAACATGTTCAAACATGGTTTGGGGGTTTCAGCTCAGAGGGACGCCCCGAAACCACCTATAGTGTACATTTACATTATTAGGAAGTGTTTTTGCAGCTCTTACAACACCTGTCTTTTAATTGTTTTTTTGGAAGGGGCTGGAGGGGAGAGAATATGAAAAGAACCTTTCTGTAGTGCTTCACAATTGCACACAAAATGCCATCAAAAAGCATTTGCAGGGTCCCTGTATTCACATGAATTGCGGCGTTCTCCATGCTTTGCAAGTTGCCAACACCAGCCCAACATTGCCAGCAGGATAGAAATCAAAGCATCGCAAGTAAGCTACCTGTCATCCACTCAGCAGCATTCATCTTCCACTGCAGCCAGAAATTCTGAACACGGAGCTATCAGAGGGGTTGATTATTTGTCCCCGGCCTCCATGCCGCTCCTGCTCTTCATTTGAGGTAGTCACCCTCTGCCTCTAATGTACAATAGGAAGAAGAGATGATCTCTTCCTGTCACTTCAGGCCACCTCTGGATCTCCTCATATAAATATCCTTCTATATGTCCTGTACATCCCTCCGCACACTCAGGTGCTGCTATGACCCCCATCTCTGTGCCCCGATAGGGTCGTTGTACTGTACATCCCTGTACCCCCAGAGTTCTCCCCTCACAGCCCGATCTCTGAACCCTGATGGGGTCACTGTACTGTACACCCCGGAACTCCAAAACTCTACCTATACACCCCAATCGCTGAGCCCTGACAGCTCACTGTACTGTACACCCCTGTACCCCCAAGCCCTCCACTTATACACAGATCTCAGGCTACTCCTGTTGCTAGGTTACCCACAACCATTTCCTCACAAGCCCACTGCAGCCAGAATACATCCCCTGAGACCCCAATATGACAAATATATACATATATACAGAGTGAAATCTATCATTGTATACATACATTAGAGAAATGTCACATAATAAAGGGACAGGCGGATTACATAACAGGACATTACACAGACATCTGGGCAGTCTAGGACAGGCATGTCACACTCAGAAAAAACACGGGGCCCCACCGAGACAACATCTTCAAGAGGGCCACATTATGTCCGAAGGAGTTAGTTCAGTAAAAAATGTCAAGGGGCCCCAATATGGGCCCCAGTGTGATCAAAAACACTGCGCAGCTTTGATATACTGGGATTAGTTATGAAGCCTTACCTGTAGGCCTTAGCTGTGCCCCATCCTGTCCTGTTGCTAGAACGCTCCAATCAATGGACACTCGCCCCCAGCATCACAGGAGAGAGCGTTCTCCTCATTGAACCCCCTGACTGTACACTGCGCTCTCTCTCTCTCTCTCTCACATTGCTGAGCTCACCCACTGCTGTGCCATTTGGGACCCTCAGAGGCCTGGCTGGAAAAACCCCAGTCAGGGGCCCCCACATCCTGCCTTGCTGCTAGCACAGGAAAACTGTTGGTCTTTGCTCCTGTACTGCCGGCAGTTATCATCCAACGGTTTTCATATCCTAGCAACAGTCCGGACATGAGGGTTGCTAACTGGGAGTTTTTTAGCTGAGGCTTCTGAGGAGCTCAAATGGCCTACCGCTATGACAATAACATGAATGAACATTTTACAAAGCTGCAGTTTTTTTTAATATGGGCTGGAGCCCCCAGACTGCACCGCCTATTTTCTGGAAAAGGTAGCCAGCCCATACCACACCATGCCTGGCCTAGGGTCAAATGGCAACCTACGTGAAGATCCAGCATATTCCAAGTCATTAAAGGGTTACTTCACATTTACCAAAAAAAACATGCCCGTGCAGATAAGGTACATAAATGGCCCACATCCATAGCAAGGGTATTATTTCACTTTAGTCAGAGCTGAACACTTTGTTTTTATCTACATAGCTAGTTTTTTGGTAAAGGTGAACTAGGCCTTTATCCTCACTGGGAAGGTTATACATCGAACCAGCATGTAGAACACAAGTCACCGCAAATATAAGCAATACAGTGAAAGTGTAACTGACCGCCATAACGTCTCCTAAATCTACGTATGAAGACTGAACAAAGACCCCCACTTAACCAAAGGTCCTCTAAACCACAACCTGGGTCGCAGGATACTCGTACCGGCCTTTATCCCCTCAGCTTCTTTTTACTGCATACAATGCAGGGCCACTGAGTAGATTCTCTACTTCCTTCATAACATGCACTGTGAGGGGTCATCATATACTAGAAAAGACTGTAAACCTTGGGGCTCAATCACATAGGCGCTCGTCAAGTAACATCTGTTTACTTTATGTACTAGTTCTGAGCTGTTTGCTGTATGGACTCACCAGCACAGCCAAGTTTGAAAGGTGAACGCACCCGGACGCACAGGAGCTGCACCTGGCCCTTCATACCTGTCAAACTGCGCAAGTCCATACAGCCAATGTGTGGCCATTCACTTTGTATGGGGTGCCTGCACACAGCGCAGCACTGGGGCAGGAAACCTAAGAAATGCCTCTTCTTGCTGTATGGAGCTGAGTGCCCATGTGAATGAGCCCTTAAAGTAAATCTAAGACAAAACTTTATTTTTTCACTTTAGATAGAGTAAGGGAAGGTTAGAACACCTGTCAGGTTGTTTTTCTGCCATTTGTGTCCCATAGGGAGATTTCCCTTCACTTCCAGTCCCATAGCCAATACCCGAAGTGAGAGAAAATCTCTCAAAAGTGAGGAAAAACCGGGGTGTCACTAGAACTAGTGCCCTTATTGGAAGATTTCTCCTCTCTTCCTGCTTTGGTGTCAACCCAACATTCGGGATTTTCTTGTATTTTCACTTTCAATGATAACGGATGAAAATGATAGACAGTATAGAGTCAATCTCCCTAAGCTGATTCACATCGGTGTGACTTGTCATGCGATCTGACAGTTTCAAATCGCATGACAAGTCGCATTCTATTGTCAGCAAGAGAATCGTTGAAATCAACGTGTCTCTGACTTTGCAGTTCTGCACAGATTTTCAAAAAAAGGTTTCTGCACTATTTTTTGCAATTTCATTTGCGACCTGCATAGAGATCACACAGATGTCAGCCAAGTCACGCCTGAAATCACACGGACAAGCGGCTTTGAAATTGTGCGACTTCAAGTGAAGTCGCACGATTTCAAATTCGGATCCAGTGTGAAACAAGGCAAAATGGGGGCACAGATCTAATCCGTTTCTACTCCACTCTACTCAAAAAAATTGTCTTTATTTATACTTTATGGCTGCATTTACACCTGAGCCAAACATATTTCAAGCGATTTGCCAGTAATTTCTCTGTGTTTTGTCGCACATATACATGTTTTTTGTAAGCATTATTCATGTGTTTTGCAAGTGTTTTGTAAGCTTCAGGTGGAAGAGGAGCCTAGCTGAAAAATGCTCATATAACTGCGCATAAATGCTTGTCTTGCACGTACTCAGATGCGGCTATTGAATTCCATGAGACTAAATATCCACCAATCTACCCAAAAGCAGCTCCTGCATTTCATTCAACAACAGGAAACACACTTCAAGCGATAGAGTTTACTAATATGAACTAATGTGAGCAGGTACAATTTAAATAAATGGATTTCTACTTGTTGAGCGTTGTCACATGTAGGTATAAACGCGACAAAAACACTGAAATATGAATGGGGTCTTAATAAGGAATACATAAAAAAGAAGGAACATATAAAAAAAACAATTGGTTGTTTAGGATCCTTCTTTAACCACTTAAGCATCAGAAGATTTTACCCCCTTCATGACCAGGCCATTTTTTGCTATTCGGCACTGTGCTACTTTGGCAATTGCGCAATCATGCAACCCTGGACCCAAATGCAATTTTTGTCACTTTTTCACACAACTAGATATTTCTTTTAATGGTATTTGATCACCACTGCATTTTTTTATTATAAAAACAAAAAATGAACTGAAAATTTTGAAACCTTTTTTTTACCTTCTGCTAAAAAAAGAACCAATAATAAACAAAAATGTAATTAACTTGCAGGGATAAACCCACTAGTTTCACACTTATACCGTAAGTGCCCAGGGCTCATATGCTCCACACCTAATTTAAGCCATCTATAAAATTCTATACGAATCTATTCCAATATCTGAGACCAGTCACCTATACATGCACAAATGAGCAAACATTCTCAATTGCTCTCTTACCCTACGGCAGTGGGAAAAAATGTGGGTGTCCACTTCTAAAGTCTCACGATGTGTGATGCAGAGAGAGACTGCCTACAAGATGCTCCTATTCGGCGAAAAGAGCTGGAAGTTCGTCTTCCAGAAGTGGGCATGGGTACCTGTCAATACCAGATACCGGCTCCCCCCAAAAGGTGCCAAATGTGGCAACGGAGGCGGGGGAGGCAGATAAGTGGAACTTCCAGTTTGGGGTGGAACTCCACTTTAAAGTATAACTAAAGGCAAAACTTTTTTTTCTAGTTTTGGATAGAATGGAGAGAAATTAGAACCCCTGTCAGTTTTTATTGCTCTGTGTGCCCCTGTAAATGAGATTCTCCCTCTCTATTTGTCCTATTTACAATTTTTTATTGAAAGTGAAGGTAAAACAAAATTCAAAATTTTGGGTTGCCCCAGAAAAGCAATAGAGGGGAATTCTTCCAATGGGGATCTGGGGGTCCCTGAGGAATTCCCTTAATTTTCTGGGATTTGTTCTCACTTCCTGTTTGGTTATGGAACAGGAAATAAAGGGAAATCATTGCAATGGGACAAAGCGAAAAAAAAAAAAAAAATCTGACAGGTGTTATAACCCTCCGTTACTCTATCCAAAATGAAAAAAAAAAAAGTTTTGCCTACAGTTCTCCTTTAATTGTACCTAAGCAATATCCTGAAAAATACACCTTCTATCTTAATTACCTTCTGAAAAATAGCTGTGCGCTTACTGGTATGTGAGTGTGCCTAGGCACTCCTTTACTTACTGCTTCACATCTGTATATCTGCAGTGCAAGATCTAAGGCACTGCTGCCTATGACTACAAGATCTCAGGAGATTTCAAGTGATTTTGGTGCTGCCTCTATAGTGCTGCTCCCAGTTCTCCGTGCTGGAGGCTGTAACATCAGGAAGCAAAGCCCTGCCCCTACCAAATGGCCACCTCCACATAGTGATACAGTGCAGAACAATAGGAAGTCAGTAATGGGGGAAGACTGGCACATACTAGCCAATACTGGTGGCTAGTACTTTGTGCTCTGTCTGGCTTATTTTGGGCACAAATTCTAGAGTTCAGTTAAGCTCAAAGTAACCTCCCCACAATACCCTGTCCTAACAGGGATCTCCTTCATTTGTCAATTGGGAGCTGAGAAGAGAAGGAAGAGCTTGTATATCTGCTTGACGTCCACGCACTGTACGTTTACTACTACAGTGCAAGCCGGCTGCTCAAAATCACATAAAGTGGATATAAAAGTCCCAGCCAGAGCCCAGACCTGAATCCGATCGAAAATCTGTGGGGTGATCTGAAGAGGGCTGTGCACAGGAGATGCCCTCGCAATCTGACAGATTTGGAGTGTTTTTGCAAGGAAGAGTGGACAAAATATTGCCAAGTCAAGATGTGCCATGCTGATAGACTCATACCCAAAAAGACTGAGTGCTGGAATCAAATCAAAAGTTGCTTTAACAAAATATTAGTTTAAGGGTGTGCACACGTATGCAACCATATTATTTTAGTTTTTTTATGTTTACTCCCCCCCTAAAAGATTTTAGTTTGTTTTTTAATGGAGTTGTAGTTTATAGATCACATTAAAGGTGGAAAAAGTTCTGAAATTATTTATCTTTGTCTCATTTTTTTACATCACAGAAACCTGACATTTTAACCGGGGTGTGTAGACTTTTTATATCCACTGTTATACACACATGATTTTGCTCTTCCAGGTAGGGAGTGCGCGCCCGCCTACCCGTGCTGTCATTGGCTCCCTGTCATGCTGATCAGTGGGTCTTGGCCAATGATTCACGGCTGGGACCCACCGATCGTCAGAGCTACTGACAGGAGAGAGATCTTCATTGGCAAACAAACAAGGTATACCTGTGCTCAAACCCAATAGCTAGTACATGCATTTATCCATCAGGTGCTAAGGGGGTGTAACCACATAGTAACACTAGAAATTCTGAAGGACCCTCTGCTCACTGGTATATACCCTTTCCAGCACACTTTACAACAAATAGGATATCAGAACTTCCTTGGTAAACAACACAGATCTCTCTATTGACAGTGGGGATGAGCCAGTTTTTGTATCCCTGCAAAGCACACAGTACACATATCACATATAGTTAGGAATACAGTTAACCCTTTGATCGCCCCAGATGTTAACCCCTTTCCTGCCCAGTGTCATTAGTACAGTATCAGTGCATTTTATTAGCATAGTCTTAGTGTCATTGGTCATATTAGTGTCAGTTACTTAATGTCAAAATGCCCGCCATACTATCACAGTCCCACTAATTTGCTGATCGCCGCCATTACTAGTAATAAAAATAATAAAACAAAAATAATTCCAGTATATATACACCATCATTTGTAGACACTATAATTTTCACGCAGCCCAATTAACATACACTTAATTTACCAAAGACATGTGGCAGATTACATTTTGGCCTAAATTCATGACAAAGGTGTATTCTCTTTTTTTATGGGATATGTTTTATAGCAAAAAGTAAAAAATTATTTTTGTTTTTTCAAAATTTTTGGTGTTTTTCGTTTATAGCGCAAAAAAAAAACCAGTGGTGATCAAATACCACCAAATGAAAGCTGTAGTTGTGGTAAAAAAAATAATAAATAAATAAATTTCATTTGTGTACAGTGAGGCATGACCGTGCAATTGTCAGTCAAAGCCTGGCCTTGGCCTTGTCATGAAGGGGGGTAAATCTTCTGGAGGACAAGTGGATATTCTAGCCAGCATTTGTGAGCACCAGACAGCATAAAAATTGGGTAAATTATAAAGAACAAATTTTCTTTTATTTGTAATATAAAAATAGTTTTAATGTCCTGTAAAATAATAGGCACCACAGGGCCGTGCAATACCTAGATTTCCCCATCCTTGCAAACACAATTTTAAAGCAGAACTAAAGTTCACAGACTATTCATCTCCATTCCTGCAATGGGGCCATTAGATACAAAATGAATTGGCTCAAATCGCACTGCACCTGTAGGGAAATCACATGTGATTCGGACAAAAATCCCACTACATTCCTTTTCAAACCACGTGCAATTCTTTGCCCTTAATTGATTTGAGCCCTTGATCTTGTATAGGCTCAAATGACACCGTACAAAGAAGGATCGGTTTTAGGTATTGGAGCATTTTCATGAGTACGAGTACTTTTGCAAATGCTTAGTATCGGCACCGATATGGATATCAATATTGGTAAAACCCTAAATATAATGCTTGAAAAATGCCCAATTAAAAACTCCTGTATAAGCACTTCCATAAGAACTTACTGGATGTGAATGGAGGCTAAATCACAAACACAGCAAAGCAGGAAGAAGACTCTGCATAGGTAATGAACAAATATGACTTCCCCCGTGTTCATATAAAATTTTAACCCCTTTACGCCGGTACCTCCCAGCCCTTTAAGAGTTTCAGAAGCCGGGAGGCGGGGTTTAGGGTCATGTGACCGCCGTGATTCGCTCAGATCAATGTAATTACGTATATGCCATACCTGGCCGATGACCCCAGACTGGAAATCTCTATAGTAGGCATCATTACTCCAGTGATCTGCACTCCAATGCTGAGCACCTGCCAAGCTGGAGCATGTCTTTGAGCGTGGGAGGAAAATGGAGTACCCGGAGGAAATCCAAGCAGGCACAGGGAGGACATTATGATTGTACCATTCTGTTTTGACCTTCAGTTGAACCACTTGAGCTCCAGGTTTCACCTTCTTCATGACCAGGGAATTTTTTGCTATTTAGCACTAAACTGCTCTACTTTAACTGGCAATTGTGCGGACATGCAACACTGCACCCAAATAAAATTTTTATCACGTTTCACACAAATAGAGCTTTCTGTTGGTGGTGTTTTATCACAACTGGGTTTCTTATTTTTTATTATATAAACAAAAAAGACAGAGAATTTTGAAAAAAAAAATATTTATCACATTCTGTTATAAAACATAGCCAAGAAAAAAAATAAAAAAACTTGAATTTCTTCAGGCCAAAATGTTTTCTGCTACATGTCTTTGGTAAAACATCCTAATAAGTGTTTATTTCTTTGTTTGTGTCTACAAAGTATTGTATATAGTATCTCACGGAAGTAAGTACACCCCTCACATTTTTGTAAATATCCTATTATATCTTTTCATGTGACAACACTGAAGAAATGACACACCTGTGACCTTGTAACACTAACGAGTCACATGACACCGGGGAGGGAAAATGGCTAACCGGGCCCAATTTGGACCTTGTCACTTAGGGGTGTACTCACTTTTGTTGCCAGCGGTTTAGACATTAATGGCTGTGTGTTGAGTTATTTTGAGGGGACAGCAAATTTACATGTTATACAAGCTGTACACTCACTACTCCACATTGTAGCAAAATGTCATTTCTTCAGTGTTGTCACATGAAAAGATAGAGTAAAATATTTACAAAAATGTGAGGGGTGTATTCACTTCCGTGAGATACTGTATGTTTGAACATTGACCGATTCTGATGTACTTTTTTTTACGGTTCAGCAACTGGGGTAGCAAAATTTGCCTGGTGAGGCGGCCGGCTGACGAATGCCTTTAAAGAATTATTTCGTCCTCAGCACCTAGGGCTGTTTAAGCATCCATCAGCAGCGTCTCCATCATATGGTGCAGGATTATCTAGTGGCAAGAGCAGACTTGGAAACCTTTTCAACTAAGGATCCACTGGGTTACTTGAGGATGGATCACTGGCCAGAAGTTGCTCAATATGCAATTGAGCTACTGGCCTGTCCTGCAACCAGCATGCTTTCTGAACAGACATTCAGTGCTGCTGGAGGTTTTGTGACGAATAAAAGGGTGCATCTGTCCACAGACTCCATTGACCGGCTGACATTTATCAAAATGAATCAGTCCTGGATCAACAGCAGCTGTAGAGCAGGGTCCAATCCTGCACTGATCAAGAATGACTCTAAAGGTTACGGTGTGAAGGCAGCACCAACTGTTCGCCTGCCAAACCCCCTCTCTTAGTGCACAGTCGCCACTGCACACTTTTGCTTCTACTGCAGCCTTACGCAGTGTGTTCCTGGACACTGCCGAAGACAGAGGTGAGAAAACTCTCCCCAAAATAAAAACAAAATTACATTTAAAAAAAAATAAATAAATAAACATTGTGGGTCCACCCCCCCTTCCCCAATCCATACCAGGCCCTTAGGTCTGGTAGGAAGGTTAGGAGGGACCCGGCTGTAATAAAATTCAAAATAAAGTGCATGGGATTCCCCCCAAAAGCCCTACCAGGGCCTATAGACCTGGTAGGACCTTTAAGGGGAACCCCGCCACCAAAAAATGGGGGGGGCATGGGGTTCCCCCTAAATTCCTACCAAAACACAGGCCTGACAGGAAAGGGGGGGATGGGGACGATGGGGACAAGGGCCTCTTCCCCACAACCCTGGCAGGAGGGGTCATTAGCATCAGAGTACCCTGCTGCGCCCCTTGTGCAATGAGTAAGGGGTAAATTTTGAAAAAATAGACTCCAGACTTTTGAAAATAGTTGAACAAAAAATAAAACTGCTTTTGACAGGTCATGTATGCTTTTCTTTGTTTTTTTTTTCAAAAGCCAATACCAGTCAGCTGAGTACTTGCTGCAATATAACAGGTCTGACAGTTGCCAGCAAGATGTAAACAATTGGGCAGAGCTAACTGCAGTGGCGAGTGGCAGAGGGGTCAGTGGGCGTCCGCTTTTTCTTTTTTTTTTTTTTTTTTTTTTTTTTAAAGGACTTGTCAAAAACAATTTTGTTTTTTTGTTCAATTTAAAGGTATTTTTCAAAAGACTGGTCTCTTTTTTTTTTTTTTTTACTGAATGTAACCCTTTAATGAATGTGTAGGGGTACCCCCTTACTCATTCACAAGGGGGGGGAGCATCAGGGTGCCCTGTAATTTAAAGGAGTACCCAGATAATGAGCCTCCCTGCCCTCAGACCCCCCAAACCACCAGGCCAGGTTTGTAGGGAAGAGGCCTTTGTCTCCATGTCGAGGTCAAGTGGCCTGGTAAGCCATGGGGGGGCACCTACCCTACCAGGCCTGTGCTCAGATCAAGGGTCAGGTAGGAATTTGGAGGGGACCTCACACTTTTTTCCACCATTTATTGAGGTGCGTGGTTTTCCTTTAAAAGCCCTACCAGGCCTAAAGGCCTTTTTTTTTTTTTTTAATACTTTAACCTCCCTGGCGGTATGATTATTTCAGATTTTTGGTGCTGAAAGCGGTACCATTTTTTTGCATGGAAATATGTATTTTTTTTATTGTAGGCTGTAATTTTTAGGAAAAACTCACTGAAATCTGTCCGAACAAGAGTCTAGTAAACATCCCGGGTATGATAAAATTTGAAACACAAAATCATAAATTATAATTTAATAAATAATCATAAAAATAATATAAAAATAATAAAAAATTGAATTCAATAATATAATCAAACCAAAAACACTGAAATGTGAAATAGAGCGCCAAGTTCGCACATTGCTGAGCTCAGTCGCAAAATCGTTTTCCCCCACGAATCATTATCACTCAATTCTGCAAGTGGTTCTGATTTACTATCGCTGTTCTCTAGCTGATCTAAACCGCTTTTGACCTAAAGGGACACTTTTTGGATGCCATGGACATTTCTCAGTTTCCAGGCAGAAAGAACAGACAAAATGCAGGCAGGGCGCAGGACAAAGCACTAGGGACAAAATGTATGTGAAATAGGTTGAAACAGCAATGTTTTACTGTGTAGAATGTAAAAAAAAAAAAATGACATTTTTTAAAATTTTTAAATTTCCCGCCGCCGGCGGCGCCCGTACGTCCCGACGTCACAGGGACAGGACACAGAAGCCGGATGCCGGCATCGGCCGGAGGAGATGGCCGGGGACGCTGCAGGGGACACATCGTGGGAGCGCAGGGTAAGGTAAGGGAAGAACACATGCCGGAGCAGCGCCGCATGGTATTCCCGAGTGTAGCTCGGGGTTACCGCTTTTGGTACTGAAATGTTACCCCGAGCTACACTCGGGAATACCGCCAGGGAGGTTAAGCAATGAAAAATGACTAGCCCTTTAAAAACTTTCTTTTTTTTTTCTTTTTTCACTGGTTCATGTTCTTCAAGGCAGTACCCAAATCCCCATGCCCCTTTTTTGGCCAATACCTTGCATATAAGCCTTCAAAATGGACACTTTTGAATTTACAAGTTCAAGTCCCACAGACTTGTATTGAGTTTGAAGTATGTGGTCGAATGTTCAATACTTTCGAATGTTCAACTGCGAACTAAACACGGGGGTGCTTGGCCCATCACTATTGGACACCATCAGCAGTTTTTCCATAGGCTCTGAAGTGAAAGTCTACCTTTCAAGTTATTTTTAGAGCAAGTGTGCTGACTAATTTCAGGTTGCAATTTTCATCCTTTTTTTATGGCTCTAGTGCCGTCTCTGCGTGCATGTAGGTTGGCCGGATCAGACAACCATTAATCCTAAATTAAAGGTGTTGGCAGAGCTTCTTTCTGTCCATTCAATTCATCACCTTCAATTATTTCAAAGGTCTTTCTTGGAAGCAGACTTTGTGTTGGTGATGCCGCTGGGCCTCACCACTACCTCCTTGGAAAGCAAAGTACCCCAAATTCAGCACTATGCGGGAGAACATTTTCAGATACACTGCTGCAAGAAGGTGTGACCCAGTGATGACACACAGAAGTTGCTGTAACTGTTTGACACAAATTGACCTTGTCAATTATATTTTCATGTAAGGTTTGCTTGCGTTTTTTTTGTTTTTAATTTGTTCACTGTGTATCTGGTATAAATGCAGCTGTGTGGCTACCATAGGGCACATTTGCCACATCGTAATTGCATGACACTGCAGAATACATAGGGATCTGATTTCTATCCAAAAGCGTTGCGTGATTTTTAAACCTCTTTTTATGTAGTCTGACATGAAAAGATGATTGAGCTCTCCTCATAATGCTATCTTCTGTATTTTGTATATATAGTCTTGTGGTCACTGCACCAGGTAAAGAATATGATAAATTCTAAGTACTGGTTTATATCTTTTTTGTATAGAAAAGCTAGCTGCCATTTGTAATTCTACTTTCGCTATTTCTGCCTCTTTATTTCCACTTCAATACAGATTTAACATTGGCTAGGCAATTCTTCTAGACAAGTCACTTTTAGGCAAAAGTTAGTAAGCCCCTTTTTCCTACATTATTATTCGTAAAGGGAATTTATCAGGGTGGGCATGTGGAAGCAGTTAAAGGAGCAATCTCCGGGGTATCCTATTAGCTTTGTGATTTAGTTGCAATAGTGCCTTCCACAGTTTGTCTTGACATGTTCTCGTTATACTCGCTGCATATTTGGAAGAATGCTGAGCCCCAAAATGTTGTAAGTGATCTATAGGTAGAATTAAAACCATCAATTGTGTTTTGTTAGGGTTTTGGGGTTGTACTCGACATGTGAAAAGAATACTTAACTAAAGATGCTGTTTCAGCCATGGGTCCCTCCATTATATGGCATGGCCGATGATCAGCACAGACACATGCTTAACGCAAGCTCTGAGTCGAGACAAATATTTCCAGTCTAGCTGTGTGTTATATACTGGACTTGTGTGTACGCAATCGACAACTCACCCCCCATGCAAACAGAAAAGGAGAGCAGTGGTCTGCCTTGTCCAAATTATTATTATTATACAGGATTTATATAGCGCCAACAGTTTGCTCAGCACTTTACAATATAACGGGAGACAATACAGCAACGATACAGTTCAATACAAGAGGGTTAGGAGGGCCTGATCCTTGGAGCTTACAATCTAAGATAATCACATTCCTTTGTTATTTAAGGTAATCAGACCTCATACAGCCCTTTAACCAAAGCTTGGAGACATTCTTAAACATTTGTGAGACCAACATTAATAGATTGTAAGCTCCCAGGATCAGGCCCTTCTAACCCTCTTGTATTGAACTGTATTGTTGCTGTATCGTCTCTCGTTATATTGTAAAGCGCTGAGCAAACTGTTGGCACTATATAAATCCTAAATAATAAGGAGATGTGCAATTTGCAATTTCCCAATCAAATTGTAAGATCTGTGTAGGTATGGAAACTTAAATTTGCTAATGTAAGCGCAATCAGTTTTTTAGGTTAATTAGATCTATAAAATTTGCTCAGTTTAGTTCTATTATTCTTATTTATTTTTCATGTTTGATGCCTCTTATTTGACTAGTTTGATAAAATGGTATTTTATTGTTATGCCTCTGTGTCTGTCTCTTTCCTCTGTGCAAATGGTGTAAGGGTGTCTACAATGCGCCATCTTTGGTCTCACTATTCCTTGTGGTGAGTCATTAGGCTGTGCAGGAGGGTCCCAAGGTTGCTGGGTGGGAAGTTGGCATACAGGATATAAATTTCAAACCGCATTAACGTGCTTGCTATCACCATGGGTAGCTTTTAGCTGATGCCAAATGCAGTACAATGTGAAGTAATGGGCCAAATATTTACATTATTTGGGGCTTTTAACACCAATTTTTAAAGTGGTAGTAAACTGCCCAAACAATTCTAAAAAATCTTCTCCCTGCAAGTTTAAAAGCATAATGCATACTAGCACATTATGAAAGACCTGCTGGAAAACAAAGCCCTCCAGCAGAGTGCTGTCACAGCTCCCCAAGGCTTCCATCTTCACCTGGTCTTCCTTCTGGGTTTGAAAGCTGTGGCCATCTGATCGGCCGAGCCGCGATGTCCTTACACCCCTGCGCATGCACACGGGAGTTTCAGCTGCGGCACAACTCTCTCAATGGATGGCACCCCATCCACTGAGGACACAGTTAGCGTGCACCAGTGACATCACCGGTGCGTCTACAATAAATAACTCCTAAAGGACATATTTAGGAGATATTCACAGTACCTACAGGTAAGCCTTATTAAAGACTTATCTGTAGGTAAAATATACCAAAATGGCTTTACTTCCACTGTAAAAAAAACTATATGAATAAAAGTATATCTCTTCTTACCCTGCAGCCATACCCTTACTAGGTCTACAGTATATGCAGTAATGTGCATTACAAGTTTGGGTTCAAGGCTTCATGTTATTGCATACACACCACAGTGTGCATGTTTGTTTATATAGTGCGGGGAAGGATATCAGGTTATTCTTTCTGTGTTAACTGTGGAGATTCACCCTCTTTCCCTCCCAGTGACATGGTTCAGTAGGATAGAATTGTGAGAAATGTAAAAGCTTGGTCTCATTAACCATTAGACAACTGAACTTTCAAAACCTAACACTTTTCAAACTAAACTCTAATCTTGTATGGCCAGTGTTAGTTACTTTGAAGGCTAACCTATTAGTGGTAATGAACTTTGGCCCCCATATGTAGGATTCTAATTACTTGCGAAGATCCTGCAACATTTTCTGTAAAGGGGTGGACCTGCTACCTTGGTTTAGCATGAAGCCCCATACTACATTGCTCCAGTAAATGGTAAATTCCAGACTTGATGACAGACATGTTGTGCCATAAAGAAGGGGTTTGTGGTCACATAGGTTACCAAGTCTAAAGAAAACAATTAAATATTGCTAAATGAGGACCTGCAGGCTTGATTGATAGGAGTGCCAAAGAGCAATAAAGACAAGGGAGGGAGGGAAGGATGTGCCATATGTAGAAATTAATATCTCTCTATCTACACATAGACACACACACACACCATTGGCAGTGTTTTTAATATATATCATTTTTTGTGTACACGCCCTCTACCTTTTTTTTGCACCAGAATTTTATCTTATCAAAAGAGCAATGATAGTAAAAATGAACTCCAGGCAGATGGCTAAACCAATGAACTATATAGGAGCCTTTTAGTGGTCAAAATATTGTAATTTTGGGTTTGATTTACAAAAACTGGAGAGTGCAAATCTGGTGCAGTTGTGCATGGTAGCCAATCAGCTTCAAACTTCAGTTTCTGGAAGCTGATTGATTTCTATGCAGAGCTGGACCAGATTTTGCAGGCTCCAGTTTTAGTAAAGCCCCCCCCCCCCCCTCCTTGTCATTGCTAATTGGATTCTAAACACTGTGGTCTTTTCTGTGTTAGGTGTGTCCCAGAAAGGGAGGAGTTCTGTATTTGCTGCAATTCTTAGCAAACAATACCTAGACAGCTTTTTAACTACATAACTAAATCAAAAGTTGATTAGATTGCTCTACCCTGTGCTTGGGTGGAGTACTGAGCATGCATATAAAGTAGTAGAACTTTACCATTTACATCTCCAGGTTTTACTAGTAAACAAACATTAAACAATAGATATGGAAAGACAGGGGAGACCTTTTGTTGTTAGACCTGTGTATTACTAGAACACTGAATAGGGTGAAAAAAGGCCAGAATGTTAGCTGCGGTGCTTTTAAAATCAACTTTACTGCTTTAAGGGTAATTCAATTTTTAAACACTTTATCACAAAGTTAATATTTTATCCTGAGACTGCAAAACAATCAAGAGTTGCAGAATGATATTCCCATTCACATCTAATCCTCAATTCAATTGACAGCTGAGTATCTTTTGTATCTATTGTATCTTGGGAAATAAAACCATGCAAACCCATGCAGTTTCAATACAAAATACCACTCATTTTAATTTCAAAAATTAAAAATTACATAAAAACCTTAATATGCAAATCATAATCTTATATATGCAACCATTTAGATATTTAATAGCCTATAAATGGCTAAACTAAAGCCCTTGTTTCACCAAGTAGCCAAAGGTGTATACACAATTTAAAAATAACTGAAAGGCAAAACTTTTGTTTATTTTGGATAGAGTGAAAGAAGGTTCGGATATTTGTCAGTTTATCATTTCTATCTGGGAATCCAAAAGTTGAGTTTTTTGGTTCTATAGATGTCAATGGAAGTGCTGCATAGAAGCATGTAGTGCATTTTTGATGAGTTTTAAATCTGCCTAGCTACAAGAAAAATAAAACAAAATTGCATCAAAAACACAGGTGCAAAAAACACAAAATGCAATGGAGAAACTCAACCTGCATACGTGTGAAGGTAGCCTTACTCTATCCCCCTCCCCCCCCCAAATAGTTTTGCTCTATTTTAAAAAAAGAAAAAAAAAACTTCTAGTATTACAGAACTGAGCAAGGCTCCCTCACTGTATAGGAGATCATTTTATTTAATATATTTGTTACACACCATTGAACAATACTTTGTTATTTAGATTTGTACATTTTTGTTCAAGCATTGCATTAAAATAAAAATTATAAAATGTGTGATGGTTAGTAAATGTTCTGTAGTAGGGATGAGGTGTTGATACTAATCAGTAGAAGCCTAATCATTCAGATATATATTTGAATAACCTTTTGTTAGAATATCAAGGTTTTGCATAAAAACCCTGTACAACCCAACAAACCAGCAGTACACAGGCTAATTGGAGCTCTGACCAAGATATTACTTAGATTTCTGTAGTACACTATATTAGGAGTGACACTATAGTCATAAAATGGTTTATGAAACTTTAAAGAAATTAAAAGTTCCAATAAATCATTGGAACAGAAGATATTTAATACCAAGACCAGAGTAGTGAGAATTGGTCATTTCCAACCAATAGTTGACATCCTCTACAACACCAGTTTGCATAGAGCTAATCTCGCCAAGTTTTAATTTGAACATGTCAAATTTCCTCAGAGGCCCAAATTTCAACATTAGCAATCTAAAACCTGGGACAATAAAGACATGCCCACTCCCTACTACCTCTTGTGACCTGAACCTGTAGACACAAACAGAAAGGAATCACCTTGATTGGTTAAGTTCAAGTGATGCCTCAATTTGCATTCTAATGAAGGTTTGTGGTTTCCTGGCTTGAATCCTGGCTCAACTTCTCTATAAAAAGACAAAAGATAGTTTGTGGACCTCACATATCTTCTTAGGGTCCTCAAGATCTTTTGGATACCGATTTCTGCACAGAACATCTGATATTGCTATATTCACAATGGCAGCCCACCTAACTTGTGAGAATGAAACAATTGGAGAAGAGCGATACGAAATCCTGGGACATCTTGGCGAGGGTAGTTATGGAGAAGTTGTGATGGCTGTTGACAGGGAACTGGGTAAGTGAATTCTTAAATAATTACAAAAAAATTTCTAATTTGCAGACCATTTGAACATCTAGAACAGATAGCACAAACATTAGCATCTTTACTGATTAAATGACCTTATTAGAGGTAGGGGTTTTGTTGCATAAATTTGGGGAAAAGACCATGATGCACAAAGATCTAATTCAGCACTAACAAAATATAAAAACTGGTTGAACAGTGCAAAATCCCATTCAGGCAGCTGGCATTGTTCCTACAGAAAACAAAAGCCTTTCCACCTGTTATCAATTTCTTGAGTTGGTCCTTTTGCATATCTTTAACAACCTGCCATGAGTAAAACATGAAGGCCACATTTTTTGAACTCCTCCTGAAAGTGCTAGCTACTGGTTGTTATGCCACAGAGCAAGCCTTGATATTTTACAAAAGTACATATTTGCATACAGGTTCCAGGTCAGGGATTCTATAAATTCAATTGGGTAGATTCAATATGGCAGCCAGGTAATTGGCAATTTGAAGAAGAGCTCACCAAAAGCAGGCTTCCTTTTTCTCTCATGACAGATTCATGATGATCACACACAGTTATAGTGGGTCATAGGCAGCTAAGTATGTAACAGATTTGACTATAAACTGATGGTCCACTATGCACAACCTAGACACTTGGCATTTAGATGGGAAGGGACAATAGATCTAGCTGCATGGGCAGCTACATATCTCACTGCTAGCGAGGGCCTAGAGAAGACGGCTACATTTTGAAGAAAAGCATCCAGTCTATGTAAAATGAATGGGCTCAAGTATTGGACATCCCCCAGAGTTTTAGATGTCCAAGTCTTATTGTAATCAACTTTGTTTCCCTCCTCTTTAACAGGTAGCCTTGTTGCCCTAAAAAAGGTAAAAAAGGAGCGAACCAGACTAGAGGCCTTTCTTCATGAAGTTTGCATGTCACTCTTTGTTACTGGACACGAGGGCATAATATCTACCCATTCGAGAATTCTGGAAAACTCAGACTGTTACATGATCAGCCAGGAATTGGCACCTGCTGGATCTCTTCACTCCATCATCCAGCCAGGGGTAAGTAAAGCTAATGAAGTAGCTGACACTTTAGCATTTGCTTGCTAATTCTATAAATTTGTCCTAGGGATCCTGGAGATTAATAGAAACTGGTGTTTTGTCATGGATGATACTTTCTATATATTGCATGCATTTATACCAAATATTGTTGGCCTGGTTGGAGAGAACTAAGGAAGGGCTAAAATCCCCAGTCAGCTATTTTCTCTGCACCATCTGGGCAAGATTTTCCTTAATCCAATCAAGAAGTTGGAACAGGAGGTAGTAGGAAGTCTACAACGTTAGGGGAATTCCCCTCTTAAACAGTTGTCCCCATTGGATGATTTCCCCTCATCTCTTGTTCTGTGACAACTGTAAAATTTGCATTCGCCATTAATTTTGTCTTTAAAAGCAGAAAGACAAAAATAGAGATTACATCCCTCCTTCCCCCCTCCCTTCCTAGTGGGCACATAGATAACAATCATGATACAGGTTGTGATCCTTCACCATTCTATATTAAAGGTTAGTCTGGTGTTTAAGCCAGAGGTAAAATTTAAAACCAGTTAGACCTCCCATATTTCCTTCATTGCCCAATTATTGCTGAAGTAGTTGGAGATCGGTTGCACTGATGTTCACATAGAATTCCATCTGCAGATTTAAAAAGTAACCAACGTTGTATTGAATTTGATATTATTGAATATTATTTTTTAGTAAAATAGTGTTATTTTAAAGCCAAATATCATATAATTAATTGTTTTAACTTTTCCAGATGGGAATTCCAGAAAAGCTGGTCAAACGGTGTGCACTACAGCTTACCCAGGCTCTTGAATATATGCACAGCAAAAACCTGGTGCATAGGGACCTAAAGCCGGACAATATTTTACTTATGGACAAGAGATGTCATAATGTGAAATTAAGTGACTTTGGACTGACTCAGTTTGCCGGTACAGTTGTTCCATCAATGGCACCCCTCAACACATTCATGTCCCCGGAACTTTGTGAACTGGAGCACAGGGAGTCAATTGTGGTGGATCCTAGTGTTGACATCTGGGCCCTTGGTATTGTATTGTATGTTCTTCTCACTGGAAACTATCCATGGGAAACAGCTTCAGCTCAAGATCTATGGTTTCAAAGGTTTATTTACTGGCAGAACAACTCTGACCATGTTCCACCACCAAGTGGTTGGGAGAATGTCAGCAGGAGGGCTCAAGATTTATTTCACATACTTCTTGCCCAAGACCCCAGCTGCAGGAACCAAGTCAGAGTTGTTCTAGATTTTCTTCATTTTCCTTGGAACTTTGAAGTTGCCACCCAAGAAACCATGGATCTTGTGGAGCAGAAGGAAGAGGAGGATATTGCAGCAAAGGACAGTGAGGTAGAAGTCATTGTGCTGGAGAGTGAAGAGGAAATAATTATAATAGAAAATCACGGTGACATTGAATACATTGTGATCAATTATTCCGGCTCTTGAATTTGCTGCAGTTAAAATCTCAGCAGTGCTTCTTTTGAAAGAGACCAGCAGTACCTAAGCTCTGAAGTTGAAGTCTAAACGGACCCCAATTATTGTCCTAAAAGGAGGAGAATAGTTGCAGAGCTTCTCTGCCCAGCTCAAACCATCACCGTCATCTCAAAAATATTACTGAAGTGGTGAGATAGAAGGAACAGGGACAAGCATTTATCTTGTGACTATTTCAAAGGTTTTTCTGAGATGTGGACTTTGCACCGTGATGTCACCGGGCCTCATCACTACCTCTTTGAAAAGCAACTACCTCAACTACAATTCATGTTGCCGTCTCCATGCGTTTGTATCTATAGTGTCAATGCAATCACTGCACCAGGTATAGAATGCAATAAATTCTAAGTACTGGTTATACCTTTTGTATCGTGTAATTCATCTATTTTTGCTCTGCCTCTTATTTCTCCTTCAACACAGATTGAAAAAGTGTTACAAAACCCACAACAGTAAAATCAGTCTGTATATGCAGTAAAGCATGCTTGTTATACTCCCTGTGGAACCTAAGGGGTTAATCCTCTGCATTGTGTAAAAATGTAGTTTGATCCTGATTTCTCTGATCCTCTCCTTCTTTCAGTGTCCCCCTCTTAAGACATTGTGCGGAGTCACTCTGCACATGCTCAGTTTGGTATGTATTACTAGGGTTCTTTTTTTTTTCTTAGGAGAGTGCATGTGATTAACAGGGCCAATCAGCACTGTCCAGACAGAGGTCAGGGGTTCTGCATCCTCCTAAAGCAAAATGCAAAACTCCTCCTACAAGCTTTAATCAGTGCTCAGCTGGACACTGATAGAAGTCACAAGACTGCTCTAACTGCTGATGAGCAGTTTATATTTACTAAAATAATTGGATTTCCATGTTTAGTGTACTGTGGGAGACCGTATATAGTGAATGCAGGGTCTGGGGTTTAGTAACACTTTAACGTTGACAATACATTATTTATGTAAACTGCGCAAATCCCCAATCAACTGAAGTCACAAAGCTGCAAGTATATGAGGATATTGTCTCTTAAAAGACCAATTCAAATGGATACTGTGCTAGGTGAACCCTTAAAACTTTGTGAGCACTATAGAAACCTTTGCACCTCTAAAAAGCGATCAAAAATTGAAAATAAAACACTAAATAATTACATACATATGCCCTATGAAGACCCTCACCCCTCTGAAGGGCGATCAAAATTTGAAAAAAATTAATTGAATAAACTGAGTGCAGTAATCATAAATACGTGTAAGAAACCATTATATGTGGTCAAATTAACCTAAAATGTCATGCATTATCCATGAGCCCTATGAAGACCCTCACACCTCTGAAGAGTGATCGAGGTTGAGGATAGGTCAAATCTCAATGTGAAAAAAAAACTCCTCAAATATACATAAAGGTTAGTAGAAATTTTTCAAAAACAGTAACAAAATGTCCATATAGACTTAAACCATAGTCCATAAGTATGAGAAGAATATGACAATAACATGAATGAACATTTTACAAAGCTGCAGTTTTTTTTAATATGGGCTGGAGCCCCCAGACTGCACCGGCTATTTTCTGGAAAAGGTAACCAGCCCATACCACACCATGCCTGGCCTAGGGTCAAATGGCAACCTACGTGAAGATCCAGCATATTCCAAGTCATTAAAGGGTTACTTCACATTTACCAAAAAAAACATGCCCGTGCAGATAAGGTACATAAATGGCCCACATCTATAGCAAGGGTATTATTTCACTTTAGTCAGAGCTGAACACTTTGTTTTGATCTACATAGCTAGTTTTTTTGGTAAAGGTGAACTAGGCCTTTATCCTCACTGGGAAGGTTATACATCGAACCAGCATGTAGAACACAAGTCACCGCAAATATAAGCAATACAGTGAAAGTGTAACTGACCGCCATAACGTCTCCTAAATCTACGTATGAAGACTGAACAAAGACCCCCACTTAACCAAAGGTCCTCTAAACCACAACCTGGGTCGCAGGATACTCGCACCGGCCTTTATCCCCTCAGCTTCTTTTTACTGCATACAATGCAGGGCCACTGAGTAGATTCTCTACTTCCTTCATAACATGCACTGTGAGGGGTCATCATATACTAGAAAAGACTGTAAACCTTGGGGCTCAATCACATAGGCGCTCGTCAAGTAACATCTGTTTACTTTATGTACTAGTTCTGAGCTGTTTGCTGTATGGACTCACCAGCACAGCCAAGTTTGAAAGGTGAACGCACCCGGACGCACAGGAGCTGCACCTGGCCCTTCATACCTGTCAAACTGCGCAAGTCCATACAGCCAATGTGTGGCCATTCACTTTGTATGGGGTGCCTGCACACAGCGCAGCACTGGGGCAGGAAACCTAAGAAATGCCTCTTCTTGCTGTATGGAGCTGAGTGCCCATGTGAATGAGCCCTTAAAGTAAATCTAAGACAAAACTTTCTTTTTTCACTTTAGATAGAGTAAGGGAAGGTTAGAACACCTGTCAGGTTGTTTTTCTGCCATTTGTGTCCCATAGGGAGATGTCCCTTCACTTCCTGTCCCATAGCCAATACCCGAAGTGAGAGAAACTCTCTCAAAGTGATGAAAAAATGGGGTGTCACTAGAACTAGTGCCCCGATAGGGTCACTGTACTTTACACCCCTGTACCCATATAGTTCTGCCCCCACACCCTGATCTGTGAGTCCCACAGGTCACTGTACTATACCCCATGTATCCCCAGAGCTCTCCCCTCACACCCCAATCCCTGAACCCTGACAGGTCACTGTGCTGTTCACACCTGTGTACCCCCACAGGTCTCCTTTCACAACCCCATTCCTGGGCCCTGACAAGCCACTGTACTGTAATCCCCCCAAGCCCCCCTATCCAGAGATCTCAGGCATCTCCTGTTGCTTGGTTACATAGATAAAAAAAGGACAGGCTGATTACATAACAGGACATTACACAGACATCTGGATGGTCTGGGGCAGGCATGTCGCACTCAGATAAAACACTGGCCCCCACAAAGACAATATCTTCAAGGGGGTCACACCGGGAGAACTACAAAAAAAAGGGAAATACGCCGGTTTTGTGGTGAGAATATTGCTGCATATTCCGTGCTCTAAATTGTGGAATGGTATAAGACAAGTTCTATGTGGTGTTGCACCAGCTGCGCCAAATCACATGACAAGTGCTATACTTCAGTGACCGTTCCCGTGCGCCAACATAAGCATGCTTGGATCTGGCGCCCCAACACCCCCACAAGAGCAAGTAATAAAATGGCAGGAATCACTTTTATGATGTTGTCACAGCAAGCGCTAATTAAATAGGCATACAGAATTTGGTTGACTTGGCACATGGAAAATGTGCCAACATTTCCACTAAAAATGATGTATTTCCTTCCATCTGTTAATTGGTCAATATCTCAGAATTGTGACATACTGGGGGGGGGGGGGGGGGGATTAATTAGTCTTCACTGGAGCACAGCCAATTAGCCTTTACATTTCCATTTTCTAACCTGTGTGGGGAAAAATAAAAGCTGCAAGCTGATTGGTTGCTGTGGGCAATGATAAGAGTTGGGATGAAACATTTTCTATGAATCTCTCTTTATGGAAATCATGAGAGAGAGTCCATTTCTCTAATGGGGATACAGCCAGCAGTACAAATATGACAGTGGATCTAACCCCTCACCCCTCACCACTGACAGTTGGCATTCTTGTAAACAACCCCTGACCTGAGGCTGCCCAAAATAGATCTCATGGTCTATGAATACAAGTCCTGTGTCCTGTACTGTATGATCCAGAGAAAAAGGTTTGTCTTTGGTTACATGTTACACACATGTTACACACACCAAACATCGGGGCTGAGTTTGGCTCTAACCAGGCACACTGATCCCCAATGGTGCTCACTGATACTGATAGCACAGACATTACAAATGAGCCCATATTCAAAAAACAAACCTAGCTTGTTGATGTATTTCAGTGTGTTACAAGCAGCACTATTGACACCTGCCTACATCATTGGAAAGGACCCCAAAAGCAGGCTTCTTTAAGCTTTACCTGTGTATTAGGTGCAACACAGATTTCTCTTTGTGTTGGATTTCATATATCCAGGACAGAATACTGAGCTCTGTGATTGTCACTCTGCTAAAAAAAAATTGGAGCCTCGCTGTGGAAAACGGCAGTTGGCAGAAAAATCATTTGAATTTTGTTTCCGGTTGGTATCCTAGCAACCACGGAAACTCAGTCCACAGGCAGCGCAGCCACAGACAGTCAGTGTGCTTCTGCTAGCGATAGTGAACACACTCCTTTTTTTGTGCTCTGTGAGATCTCATTATAACGTGTTATAATGAAGTGGACCAGGCCAAAACTACGTTTCCGATATCATCCATATAAGAACAGACAGGAGGTCACCTGGAATACCATCATAGGGAGACCTTTTGTAGATGATTTGGATAAGCCCACTTTATCACATAGTGGGTTGAAGGTGGAGACACCTCAGCAATTCCCCAAAAATCGGGAAAGCAAACATGGGAACTCTGATGGGAGGAAGAATTCTGGAGAGGGAAAGAGTTCCAAAGAGGAGAGTGCCATGAACAGAGGAAAGAAGCGCAGATCCAACCAATCTGCTGAGGAAGAAAGACCAGCAAAACAGGGACGATGTGGTCATGCACCGAGTTGGGCCAAAACACCATGTGCTGTCATATTGCCCAAGAGGAATAACAAGAGGCCAGCATCAGATCCAATTTTCTCTGCACCTCCAAATAAGAAAAGGAAGATCGCTGCTGATGAGACAAGCAAGAATGATCAACAGCTCGTCGAGGTAGTCAGCGATAGATTTCACCAGGTTGTCAGCGATATAGTCGGCGAGGTAGTCAGCGAGAGAGTCGCTGAAGTTGTCAGCAAGTCAGCCAACGAGGCCGTCGTTGGGGTTGTCAGCGAGCTAGTCGATGAGGCTGTTAGCAAGCCCGTCGATGAGGCTGTCAGACAACCAGTCAACCGGGCAGCCGGTGAGAACGACAACAAGGTAGTCAGGGATGTGCCTGGCACCAAATTAGAAATGCATCCGCCAGCCGACTTTAATCTTGACAGCTTTATCTTTCATAAAATACTCGGTCAAGGTAGTTACGGAAAGGTAAGTAATCAAAGATTTATGAACAGAGGGTTTAATGCACTGCCAGTTAGTGGTTATTATTATTGCCAGTCGGCAAATAGTAGGTCGTAGGTGGAGGTCACACCACTCTATTCCTTACCACTTCCCATTTACACTACACACACTGAGCTGTGCTGCTCAATGCCAAGCTGAAATCCATGCTTTCCCCATAGGACCAGTTTACACCAGTGTGATACATTAGTTGGCGCTCGGTTACACTGGAATAGAATGCATGTAAATGCAATGTGCTTTAAGAAAGCTACAATACTGGTATTTTACACCACTCATGAAAAAATAGCATGCCAACGCACATCATCTCCAGTGCGTTTACTGTGTTACATGGATGCAACGCGAGCAGAGTGAATCCAGGCTTACACACTAAGTCATGTTTAGTGGTGTACTGTCTGTCGGGGGTGTAATACACAAAAAGATGCAAGACAGAATTACAAATCCTTTGGTATATAAGGAAATAAGCTGACGTACATTTAAACTGTATATAGCAGATTGCATAACGTTTGGCTGCACAGCTTCATAGCCTTTAGCCCCAATTTATGAACGCTGAATACAGACTTCAGAGTGAGCGCTGGCTGTGATTTGCTAAATGCCTACTGCGGCTTGCTAAAAGCCTATTGAAAGCTATCCCCAATCCCTAACAGTCTAGAAGTTACTGACTAACAGTCAAAACCACTGAAAACTTGCACAAAATCCTGCTGACTCCCCGTTCTATAAACTGTTTTCAAACTAAGACTAACAATCGTAGCCAGGCTGGGGGGGTTGCTGCTGGACCCAGAGGTAACCTTTTCAGAACCCGGAGCTGAATTGCTTCTAATCATTTGTGTCCTGTGTTTTTTAGGTCGCCCTGGCATCCCATCCTGCCACCAACAAGAAACTGGCAGTCAAGGTGGTACAGAAGAGGAAATTACTGCAAGAAGAACCGAAAAGTGTCCTCGTAGAGAGACAGATACTGGAAAAAGTTGGACGGAGTTCCTTTTGTACACACGCCTATGGAACCTTCCAAACAGAAGTAAGTTTCACATTCCTATCAATCACTCACTCATCAAATCACATCCATGTTATCCATTTGGACTCCAAGTCCAGCACAGACCTAGAAATAAATCCCAAAACCAGAAAAAAAGGAGGGATGGTCCAGCTTCAAAGAGGCTAAGACATGAGAGAGTTATGGTGGCTGCCAATGCAGAATTTGGGGAATTCTGGTTCTCCCCAGCCGTCCTGCTCTTACTTTGGCTTTGCTGTCGGAGTCACTGACTTGGATCAGGTATAGTCCTTGAACTTCTCTCATGATAGAGTCACTTCAATAGAACCTGTCACAACATGTTTGCATGTTAATGGCTTCTATATATTGCTTACCCACAGAGGAATGACGTTCACCATACATTGAAAGTTCCTGCCAAGCATCGCGTTAACTTAGTCTTAAAGTGGATGGAAAGCCAACACTGAACATTTCTTGTTTGTTCACACTTGGTCTATTAAATAGATCAAGCAGAGCGTGTTGTTATATCTGTTTAATAAGTGCAGAAAAACACTTGTGATCCTGTCAGAATTCCAGCGCTGTCCTGAGTCATCCTAAGCAGTCTTATCAGCCCCGCTCACTTCTCCTCTGTGAACTACAACACAGCTCCCCGTATGTTATAGAGATGAGGATGGGGAGAGGTGTTCTTAAGGATGGGGAGAGGCATACTTATTGTCCTAGGATGACAATACGGCACCTCCATAGACATAGAGAATAGTAAGTGAGCGTAGTCACCCTAGGACAAGAAGTAGATTAGTGGTAGGATTACAAGGGGAAAATAAAGGAAGACATGCTGAAAAGAAGAACACTAGTACAGCCTCCATAGCTGAGCACTGGTGTAAGCTGAAATAGATGACATTTTTATTCTTGAGTTTGAAGATGCGTTAAACTCCTGAACCGTCTACCATGTCCAGACATCCCTATATTTCTGCATTTCCACCAAAACACAAACTTCACATCCACTTGACCTTTTGGAACCGACTTATTTTTCTCTTTCTTTTACAGGAAAATCTCTTCTTTGTTATGGAATACATGAGAGGAGGAGAACTACGCGACCTGATCAAGTCTTCTGCTCCATTACCAACTAACACCATAAGGTAAGACTTACAAAGATTCCGTCTAAGGCTGCATTCATACCCGCACCATTCAACCTTTTTATTTTGGGCTTTTTTTGCACATTAGTCGTGCAACAGCATAGGGCAGCCTATTCACTTACGTGAGCTGCCTTATGCGTGACAAATGCACCAAAGTAGCTCATGTACTTTTCTTTGTCCGCGAGCCTCACACTTTTGCAATGTACATTTTGGTGCGTTTGGCCACACAACTGCTACCCGCATTTGAAGTGCCATTAAGAATTAATGGCACCACAAGTGTGATTTGCATCTTAGCACATTTTTCATGCATTTCCCAGAACACCAAGGTGTTAATATGGCCTAAGAGAAGGGTGAGGGTTAACAGTCATGATGAAGGATTTGCATATAGTAATTACACAATGAATCTTAAAGGAGAAGTACAGACAAAGCTCCTTGACCCGTTTTCAGCTGACAGCGGGCTGAAGCCTGCTGTCGGCTGATGTCACTCAGCCGGTCCAGGCTGGGGAAAGATCCCGACTTTAAAATAAGGATCTGCCCCAAAATCTGGAGCGGCACCCAGCTCAACGATCCGTTGAGAGCCTGAGCCAGTTGCTCCCTCCACTCCACATCCCAGTGCTCCATTAAGTTGGCGGGGTGGGGAAGAGCAGAAACGCTGACTGACAGTCACCGCTCTCTGTTCGGAGTGAGCGCTGACTGAGTGAGAACTCCGCAATCAGCTGTCAAGTGATTGTTGAGTGCTCACCCTTAAAACCGGCCATAGACAGATGCTGCATCGGACTGATGCTGCATGCACCTAGATAAGTATGATTTAACAAAAAAATGAATTCCTATTTTGCTCTCTTCATTTAAACTAAAAGATCACCCACACCGACCCACCTCAGTAAGCCTTTATCAGGAAAGAACCTTCACTGCCCCCCATACACATACTCATCTTCCGTTTACCCCCTAGCCTAGCCTTTTTCAGCCGTCAGCAAAGTACTCTGTAATGCAGTTTGTAGACATCAATCTCACATAATCACACACTCCTTCAATCAGATGCAACTAATCCCTACAAGATTCTAAAGCATGCTAACTGTATAGCATAGGGAGCTATTTGTCCAAGCTGATTAATGATCAGTTGCTACTCCTAGTGACTGGTCACCAGCAAATTTAGTAGCACCATTGATCTGCTAACACTCTCCTGCATAGCACGAGCCTAATGTGATATCTGCCAAACACCGGTTATATCCTCTAGTTTATCTTGGCGTGCAAGGCTGTATCTTCAACCCCACACAAGCAATGTTCCAACCCCACAGGTCTTAGCCAATGGTTGTCAGATACCACAGATCAGGTGACTATGATCCAATCCCTGGTTAAGAACCAAAGAAACCCAAGAAAAGAGCAGGGCCTGTCATTATCACAGTAATACATTGCTGCTTATGACATGCAAGGCTTGGAAGAAATCACCTCTTAATCATTTGTTTACTTATGCTGTGAGACGTGCAATAATCGTAGACCTTTTCTCCTTTTTTACAGATTTATTGCTGCAGAACTTCTCTGCGCGCTACAATATCTGCACCGCCAAGGAATAATGCACAGGTAAGTGTCTCCACCATGATCTTCCATATCTTCTAATCTTCAGTAAAGTACAACACCACCCAATACTGCTACTTTAGTTGTGGATGGGTGTACAAGGGTTGAATTGCCCATGGCCAGTTCTGTCCCCTGCTGCTGAAGCTTTTGTGACTCTAAGGGCTCGTTCACACTCGACTCTTTTTACCAACGCTTGCCAAACGCCCCTATAGCGTTTGGCAAGCATTGGTCCGGCGTTTGCGGAGCATCTTTTAACGCTCCGCAAATGCCGCATGCGCGGTTTAGCGGAGGTTGCTAAGCTTTGCCGAGCGTTACAAACGCCTATAATGAAGTTTGAATGGTGTTACCGCTCCGCAAACGCCCCGCAACCGTGTCGCCACCGCACCGCAAACGCCGGCCGTGCGTTTGCGGAGCGGCACCGTAGACTAGAATAGGAGGCTTCAACGCCTCCTGACTCGACCAGGGGCGTCCGTTTTTCCGCGACGCTAACGCTCCCGTTAGAACAGCACCATGTGCTGCAATGTGCAGAATTGTCCGAGGCCTCTCTGCCGCCTGCACACAACGCTAGTGTGAACGTAGCCTAAGTAAGGGAGTCTCACTTCCCCATATTACATACATTTGCAATTGTAGATGTCCTGTTCTAACACTGTGCCATGTCCCATTCAGCAGCTGAGCAAAACCAGCCACAGGTGCAAAATTTGCTCTGGGTCCCATCAATCCCCGTAAACCAGCAGAAGAAACAATATTGAGGTGCACTCCGTCAATCTGAAATGAGTCTATGGCTTTATTAAAGACACGTGGATAGAAACACTCCCCAGGCTGCCTAATTCTAACACTTATCACCCTCTAGTGGGACGTAATCATGCCCCCACTAGAAGGGCAAAAGGTGACGCAGGAAGAAAGCCTGCGGAGTGTTTCTGATCCCTTCTTTTCAATAAAGATGTTGAAGCATTGCAGAATGACCAACTGTGATTTGATATGGTTTCTTACACTGCAGTAAGCTGACAGCCAAGGTCATGAGGTTCCTCTTACCATTCGTAAAGCAGTGCAGAAAGTTAGAAGGGGATCTAACCCGCTGGCACCCCTTGAAAGCTGAACTATTAGTATTGGTTGAATTACGGTTTTAAACATTTGATCTGTAAATCTAACTCTCTCCTTTTTTTTTTTTTTTTACAGAGACTTGAAACCCGAGAATATACTGCTCGACAGCTCCGGCCATGTCAAAATTGCAGACTTTGGCCTTTCAGAAGCCGACGTGTTTGGATCCGACAAAGTATTTACTTGTGCCGGTACTCCAATCTATATGGCCCCAGAAGTAAGTATAACACCACCCTTGTTTTTCCCCTCTACTGCTCCCATCTTTATCTTATAATATCTATGAACCTAACAAGAATTTTGGAGATGAAAGAAGCAGAGCCACAATGATGGTGACTCAAAAAACCTAAAAAACAACAGGAGGCCCACTGTGACCTGTCATTCCCACCAACCATTGTTAACTATTATTACTGCTCTGTGCAGCTCATCGTGTGCTTTATTTTATAGTTAATCTTACTCTCTGTTTTATCAGGTTCTACAAGGAAAACCCTGTGATGCTATGTCTGACTATTGGTCACTGGGTGTCATCTTATTCGAAATGGCCACAGGAGCACATCCTGGTGAAGCCAGATTCAGGAGACACTTCTATCCGAGGGACATGGATCCTGAACTTCAAGATGTCATTGAAAGAGTAAGTATACTCTACAATTAGAATTATGCAAAAGCTATAGATCCTTAGTGTAGTGTTCTTTATGAGAGAAGCTTGCAAAACGTTCTCTAGTATCCAGTACATCACCAGGTGTAAGAAAGCACACAGGGGGCATCCGACTTCTGGAAGTGTTATATACACACGGTATAGCAAGATATTCACCACACAGGGAGTCAGAATAATAGAGGAACTATCCATGAGCTTTTGGATGAACTCATTCACTGGTTCAGAAATGTTCACTTTGATCCTTCCAACAGACATATATATCTTCAGTGAAAACTACACCAAGGAATTAAAATATGACATTCTGAGGTGTTTTTTTTCTATTTTTAAGAAATAGCCGACACTAAACTGGCTGATTGATCAGTTTCTGTTAGTGACAATCTACCGTATGCTAAATTTCATTTCTTTTTCTTTATAGCTTCTTGAAATAAATCCGAGCGATCGCCGGCAGGCAGTGAAACAACTGCGAAAACATCCCTTCTTCAGTACCATTTACTGGAAGAAGCTGGAGAAAGGAAAGGCCACCTCACCATTGAAGATGCCAGAAGAAAGTCTGCGCTCACAAATCGACACAAATCAGCAAATTGATGTGAAGGAACTGATTCCCTACACAGGAAATACAGAAAATAAAATTGCAGAAGAGCAACAGAGATTGTTCGATGGCTTCAGCTTCAAAAGCACAAAATGGAGAAGGATGGTGGAGAGGAAATGAAAGAATGAGGGCTCATTCGCACCATCTGCATTGAGCCACGTTCTTTTGGACAGATCACCACAAGGTTAGACCATACTTCTCTTGTGGGTCACAGGAATGACCTAACTTTTGCTTTCCTGGGGCAAAGAGTCAGCTTATAGCAGGCTATTACAGTGTATAGCAGGCAGATCACCACCTTTGTGCATCATTCATCATGATTGACATGGATCGACAGTGCTGGACAACATGAATGAAACTGAATTCACATCAAGATAAAAAAACTGCCGGAAGATCAGAGGACAGTTGGTTTACCACGGATCAACACCTTTATGCGTCATTCATCATGAGTGGATCAACATTCCTAGATGATAGGAATGACGTTGGATTTATACAATGGAACATAACCTCATCCATTCTGGGTGAGAGGATTAGAAGGAGCAGTGGTTTGCCATGTCGGCAGATCACCGCCTATGTGCGTCATTCATCGTGATTTATATGGATCAACATTGCCGGAAGACATGAATGACGTTGGATTTATACAATGGAACACAACCTCATCCTTTTTGGGTGAGAGGATTAGAAGGAGCAGTGGTTTGCCATGTCGGCAGATCACCATCTATGTGCATCATTCATCGTGATTGATATAGATCAACATTGCTAGACGACATGAATGATGTTGGATTTATACAATGGAACATAACCTCATCCTTTTTGGGTGAGATTAGAAGGAGCAGTGGTTTGCCATGTCGGCAGATCACCGCCTATGTGCGTCAATCATCGTGACTGATATGGATCAACATTGCTGGACAACATGAATGACGTTGGATTTATACAATGGAACATAACCTCATCCTTTTTGGGTGAGAGGATTAGAAGGAGCAGTGGTTTGCCATGTCGGCAGATCACCGCCTATGTGCGTCATTCATCGTGATTGATATGGATGAACATTGCCGGACAACATGAATTACATTGGATTTAAACAATGGAACATAACCTCATCCGTTTTGGGTGAGATTAGAAGGAGCAGTGGTTTGCCATGTCGGCAGATCACCACCTATGTGCATCATTCATCGTGACTGATATAGATCAACATTGCTAGACGACATGAATGATGTTGGATTTATACAATGGAACATAACCTCATCCTTTTTGGGTGAGATTAGAAGGAGCAGTGGTTTGCCATGTCGGCAGATCACCGCCTATGTGCGTCATTGATCGTGACTGATATGGATCAACATTGCTGGACAACATGAATGACGTTGATTATTACAATGGAACATAACCTCATCCTTTTTGGGTGAGAGGATTAGAAGGAGCAGTGGTTTGCCATGTCGGCAGATCACCGCCTATGTGCGTCATTCATTGTGATTGATATGGATCAACATTGCTTGACGACATGAATGACGTTGGATTTATACAATGGAACATAACCTCATCCTTTTTGGGTGAGAGGATTAGAAAGAGCAGTGGTTTGCCATGTCGGCAGATCACCGCCTATGTGCGTCATTCATCGTGATTGATATGGATCAACATTGCTAGACGACATGAATGACGTTGGATTTATACAATGGAACATAACCTCATCCGTTTTGGGTGAGATTAGAAGGAGCAGTGGTTTGCCATGCCGGCAGATCACCGCCTATGTGCGTCATTCATCGTGATTGATATGAATCAATATTGCCGGACGACATGAATGACATTGTATTAATACAATGGAACATAACCTCATCCTTTTTGGGTGAGAGGATTAAAAGGAGCAGTGGTTTGCCATGTCGGCAGATCACCACCTATGTGAATCATTCATCGTGATTGACATGGATCAAAGAAAAAAGATTAACAGTAAGAATATTGTTCTTACTTGGGTGATAAGTGAGAAGACTATCAAGTTTTTAGATATGGAGATTATGCAGGAACAGGATCCTCTACTAACAAATACATTCTTCAAGACGGTAGATCGCAATGGTTATATACCCCTGAACAGTTGTCATCACACCTCCTGGCTTATGAATGTCCCTAAAGGACAATTTGTCAGACTAAGGAGAAATTGTACTAGAAAGGAGGATTATCGGGATCAAGCAAAGATGACTTATACAATGGAACATAACCCCATCCCTTTTCAATGAGAGGATTGGAAGGAGCAGTGGTTTGCCATGTCGGCAGATCACCACTTATGTAATATTCATCGGGAATGACATGACACATTGCTGGACGACATGAATGACGGCTATATACTGTAGATCAGTGGTGGGCAACCTTTTTTTTCAACTGAGCCAAATCTCGCCAAAACCACAATTGAAATTTATTTTGAGAGCCACATTTTTAAAACTGAAAATACATCTCCCATATAGTAATTCATCCCCCATAGTAATTCATCCCCCATATAGTAATTCATCCCCCATATAGTAATTCATCCCCCATAGTAATTCATCCCCCATATAGTAATTCATCCCCCATATAGTAATTCATCCCCCCCATAGTAATTCATCCCCCATATAGTAATTCATCCCCCATATAGTAATTCATCCCCCATATAGTAATTCATCCCCCATATAGTAAGTCCCCCATAGTAATTAATTCCCCATATAGTAATTCATCCCCCATATAGTAAGTCCCCCATATAGTAATTCATTCCCCATATAGTAAGTCCCCCATATAGTAAGTCCCCCATATAGTAATTCATTCCCCATATAGTAAGTCCCCCATATAGTAATTCATCCCCCATATAGTAAGTCCCCCATATAGTAATTCATTCCCCATATAGTAAGTCCCCCATATAGTAATTCATCCCCCATATAGTAAGTCCCCCATATAGTAATTCATTCCCCATATAGTAATTCATTCCCCATATAGTAAGTCCCCCATATAGTAATTCATCTACCATATAGTAAGTCCCCCATATAGTAAGTCCCCCATATAGTAATTCATTCCCCATATAGTAAGTCCCCCATATAGTAATTCATTCCCCATATAGTAAGTCCCCCATATAGTAATTCATTCCCCATATAGTAAGTCCTCCATATAGTAATTCATTCCCCATATAGTAAGTCCTCCATATAGTAATTCATTCCCCATATAGTAAGTCCCCCATATAGTAATTCATTCCCCATATAGTAAGTCCTCCATATAGTAATTCATTCCCCATATAGTAAGTCCTCCATATAGTAATTCATTCCCCATATAGTAAGTCCTCCATATAGTAATTCATTCCCCATATAGTAAGTCCCCCCTGTGTCAATTCACTTACCTTTGCTCCGCGCGTTCCTCTCGTATTCCCGCGCCGTTCTGGTCTTCAGGGAGGACTGTGAGAGGAGAAGAGTTCGTCACGCTGCCCCGCCTACATCCTGACAGCTGCAGAGTCCTGACGCCCGAGAGGAGGGAGGGGGGCGGCCATCCGAGAGGAGGGGAGGGGAGAGGAGGAGAGGAGGGGAGGGGGGGGGGCGGCCGGCCGCCCGCCCGCCCGAGAGGAGGGAGGGGAGCGGGCGCCCGGCACACAGGAGAGCCGCATTTAAGTTTGTAAAGAGCCGCATGTGGCTCGCGAGCCGCGGCTTGCCGACCACTGCTGTAGATGCATGAGTCCAGTGCTATCTTCAACTGGGCTGATCCTTTGCTAGTCTTCAGATCCCCAGTGCTGCCCTTTTTTTTTTTTTTTAAATAATATTTTTATTGGGGTTTCAAACAACAATACAGTAGATGCAACAGTGTACTCAGAGTCAGAGAAGTGGTCTAAACTTACAAAAGAATAGGTAAAAAAAAAAATGTAATCAAGCTCAATGAGCATATTACAGGTTTCAAAGTAATAAACAAGATGATAACTAAGGGGGGGGAGGCTAGAACCAGTGGGGCCTTCCAAGCCATATCCGCTAAAGCCAGAAGAATGACAGAGGTCCCCAGGGTGGTCGCTGCCTCTGTGGGATCCTTGTCAGACACAGGAGTAGCAAGAAGTGGCCTAGAATAATGAAGAGATGGAGACATGTGCAACCCACGCCTAATAAGGCATCTTTACTATAACCATACCAAACCATAATTAGTAGTCAAGGGAAAGGGGGAAAAGAAAGGGGGGGGGGGGGTTTAAGTATAGGCCCAAACGGAAGAACTGGAGATTCCTCCCCTGCATGGGGACGCTCAAACAAAGGAGAGCTCCCCACGGAGGAAGGGATCCCGGCACAGAAAGCACAAAACAGGAAGAACGCATGTTGTTACCTATTTGCAGAGCCATTATGCAATCCTGTAATAAAGAATTGGTTATATGGAGACCCATCATGTGACTGACACCCATTAAAAACATCCTTGAGATATACAATACAGTAAAATCAAAAGAGTTATGAGGAATGTGGATAGGGATAACCATATGGCCTATTGGAGGTACGTGCTCTGCTCCAGAGGGGGAAGAGACCTTGATATTAAGAGGCCCCATTTTTTCTGGAACCGCAACGTCAAGGCTTTTAGTGACAAGTCTAAGTCAAGTTTTTCTCTACGAAGAAGATGTAATAGATCTTGCTTGACCTCAGGAACTGAAGGCGGAGCGGAGGATAGCCATTTTCTGAGAATGATCCGTCGCGCAATCATGAAGCAGGTGGCTAGCCAAGCCTTATTGCGTTGTATAGCTAGTAATTGAGGTCTGGACTGCTCCAGGCGTGTAGAGGGGAAATTGCCAAATAGGAGCAGAAAGGGACCTTGTGTCGGGCAATAACCCGTGACAGAAGCAGCGAATGTCTCCAGTTGTTTCTAAAATTCCAAGATGAATGGACAATACCACAACTTGTCTAGCAATGTGGGTCGTGGAGATTTGTACAGGGGGCAGCTATTTTGAATCTGGAGAGGTGGAGATGGTAGAGGAGGAATACAGGGACTTAGACAGGCATAGATTCAGTGGTTTATAAATGTTCGAGATCTTAAATGTTTTCCGCTTCAGCAATATATCCACCATAGACGTTTGGAATCTTCTTGGTCTATTCCGGCATGTGCTTGAGATATGATCTATGCCTTGCTGAACCATTAAGAAGTGATGGGGCGGGAGTTGGTAGCACTCACTAATACGAGAGAAGGGGAGGGCAGAGCCTGAGATAGTGTCAAATAACTGCGCAAAAAGCTTCAAACCTTGTTGAGCCCAAGTAGCATAGGCGGCATGAAATTGAGGCAAGGGGAAGGATGGGTTACCATGGATCGGTAGATAACAGGAAGTCCAAGGGGACAAACCCAGCCTGAGTCTCACTTCCTTCCAGGCTACGGCTGCTCAGCCCATACAGTGCATTGGCAGGATGGCGAGCTGCTTGCACAGTCAGCGATTGCCTGCACTGTATGTGATGGGGTTGGCGCGATGATGTCATTGCGCCGGGTACTCGTATGTGGGCGTTTCTGCATGTGGGCAGACCCGCCTGGAGACGGATAGAGGAGCGGTGTTTCGGTTCCTAAGACCATCGGAAATATGTGTTTTCCAATGGTCTTAGGCGAACCGTGTGAAAGGTTTGTTCGACCCCCAAAGGGGTCGCGATTCACAGGTTGAGAACCGCTGCTCTAAAATAAAAAAGATAACTATACAAACTGTACATACACGTTAGAGTTCAGTCACTCAGCTTTTTGTAGGCATTTTATGCACCTAGTGTACATTTCTGGGTGCTTTCCTGCTCCAGGTGCTACATGCAGCCAGCCATACAAGTAAATGGCTGTACGTGGCCGCACTCATTGAAACGCCAATGCCTCCTCGTGTTGGGAAAATACGTTGGACATGCATGTGTGGATAAGAGCTGATGTAAAGAAGTATCAGCGTTTACAAATATATTCCCTTGTATGGCAGGTTATATGCAGCACCTGCAGCTCCCTCTGCACACAAAAGTGTCCAGAAATCTATTGACAAATACATGAAACATGCCAATGCCTCCTCGTGTTGGGAAAATACGTTGGACATGCATGTGTGGATAAGAGCTGATGTAAAGAAGTATCAGCGTTTACAAATATATTCCCTTGTATGGCAGGTTATATGCAGCACCTGCAGCTCCCTCTGCACACAAAAGTGTCCAGAAATCTATTGACAAATACATGAAACAAATGAATGAAAGAAGTGCAGCTCTCCAAAATCCACAATATCCCGCCTCCAAGCAAACTTGTTAATACAGAACTAATAAAACTGACGCCCCTAAATTTGCTGAAATAGCTCAGTTGGAAGAGCGTTAGACTGAATGTCTAAAGGTCCCTGGTTCAATCCCAGGTTTCAGCAGCTGTTGGGGTGTTCCCAGGAGTTTGAGGAAGTAGAATCGATCTGGATCAGCCAAATAGAGAACGCTATATGGAGACCTGGTGAGCCATCGATTTGCCTATGAAACCACGAGCATTACTAACCCTTTATTGTAATAAACCTGGTTTTATAGAAGGCACGACGATTTATGTTGTAGACACCTTTCACACGGAGCGAAGTCCGCACTGTTTGGACGCCTGTACTCGTTCAGTTTCTGCCCGGCAGACAAGGGTGGACCCCTGTCAACTCTATGGGCAGCCGGGTGTAAACAGACTGCGCTGTCAGTTTACATCAGACTATCTCCAATCTGGTTGGGAAAAAAAGAAAAGAACGCAGTGCTATTCCGTTTTTTTTTCCTGGACCTGAAGGTAGGCGGGTTTACAAACCGACACAAGTCAGTTTACATCCTCCTGTCTATAGGGCTGCATGGACCTTCCGATCAGGTCTGCCTAAAAAACTGGCAGGTGGGCCTGATTGGAACACCCATGTGAAAGGGGCTCTATGGAGCTGTGCAGGGACTGCTATGGAGGAGAATTGACCATTTAGAGCCTGGTGTGGCCCCATATCTTTTTGAGCTGTGCCTGGAAGGATCCTAAAGCCAGGTTCATGCCTGTACAGGTTGCAGTTGATGCATTTTGCATGTTTTTCACGTGACATATTAATGAGTTTTTGATGCGTTTTGTGCCTTTGGCAGGTGTCTTTTGTCTTATGGGAGAAACAAAAAAAAAAAACCATCAAGAATGCAAGCACTGCGTTTTTAAAAGCGTTTCTGCTGCATTTCCATTGAAATCTATGGAACAAAAACTGCAACCTGCTGCAGGAAGAAACCTTCCTGATCCTTTCCAGACAATGCACCGGTGGAAAACGCACAGATGTGAACGTGACCCATGGGAAACCATGTTAAATGGACTGTACGACGTTTCTGCAAAACTGAAAATGCACAGAAAATCGCAGAGGTGTGAACCAGGCCTAACATAGAGGTGCTTTTACATGCTGAGAAAATGAGGCCTATGTGTGACACTGCTCCTAGTTATTAGAATTTCTGCTTGAATGTTTGTTTGCTGTGCGGGGATCAGAGCTTTGTTTATAGTTCTAGAACATGAAACGCATGCATTGAACGCTGCGACTCCCAAACAAATCACCTTGGAGAAGAGGCTTCAGGAGACTGGTCACACAGGTGGAGTCTGGCAGAAAGAGGAATAAAGGAAGCATTACACCTTCTACCTGTACCCCGAGACATCCTGAGCATTGAACCCTTGTGGTGTTGGGGCCCACTTTACAGGAAAACATGTTCAAACATGGTTTGGGGGTTTCAGCTCAGAGGGACGCCCCGAAACCACCTATAGTGTACATTTACATTATTAGGAAGTGTTTTTGCAGCTCTTACAACACCTGTCTTTTAATTGTTTTTTTGGAAGGGGCTGGAGGGGAGAGAATATGAAAAGAACCTTTCTGTAGTGCTTCACAATTGCACACAAAATGCCATCAAAAAGCATTTGCAGGGTCCCTGTATTCACATGAATTGCGGCGTTCTCCATGCTTTGCAAGTTGCCAACACCAGCCCAACATTGCCAGCAGGATAGAAATCAAAGCATCGCAAGTAAGCTACCTGTCATCCACTCAGCAGCATTCATCTTCCACTGCAGCCAGAAATTCTGAACACGGAGCTATCAGAGGGGTTGATTATTTGTCCCCGGCCTCCATGCCGCTCCTGCTCTTCATTTGAGGTAGTCACCCTCTGCCTCTAATGTACAATAGGAAGAAGAGATGATCTCTTCCTGTCACTTCAGGCCACCTCTGGATCTCCTCATATAAATATCCTTCTATATGTCCTGTACATCCCTCCGCACACTCAGGTGCTGCTATGACCCCCATCTCTGTGCCCCGATAGGGTCGTTGTACTGTACATCCCTGTACCCCCAGAGTTCTCCCCTCACAGCCCGATCTCTGAACCCTGATGGGGTCACTGTACTGTACACCCCGGAACTCCAAAACTCTACCTATACACCCCAATCGCTGAGCCCTGACAGCTCACTGTACTGTACACCCCTGTACCCCCAAGCCCTCCACTTATACACAGATCTCAGGCTACTCCTGTTGCTAGGTTACCCACAACCATTTCCTCACAAGCCCACTGCAGCCAGAATACATCCCCTGAGACCCCAATATGACAAATATATACATATATACAGAGTGAAATCTATCATTGTATACATACATTAGAGAAATGTCACATAATAAAGGGACAGGCGGATTACATAACAGGACATTACACAGACATCTGGGCAGTCTAGGACAGGCATGTCACACTCAGAAAAAACACGGGGCCCCACCGAGACAACATCTTCAAGAGGGCCACATTATGTCCGAAGGAGTTAGTTCAATAAAAAATGTCAAGGGGCCCCAATATGGGCCCCAGTGTGATCAAAAACACTGCGCAGCTTTGATATACTGGGATTAGTTATGAAGCCTTACCTGTAGGCCTTAGCTGTGCCCCATCCTGTCCTGTTGCTAGAACGCTCCAATCAATGGACACTCGCCCCCAGCATCACAGGAGAGAGCGTTCTCCTCATTGAACCCCCTGACTGTACACTGCGCTCTCTCTCTCTCTCTCTCACATTGCTGAGCTCACCCACTGCTGTGCCATTTGGGACCCTCAGAGGCCTGGCTGGAAAAACCCCAGTCAGGGGCCCCCACATCCTGCCTTGCTGCTAGCACAGGAAAACTGTTGGTCTTTGCTCCTGTACTGCCGGCAGTTATCATCCAACGGTTTTCATATCCTAGCAACAGTCCGGACATGAGGGTTGCTAACTGGGAGTTTTTTAGCTGAGGCTTCTGAGGAGCTCAAATGGCCTACCGCTATGACAATAACATGAATGAACATTTTACAAAGCTGCAGTTTTTTTTAATATGGGCTGGAGCCCCCAGACTGCACCGCCTATTTTCTGGAAAAGGTAGCCAGCCCATACCACACCATGCCTGGCCTAGGGTCAAATGGCAACCTACGTGAAGATCCAGCATATTCCAAGTCATTAAAGGGTTACTTCACATTTACCAAAAAAAACATGCCCGTGCAGATAAGGTACATAAATGGCCCACATCCATAGCAAGGGTATTATTTCACTTTAGTCAGAGCTGAACACTTTGTTTTTATCTACATAGCTAGTTTTTTGGTAAAGGTGAACTAGGCCTTTATCCTCACTGGGAAGGTTATACATCGAACCAGCATGTAGAACACAAGTCACCGCAAATATAAGCAATACAGTGAAAGTGTAACTGACCGCCATAACGTCTCCTAAATCTACGTATGAAGACTGAACAAAGACCCCCACTTAACCAAAGGTCCTCTAAACCACAACCTGGGTCGCAGGATACTCGTACCGGCCTTTATCCCCTCAGCTTCTTTTTACTGCATACAATGCAGGGCCACTGAGTAGATTCTCTACTTCCTTCATAACATGCACTGTGAGGGGTCATCATATACTAGAAAAGACTGTAAACCTTGGGGCTCAATCACATAGGCGCTCGTCAAGTAACATCTGTTTACTTTATGTACTAGTTCTGAGCTGTTTGCTGTATGGACTCACCAGCACAGCCAAGTTTGAAAGGTGAACGCACCCGGACGCACAGGAGCTGCACCTGGCCCTTCATACCTGTCAAACTGCGCAAGTCCATACAGCCAATGTGTGGCCATTCACTTTGTATGGGGTGCCTGCACACAGCGCAGCACTGGGGCAGGAAACCTAAGAAATGCCTCTTCTTGCTGTATGGAGCTGAGTGCCCATGTGAATGAGCCCTTAAAGTAAATCTAAGACAAAACTTTATTTTTTCACTTTAGATAGAGTAAGGGAAGGTTAGAACACCTGTCAGGTTGTTTTTCTGCCATTTGTGTCCCATAGGGAGATTTCCCTTCACTTCCAGTCCCATAGCCAATACCCGAAGTGAGAGAAAATCTCTCAAAAGTGAGGAAAAACCGGGGTGTCACTAGAACTAGTGCCCTTATTGGAAGATTTCTCCTCTCTTCCTGCTTTGGTGTCAACCCAACATTCGGGATTTTCTTGTATTTTCACTTTCAATGATAACGGATGAAAATGATAGACAGTATAGAGTCAATCTCCCTAAGCTGATTCACATCGGTGTGACTTGTCATGCGATCTGACAGTTTCAAATCGCATGACAAGTCGCATTCTATTGTCAGCAAGAGAATCGTTGAAATCAACGTGTCTCTGACTTTGCAGTTCTGCACAGATTTTCAAAAAAAGGTTTCTGCACTATTTTTTGCAATTTCATTTGCGACCTGCATAGAGATCACACAGATGTCAGCCAAGTCACGCCTGAAATCACACGGACAAGCGGCTTTGAAATTGTGCGACTTCAAGTGAAGTCGCACGATTTCAAATTCGGATCCAGTGTGAAACAAGGCAAAATGGGGGCACAGATCTAATCCGTTTCTACTCCACTCTACTCAAAAAAATTGTCTTTATTTATACTTTATGGCTGCATTTACACCTGAGCCAAACATATTTCAAGCGATTTGCCAGTAATTTCTCTGTGTTTTGTCGCACATATACATGTTTTTTGTAAGCATTATTCATGTGTTTTGCAAGTGTTTTGTAAGCTTCAGGTGGAAGAGGAGCCTAGCTGAAAAATGCTCATATAACTGCGCATAAATGCTTGTCTTGCACATACTCAGATGCGGCTATTGAATTCCATGAGACTAAATATCCACCAATCTACCCAAAAGCAGCTCCTGCATTTCATTCAACAACAGGAAACACACTTCAAGCGATAGAGTTTACTAATATGAACTAATGTGAGCAGGTACAATTTAAATAAATGGATTTCTACTTGTTGAGCGTTGTCACATGTAGGTATAAACGCGACAAAAACACTGAAATATGAATGGGGTCTTAATAAGGAATACATAAAAAAGAAGGAACATATAAAAAAAACAATTGGTTGTTTAGGATCCTTCTTTAACCACTTAAGCATCAGAAGATTTTACCCCCTTCATGACCAGGCCATTTTTTGCTATTCGGCACTGTGCTACTTTGGCAATTGCGCAATCATGCAACCCTGGACCCAAATGCAATTTTTGTCACTTTTTCACACAACTAGATATTTCTTTTAATGGTATTTGATCACCACTGCATTTTTTTATTATAAAAACAAAAAATGAACTGAAAATTTTGAAACCTTTTTTTTACCTTCTGCTAAAAAAAGAACCAATAATAAACAAAAATGTAATTAACTTGCAGGGATAAACCCACTAGTTTCACACTTATACCGTAAGTGCCCAGGGCTCATATGCTCCACACCTAATTTAAGCCATCTATAAAATTCTATACGAATCTATTCCAATATCTGAGACCAGTCACCTATACATGCACAAATGAGCAAACATTCTCAATTGCTCTCTTACCCTACGGCAGTGGGAAAAAATGTGGGTGTCCACTTCTAAAGTCTCACGATGTGTGATGCAGAGAGAGACTGCCTACAAGATGCTCCTATTCGGCGAAAAGAGCTGGAAGTTCGTCTTCCAGAAGTGGGCATGGGTACCTGTCAATACCAGATACCGGCTCCCCCCAAAAGGTGCCAAATGTGGCAACGGAGGCGGGGGAGGCAGATAAGTGGAACTTCCAGTTTGGGGTGGAACTCCACTTTAAAGTATAACTAAAGGCAAAACTTTTTTTTCTAGTTTTGGATAGAATGGAGAGAAATTAGAACCCCTGTCAGTTTTTATTGCTCTGTGTGCCCCTGTAAATGAGATTCTCCCTCTCTATTTGTCCTATTTACAATTTTTTATTGAAAGTGAAGGTAAAACAAAATTCAAAATTTTGGGTTGCCCCAGAAAAGCAATAGAGGGGAATTCTTCCAATGGGGATCTGGGGGTCCCTGAGGAATTCCCTTAATTTTCTGGGATTTGTTCTCACTTCCTGTTTGGTTATGGAACAGGAAATAAAGGGAAATCATTGCAATGGGACAAAGCGAAAAAAAAAAAAAAAATCTGACAGGTGTTATAACCCTCCGTTACTCTATCCAAAATGAAAAAAAAAAAAGTTTTGCCTACAGTTCTCCTTTAATTGTACCTAAGCAATATCCTGAAAAATACACCTTCTATCTTAATTACCTTCTGAAAAATAGCTGTGCGCTTACTGGTATGTGAGTGTGCCTAGGCACTCCTTTACTTACTGCTTCACATCTGTATATCTGCAGTGCAAGATCTAAGGCACTGCTGCCTATGACTACAAGATCTCAGGAGATTTCAAGTGATTTTGGTGCTGCCTCTATAGTGCTGCTCCCAGTTCTCCGTGCTGGAGGCTGTAACATCAGGAAGCAAAGCCCTGCCCCTACCAAATGGCCACCTCCACATAGTGATACAGTGCAGAACAATAGGAAGTCAGTAATGGGGGAAGACTGGCACATACTAGCCAATACTGGTGGCTAGTACTTTGTGCTCTGTCTGGCTTATTTTGGGCACAAATTCTAGAGTTCAGTTAAGCTCAAAGTAACCTCCCCACAATACCCTGTCCTAACAGGGATCTCCTTCATTTGTCAATTGGGAGCTGAGAAGAGAAGGAAGAGCTTGTATATCTGCTTGACGTCCACGCACTGTACGTTTACTACTACAGTGCAAGCCGGCTGCTCAAAATCACATACAGTGGATATAAAAGTCCCAGCCAGAGCCCAGACCTGAATCCGATCGAAAATCTGTGGGGTGATCTGAAGAGGGCTGTGCACAGGAGATGCCCTCGCAATCTGACAGATTTGGAGTGTTTTTGCAAGGAAGAGTGGACAAAATATTGCCAAGTCAAGATGTGCCATGCTGATAGACTCATACCCAAAAAGACTGAGTGCTGGAATCAAATCAAAAGTTGCTTTAACAAAATATTAGTTTAAGGGTGTGCACACGTATGCAACCATATTATTTTAGTTTTTTTATGTTTACTCCCCCCCTAAAAGATTTTAGTTTGTTTTTTAATGGAGTTGTAGTTTATAGATCACATTAAAGGTGGAAAAAGTTCTGAAATTATTTATCTTTGTCTCATTTTTTTACATCACAGAAACCTGACATTTTAACCGGGGTGTGTAGACTTTTTATATCCACTGTTATACACACATGATTTTGCTCTTCCAGGTAGGGAGTGCGCGCCCGCCTACCCGTGCTGTCATTGGCTCCCTGTCATGCTGATCAGTGGGTCTTGGCCAATGATTCACGGCTGGGACCCACCGATCGTCAGAGCTACTGACAGGAGAGAGATCTTCATTGGCAAACAAACAAGGTATACCTGTGCTCAAACCCAATAGCTAGTACATGCATTTATCCATCAGGTGCTAAGGGGGTGTAACCACATAGTAACACTAGAAATTCTGAAGGACCCTCTGCTCACTGGTATATACCCTTTCCAGCACACTTTACAACAAATAGGATATCAGAACTTCCTTGGTAAACAACACAGATCTCTCTATTGACAGTGGGGATGAGCCAGTTTTTGTATCCCTGCAAAGCACACAGTACACATATCACATATAGTTAGGAATACAGTTAACCCTTTGATCGCCCCAGATGTTAACCCCTTTCCTGCCCAGTGTCATTAGTACAGTATCAGTGCATTTTATTAGCATAGTCTTAGTGTCATTGGTCATATTAGTGTCAGTTACTTAATGTCAAAATGCCCGCCATACTATCACAGTCCCACTAATTTGCTGATCGCCGCCATTACTAGTAATAAAAATAATAAAACAAAAATAATTCCAGTATATATACACCATCATTTGTAGACACTATAATTTTCACGCAGCCCAATTAACATACACTTAATTTACCAAAGACATGTGGCAGATTACATTTTGGCCTAAATTCATGACAAAGGTGTATTCTCTTTTTTTATGGGATATGTTTTATAGCAAAAAGTAAAAAATTATTTTTGTTTTTTCAAAATTTTTGGTGTTTTTCGTTTATAGCGCAAAAAAAAAACCAGTGGTGATCAAATACCACCAAATGAAAGCTGTAGTTGTGGTAAAAAAAATAATAAATAAATAAATTTCATTTGTGTACAGTGAGGCATGACCGTGCAATTGTCAGTCAAAGCCTGGCCTTGGCCTTGTCATGAAGGGGGGTAAATCTTCTGGAGGACAAGTGGATATTCTAGCCAGCATTTGTGAGCACCAGACAGCATAAAAATTGGGTAAATTATAAAGAACAAATTTTCTTTTATTTGTAATATAAAAATAGTTTTAATGTCCTGTAAAATAATAGGCACCACAGGGCCGTGCAATACCTAGATTTCCCCATCCTTGCAAACACAATTTTAAAGCAGAACTAAAGTTCACAGACTATTCATCTCCATTCCTGCAATGGGGCCATTAGATACAAAATGAATTGGCTCAAATCGCACTGCACCTGTAGGGAAATCACATGTGATTCGGACAAAAATCCCACTACATTCCTTTTCAAACCACGTGCAATTCTTTGCCCTTAATTGATTTGAGCCCTTGATCTTGTATAGGCTCAAATGACACCGTACAAAGAAGGATCGGTTTTAGGTATTGGAGCATTTTCATGAGTACGAGTACTTTTGCAAATGCTTAGTATCGGCACCGATATGGATATCAATATTGGTAAAACCCTAAATATAATGCTTGAAAAATGCCCAATTAAAAACTCCTGTATAAGCACTTCCATAAGAACTTACTGGATGTGAATGGAGGCTAAATCACAAACACAGCAAAGCAGGAAGAAGACTCTGCATAGGTAATGAACAAATATGACTTCCCCCGTGTTCATATAAAATTTTAACCCCTTTACGCCGGTACCTCCCAGCCCTTTAAGAGTTTCAGAAGCCGGGAGGCGGGGTTTAGGGTCATGTGACCGCCGTGATTCGCTCAGATCAATGTAATTACGTATATGCCATACCTGGCCGATGACCCCAGACTGGAAATCTCTATAGTAGGCATCATTACTCCAGTGATCTGCACTCCAATGCTGAGCACCTGCCAAGCTGGAGCATGTCTTTGAGCGTGGGAGGAAAATGGAGTACCCGGAGGAAATCCAAGCAGGCACAGGGAGGACATTATGATTGTACCATTCTGTTTTGACCTTCAGTTGAACCACTTGAGCTCCAGGTTTCACCTTCTTCATGACCAGGGAATTTTTTGCTATTTAGCACTAAACTGCTCTACTTTAACTGGCAATTGTGCGGACATGCAACACTGCACCCAAATAAAATTTTTATCACGTTTCACACAAATAGAGCTTTCTGTTGGTGGTGTTTTATCACAACTGGGTTTCTTATTTTTTATTATATAAACAAAAAAGACAGAGAATTTTGAAAAAAAAAATATTTATCACATTCTGTTATAAAACATAGCCAAGAAAAAAAATAAAAAAACTTGAATTTCTTCAGGCCAAAATGTTTTCTGCTACATGTCTTTGGTAAAACATCCTAATAAGTGTTTATTTCTTTGTTTGTGTCTACAAAGTATTGTATATAGTATCTCACGGAAGTAAGTACACCCCTCACATTTTTGTAAATATCCTATTATATCTTTTCATGTGACAACACTGAAGAAATGACACACCTGTGACCTTGTAACACTAACGAGTCACATGACACCGGGGAGGGAAAATGGCTAACCGGGCCCAATTTGGACCTTGTCACTTAGGGGTGTACTCACTTTTGTTGCCAGCGGTTTAGACATTAATGGCTGTGTGTTGAGTTATTTTGAGGGGACAGCAAATTTACATGTTATACAAGCTGTACACTCACTACTCCACATTGTAGCAAAATGTCATTTCTTCAGTGTTGTCACATGAAAAGATAGAGTAAAATATTTACAAAAATGTGAGGGGTGTATTCACTTCCGTGAGATACTGTATGTTTGAACATTGACCGATTCTGATGTACTTTTTTTTACGGTTCAGCAACTGGGGTAGCAAAATTTGCCTGGTGAGGCGGCCGGCTGACGAATGCCTTTAAAGAATTATTTCGTCCTCAGCACCTAGGGCTGTTTAAGCATCCATCAGCAGCGTCTCCATCATATGGTGCAGGATTATCTAGTGGCAAGAGCAGACTTGGAAACCTTTTCAACTAAGGATCCACTGGGTTACTTGAGGATGGATCACTGGCCAGAAGTTGCTCAATATGCAATTGAGCTACTGGCCTGTCCTGCAACCAGCATGCTTTCTGAACAGACATTCAGTGCTGCTGGAGGTTTTGTGACGAATAAAAGGGTGCATCTGTCCACAGACTCCATTGACCGGCTGACATTTATCAAAATGAATCAGTCCTGGATCAACAGCAGCTGTAGAGCAGGGTCCAATCCTGCACTGATCAAGAATGACTCTAAAGGTTACGGTGTGAAGGCAGCACCAACTGTTCGCCTGCCAAACCCCCTCTCTTAGTGCACAGTCGCCACTGCACACTTTTGCTTCTACTGCAGCCTTACGCAGTGTGTTCCTGGACACTGCCGAAGACAGAGGTGAGAAAACTCTCCCCAAAATAAAAACAAAATTACATTTAAAAAAAAATAAATAAATAAACATTGTGGGTCCACCCCCCCTTCCCCAATCCATACCAGGCCCTTAGGTCTGGTAGGAAGGTTAGGAGGGACCCGGCTGTAATAAAATTCAAAATAAAGTGCATGGGATTCCCCCCAAAAGCCCTACCAGGGCCTATAGACCTGGTAGGACCTTTAAGGGGAACCCCGCCACCAAAAAATGGGGGGGGCATGGGGTTCCCCCTAAATTCCTACCAAAACACAGGCCTGACAGGAAAGGGGGGGATGGGGACGATGGGGACAAGGGCCTCTTCCCCACAACCCTGGCAGGAGGGGTCATTAGCATCAGAGTACCCTGCTGCGCCCCTTGTGCAATGAGTAAGGGGTAAATTTTGAAAAAATAGACTCCAGACTTTTGAAAATAGTTGAACAAAAAATAAAACTGCTTTTGACAGGTCATGTATGCTTTTCTTTGTTTTTTTTTTCAAAAGCCAATACCAGTCAGCTGAGTACTTGCTGCAATATAACAGGTCTGACAGTTGCCAGCAAGATGTAAACAATTGGGCAGAGCTAACTGCAGTGGCGAGTGGCAGAGGGGTCAGTGGGCGTCCGCTTTTTCTTTTTTTTTTTTTTTTTTTTTTTTTAAAGGACTTGTCAAAAACAATTTTGTTTTTTTGTTCAATTTAAAGGTATTTTTCAAAAGACTGGTCTCTTTTTTTTTTTTTTTTACTGAATGTAACCCTTTAATGAATGTGTAGGGGTACCCCCTTACTCATTCACAAGGGGGGGGAGCATCAGGGTGCCCTGTAATTTAAAGGAGTACCCAGATAATGAGCCTCCCTGCCCTCAGACCCCCCAAACCACCAGGCCAGGTTTGTAGGGAAGAGGCCTTTGTCTCCATGTCGAGGTCAAGTGGCCTGGTAAGCCATGGGGGGGCACCTACCCTACCAGGCCTGTGCTCAGATCAAGGGTCAGGTAGGAATTTGGAGGGGACCTCACACTTTTTTCCACCATTTATTGAGGTGCGTGGTTTTCCTTTAAAAGCCCTACCAGGCCTAAAGGCCTTTTTTTTTTTTTTTAATACTTTAACCTCCCTGGCGGTATGATTATTTCAGATTTTTGGTGCTGAAAGCGGTACCATTTTTTTGCATGGAAATATGTATTTTTTTTATTGTAGGCTGTAATTTTTAGGAAAAACTCACTGAAATCTGTCCGAACAAGAGTCTAGTAAACATCCCGGGTATGATAAAATTTGAAACACAAAATCATAAATTATAATTTAATAAATAATCATAAAAATAATATAAAAATAATAAAAAATTGAATTCAATAATATAATCAAACCAAAAACACTGAAATGTGAAATAGAGCGCCAAGTTCGCACATTGCTGAGCTCAGTCGCAAAATCGTTTTCCCCCACGAATCATTATCACTCAATTCTGCAAGTGGTTCTGATTTACTATCGCTGTTCTCTAGCTGATCTAAACCGCTTTTGACCTAAAGGGACACTTTTTGGATGCCATGGACATTTCTCAGTTTCCAGGCAGAAAGAACAGACAAAATGCAGGCAGGGCGCAGGACAAAGCACTAGGGACAAAATGTATGTGAAATAGGTTGAAACAGCAATGTTTTACTGTGTAGAATGTAAAAAAAAAAAAATGACATTTTTTAAAATTTTTAAATTTCCCGCCGCCGGCGGCGCCCGTACGTCCCGACGTCACAGGGACAGGACACAGAAGCCGGATGCCGGCATCGGCCGGAGGAGATGGCCGGGGACGCTGCAGGGGACACATCGTGGGAGCGCAGGGTAAGGTAAGGGAAGAACACATGCCGGAGCAGCGCCGCATGGTATTCCCGAGTGTAGCTCGGGGTTACCGCTTTTGGTACTGAAATGTTACCCCGAGCTACACTCGGGAATACCGCCAGGGAGGTTAAGCAATGAAAAATGACTAGCCCTTTAAAAACTTTCTTTTTTTTTTCTTTTTTCACTGGTTCATGTTCTTCAAGGCAGTACCCAAATCCCCATGCCCCTTTTTTGGCCAATACCTTGCATATAAGCCTTCAAAATGGACACTTTTGAATTTACAAGTTCAAGTCCCACAGACTTGTATTGAGTTTGAAGTATGTGGTCGAATGTTCAATACTTTCGAATGTTCAACTGCGAACTAAACACGGGGGTGCTTGGCCCATCACTATTGGACACCATCAGCAGTTTTTCCATAGGCTCTGAAGTGAAAGTCTACCTTTCAAGTTATTTTTAGAGCAAGTGTGCTGACTAATTTCAGGTTGCAATTTTCATCCTTTTTTTATGGCTCTAGTGCCGTCTCTGCGTGCATGTAGGTTGGCCGGATCAGACAACCATTAATCCTAAATTAAAGGTGTTGGCAGAGCTTCTTTCTGTCCATTCAATTCATCACCTTCAATTATTTCAAAGGTCTTTCTTGGAAGCAGACTTTGTGTTGGTGATGCCGCTGGGCCTCACCACTACCTCCTTGGAAAGCAAAGTACCCCAAATTCAGCACTATGCGGGAGAACATTTTCAGATACACTGCTGCAAGAAGGTGTGACCCAGTGATGACACACAGAAGTTGCTGTAACTGTTTGACACAAATTGACCTTGTCAATTATATTTTCATGTAAGGTTTGCTTGCGTTTTTTTTGTTTTTAATTTGTTCACTGTGTATCTGGTATAAATGCAGCTGTGTGGCTACCATAGGGCACATTTGCCACATCGTAATTGCATGACACTGCAGAATACATAGGGATCTGATTTCTATCCAAAAGCGTTGCGTGATTTTTAAACCTCTTTTTATGTAGTCTGACATGAAAAGATGATTGAGCTCTCCTCATAATGCTATCTTCTGTATTTTGTATATATAGTCTTGTGGTCACTGCACCAGGTAAAGAATATGATAAATTCTAAGTACTGGTTTATATCTTTTTTGTATAGAAAAGCTAGCTGCCATTTGTAATTCTACTTTCGCTATTTCTGCCTCTTTATTTCCACTTCAATACAGATTTAACATTGGCTAGGCAATTCTTCTAGACAAGTCACTTTTAGGCAAAAGTTAGTAAGCCCCTTTTTCCTACATTATTATTCTTAAAGGGAATTTATCAGGGTGGGCATGTGGAAGCAGTTAAAGGAGCAATCTCCGGGGTATCCTATTAGCTTTGTGATTTAGTTGCAATAGTGCCTTCCACAGTTTGTCTTGACATGTTCTCGTTATACTCGCTGCATATTTGGAAGAATGCTGAGCCCCAAAATGTTGTAAGTGATCTATAGGTAGAATTAAAACCATCAATTGTGTTTTGTTAGGGTTTTGGGGTTGTACTCGACATGTGAAAAGAATACTTAACTAAAGATGCTGTTTCAGCCATGGGTCCCTCCATTATATGGCATGGCCGATGATCAGCACAGACACATGCTTAACGCAAGCTCTGAGTCGAGACAAATATTTCCAGTCTAGCTGTGTGTTATATACTGGACTTGTGTGTACGCAATCGACAACTCACCCCCCATGCAAACAGAAAAGGAGAGCAGTGGTCTGCCTTGTCCAAATTATTATTATTATACAGGATTTATATAGCGCCAACAGTTTGCTCAGCACTTTACAATATAACGGGAGACAATACAGCAACGATACAGTTCAATACAAGAGGGTTAGGAGGGCCTGATCCTTGGAGCTTACAATCTAAGATAATCACATTCCTTTGTTATTTAAGGTAATCAGACCTCATACAGCCCTTTAACCAAAGCTTGGAGACATTCTTAAACATTTGTGAGACCAACATTAATAGATTGTAAGCTCCCAGGATCAGGCCCTTCTAACCCTCTTGTATTGAACTGTATTGTTGCTGTATCGTCTCTCGTTATATTGTAAAGCGCTGAGCAAACTGTTGGCACTATATAAATCCTAAATAATAAGGAGATGTGCAATTTGCAATTTCCCAATCAAATTGTAAGATCTGTGTAGGTATGGAAACTTAAATTTGCTAATGTAAGCGCAATCAGTTTTTTAGGTTAATTAGATCTATAAAATTTGCTCAGTTTAGTTCTATTATTCTTATTTATTTTTCATGTTTGATGCCTCTTATTTGACTAGTTTGATAAAATGGTATTTTATTGTTATGCCTCTGTGTCTGTCTCTTTCCTCTGTGCAAATGGTGTAAGGGTGTCTACAATGCGCCATCTTTGGTCTCACTATTCCTTGTGGTGAGTCATTAGGCTGTGCAGGAGGGTCCCAAGGTTGCTGGGTGGGAAGTTGGCATACAGGATATAAATTTCAAACCGCATTAACGTGCTTGCTATCACCATGGGTAGCTTTTAGCTGATGCCAAATGCAGTACAATGTGAAGTAATGGGCCAAATATTTACATTATTTGGGGCTTTTAACACCAATTTTTAAAGTGGTAGTAAACTGCCCAAACAATTCTAAAAAATCTTCTCCCTGCAAGTTTAAAAGCATAATGCATACTAGCACATTATGAAAGACCTGCTGGAAAACAAAGCCCTCCAGCAGAGTGCTGTCACAGCTCCCCAAGGCTTCCATCTTCACCTGGTCTTCCTTCTGGGTTTGAAAGCTGTGGCCATCTGATCGGCCGAGCCGCGATGTCCTTACACCCCTGCGCATGCACACGGGAGTTTCAGCTGCGGCACAACTCTCTCAATGGATGGCACCCCATCCACTGAGGACACAGTTAGCGTGCACCAGTGACATCACCGGTGCGTCTACAATAAATAACTCCTAAAGGACATATTTAGGAGATATTCACAGTACCTACAGGTAAGCCTTATTAAAGACTTATCTGTAGGTAAAATATACCAAAATGGCTTTACTTCCACTGTAAAAAAAACTATATGAATAAAAGTATATCTCTTCTTACCCTGCAGCCATACCCTTACTAGGTCTACAGTATATGCAGTAATGTGCATTACAAGTTTGGGTTCAAGGCTTCATGTTATTGCATACACACCACAGTGTGCATGTTTGTTTATATAGTGCGGGGAAGGATATCAGGTTATTCTTTCTGTGTTAACTGTGGAGATTCACCCTCTTTCCCTCCCAGTGACATGGTTCAGTAGGATAGAATTGTGAGAAATGTAAAAGCTTGGTCTCATTAACCATTAGACAACTGAACTTTCAAAACCTAACACTTTTCAAACTAAACTCTAATCTTGTATGGCCAGTGTTAGTTACTTTGAAGGCTAACCTATTAGTGGTAATGAACTTTGGCCCCCATATGTAGGATTCTAATTACTTGCGAAGATCCTGCAACATTTTCTGTAAAGGGGTGGACCTGCTACCTTGGTTTAGCATGAAGCCCCATACTACATTGCTCCAGTAAATGGTAAATTCCAGACTTGATGACAGACATGTTGTGCCATAAAGAAGGGGTTTGTGGTCACATAGGTTACCAAGTCTAAAGAAAACAATTAAATATTGCTAAATGAGGACCTGCAGGCTTGATTGATAGGAGTGCCAAAGAGCAATAAAGACAAGGGAGGGAGGGAAGGATGTGCCATATGTAGAAATTAATATCTCTCTATCTACACATAGACACACACACACCATTGGCAGTGTTTTTAATATATATCATTTTTTGTGTACACGCCCTCTACCTTTTTTTTGCACCAGAATTTTATCTTATCAAAAGAGCAATGATAGTAAAAATGAACTCCAGGCAGATGGCTAAACCAATGAACTATATAGGAGCCTTTTAGTGGTCAAAATATTGTAATTTTGGGTTTGATTTACAAAAACTGGAGAGTGCAAATCTGGTGCAGTTGTGCATGGTAGCCAATCAGCTTCAAACTTCAGTTTCTGGAAGCTGATTGATTTCTATGCAGAGCTGGACCAGATTTTGCAGGCTCCAGTTTTAGTAAAGCCCCCCCCCCCCCCTCCTTGTCATTGCTAATTGGATTCTAAACACTGTGGTCTTTTCTGTGTTAGGTGTGTCCCAGAAAGGGAGGAGTTCTGTATTTGCTGCAATTCTTAGCAAACAATACCTAGACAGCTTTTTAACTACATAACTAAATCAAAAGTTGATTAGATTGCTCTACCCTGTGCTTGGGTGGAGTACTGAGCATGCATATAAAGTAGTAGAACTTTACCATTTACATCTCCAGGTTTTACTAGTAAACAAACATTAAACAATAGATATGGAAAGACAGGGGAGACCTTTTGTTGTTAGACCTGTGTATTACTAGAACACTGAATAGGGTGAAAAAAGGCCAGAATGTTAGCTGCGGTGCTTTTAAAATCAACTTTACTGCTTTAAGGGTAATTCAATTTTTAAACACTTTATCACAAAGTTAATATTTTATCCTGAGACTGCAAAACAATCAAGAGTTGCAGAATGATATTCCCATTCACATCTAATCCTCAATTCAATTGACAGCTGAGTATCTTTTGTATCTATTGTATCTTGGGAAATAAAACCATGCAAACCCATGCAGTTTCAATACAAAATACCACTCATTTTAATTTCAAAAATTAAAAATTACATAAAAACCTTAATATGCAAATCATAATCTTATATATGCAACCATTTAGATATTTAATAGCCTATAAATGGCTAAACTAAAGCCCTTGTTTCACCAAGTAGCCAAAGGTGTATACACAATTTAAAAATAACTGAAAGGCAAAACTTTTGTTTATTTTGGATAGAGTGAAAGAAGGTTCGGATATTTGTCAGTTTATCATTTCTATCTGGGAATCCAAAAGTTGAGTTTTTTGGTTCTATAGATGTCAATGGAAGTGCTGCATAGAAGCATGTAGTGCATTTTTGATGAGTTTTAAATCTGCCTAGCTACAAGAAAAATAAAACAAAATTGCATCAAAAACACAGGTGCAAAAAACACAAAATGCAATGGAGAAACTCAACCTGCATACGTGTGAAGGTAGCCTTACTCTATCCCCCTCCCCCCCCCAAATAGTTTTGCTCTATTTTAAAAAAAGAAAAAAAAAACTTCTAGTATTACAGAACTGAGCAAGGCTCCCTCACTGTATAGGAGATCATTTTATTTAATATATTTGTTACACACCATTGAACAATACTTTGTTATTTAGATTTGTACATTTTTGTTCAAGCATTGCATTAAAATAAAAATTATAAAATGTGTGATGGTTAGTAAATGTTCTGTAGTAGGGATGAGGTGTTGATACTAATCAGTAGAAGCCTAATCATTCAGATATATATTTGAATAACCTTTTGTTAGAATATCAAGGTTTTGCATAAAAACCCTGTACAACCCAACAAACCAGCAGTACACAGGCTAATTGGAGCTCTGACCAAGATATTACTTAGATTTCTGTAGTACACTATATTAGGAGTGACACTATAGTCATAAAATGGTTTATGAAACTTTAAAGAAATTAAAAGTTCCAATAAATCATTGGAACAGAAGATATTTAATACCAAGACCAGAGTAGTGAGAATTGGTCATTTCCAACCAATAGTTGACATCCTCTACAACACCAGTTTGCATAGAGCTAATCTCGCCAAGTTTTAATTTGAACATGTCAAATTTCCTCAGAGGCCCAAATTTCAACATTAGCAATCTAAAACCTGGGACAATAAAGACATGCCCACTCCCTACTACCTCTTGTGACCTGAACCTGTAGACACAAACAGAAAGGAATCACCTTGATTGGTTAAGTTCAAGTGATGCCTCAATTTGCATTCTAATGAAGGTTTGTGGTTTCCTGGCTTGAATCCTGGCTCAACTTCTCTATAAAAAGACAAAAGATAGTTTGTGGACCTCACATATCTTCTTAGGGTCCTCAAGATCTTTTGGATACCGATTTCTGCACAGAACATCTGATATTGCTATATTCACAATGGCAGCCCACCTAACTTGTGAGAATGAAACAATTGGAGAAGAGCGATACGAAATCCTGGGACATCTTGGCGAGGGTAGTTATGGAGAAGTTGTGATGGCTGTTGACAGGGAACTGGGTAAGTGAATTCTTAAATAATTACAAAAAAATTTCTAATTTGCAGACCATTTGAACATCTAGAACAGATAGCACAAACATTAGCATCTTTACTGATTAAATGACCTTATTAGAGGTAGGGGTTTTGTTGCATAAATTTGGGGAAAAGACCATGATGCACAAAGATCTAATTCAGCACTAACAAAATATAAAAACTGGTTGAACAGTGCAAAATCCCATTCAGGCAGCTGGCATTGTTCCTACAGAAAACAAAAGCCTTTCCACCTGTTATCAATTTCTTGAGTTGGTCCTTTTGCATATCTTTAACAACCTGCCATGAGTAAAACATGAAGGCCACATTTTTTGAACTCCTCCTGAAAGTGCTAGCTACTGGTTGTTATGCCACAGAGCAAGCCTTGATATTTTACAAAAGTACATATTTGCATACAGGTTCCAGGTCAGGGATTCTATAAATTCAATTGGGTAGATTCAATATGGCAGCCAGGTAATTGGCAATTTGAAGAAGAGCTCACCAAAAGCAGGCTTCCTTTTTCTCTCATGACAGATTCATGATGATCACACACAGTTATAGTGGGTCATAGGCAGCTAAGTATGTAACAGATTTGACTATAAACTGATGGTCCACTATGCACAACCTAGACACTTGGCATTTAGATGGGAAGGGACAATAGATCTAGCTGCATGGGCAGCTACATATCTCACTGCTAGCGAGGGCCTAGAGAAGACGGCTACATTTTGAAGAAAAGCATCCAGTCTATGTAAAATGAATGGGCTCAAGTATTGGACATCCCCCAGAGTTTTAGATGTCCAAGTCTTATTGTAATCAACTTTGTTTCCCTCCTCTTTAACAGGTAGCCTTGTTGCCCTAAAAAAGGTAAAAAAGGAGCGAACCAGACTAGAGGCCTTTCTTCATGAAGTTTGCATGTCACTCTTTGTTACTGGACACGAGGGCATAATATCTACCCATTCGAGAATTCTGGAAAACTCAGACTGTTACATGATCAGCCAGGAATTGGCACCTGCTGGATCTCTTCACTCCATCATCCAGCCAGGGGTAAGTAAAGCTAATGAAGTAGCTGACACTTTAGCATTTGCTTGCTAATTCTATAAATTTGTCCTAGGGATCCTGGAGATTAATAGAAACTGGTGTTTTGTCATGGATGATACTTTCTATATATTGCATGCATTTATACCAAATATTGTTGGCCTGGTTGGAGAGAACTAAGGAAGGGCTAAAATCCCCAGTCAGCTATTTTCTCTGCACCATCTGGGCAAGATTTTCCTTAATCCAATCAAGAAGTTGGAACAGGAGGTAGTAGGAAGTCTACAACGTTAGGGGAATTCCCCTCTTAAACAGTTGTCCCCATTGGATGATTTCCCCTCATCTCTTGTTCTGTGACAACTGTAAAATTTGCATTCGCCATTAATTTTGTCTTTAAAAGCAGAAAGACAAAAATAGAGATTACATCCCTCCTTCCCCCCTCCCTTCCTAGTGGGCACATAGATAACAATCATGATACAGGTTGTGATCCTTCACCATTCTATATTAAAGGTTAGTCTGGTGTTTAAGCCAGAGGTAAAATTTAAAACCAGTTAGACCTCCCATATTTCCTTCATTGCCCAATTATTGCTGAAGTAGTTGGAGATCGGTTGCACTGATGTTCACATAGAATTCCATCTGCAGATTTAAAAAGTAACCAACGTTGTATTGAATTTGATATTATTGAATATTATTTTTTAGTAAAATAGTGTTATTTTAAAGCCAAATATCATATAATTAATTGTTTTAACTTTTCCAGATGGGAATTCCAGAAAAGCTGGTCAAACGGTGTGCACTACAGCTTACCCAGGCTCTTGAATATATGCACAGCAAAAACCTGGTGCATAGGGACCTAAAGCCGGACAATATTTTACTTATGGACAAGAGATGTCATAATGTGAAATTAAGTGACTTTGGACTGACTCAGTTTGCCGGTACAGTTGTTCCATCAATGGCACCCCTCAACACATTCATGTCCCCGGAACTTTGTGAACTGGAGCACAGGGAGTCAATTGTCGTGGATCCTAGTGTTGACATCTGGGCCCTTGGTATTGTATTGTATGTTCTTCTCACTGGAAACTATCCATGGGAAACAGCTTCAGCTCAAGATCTATGGTTTCAAAGGTTTATTTACTGGCAGAACAACTCTGACCATGTTCCACCACCAAGTGGTTGGGAGAATGTCAGCAGGAGGGCTCAAGATTTATTTCACATACTTCTTGCCCAAGACCCCAGCTGCAGGAACCAAGTCAGAGTTGTTCTAGATTTTCTTCATTTTCCTTGGAACTTTGAAGTTGCCACCCAAGAAACCATGGATCTTGTGGAGCAGAAGGAAGAGGAGGATATTGCAGCAAAGGACAGTGAGGTAGAAGTCATTGTGCTGGAGAGTGAAGAGGAAATAATTATAATAGAAAATCACGGTGACATTGAATACATTGTGATCAATTATTCCGGCTCTTGAATTTGCTGCAGTTAAAATCTCAGCAGTGCTTCTTTTGAAAGAGACCAGCAGTACCTAAGCTCTGAAGTTGAAGTCTAAACGGACCCCAATTATTGTCCTAAAAGGAGGAGAATAGTTGCAGAGCTTCTCTGCCCAGCTCAAACCATCACCGTCATCTCAAAAATATTACTGAAGTGGTGAGATAGAAGGAACAGGGACAAGCATTTATCTTGTGACTATTTCAAAGGTTTTTCTGAGATGTGGACTTTGCACCGTGATGTCACCGGGCCTCATCACTACCTCTTTGAAAAGCAACTACCTCAACTACAATTCATGTTGCCGTCTCCATGCGTTTGTATCTATAGTGTCAATGCAATCACTGCACCAGGTATAGAATGCAATAAATTCTAAGTACTGGTTATACCTTTTGTATCGTGTAATTCATCTATTTTTGCTCTGCCTCTTATTTCTCCTTCAACACAGATTGAAAAAGTGTTACAAAACCCACAACAGTAAAATCAGTCTGTATATGCAGTAAAGCATGCTTGTTATACTCCCTGTGGAACCTAAGGGGTTAATCCTCTGCATTGTGTAAAAATGTAGTTTGATCCTGATTTCTCTGATCCTCTCCTTCTTTCAGTGTCCCCCTCTTAAGACATTGTGCGGAGTCACTCTGCACATGCTCAGTTTGGTATGTATTACTAGGGTTCTTTTTTTTTTCTTAGGAGAGTGCATGTGATTAACAGGGCCAATCAGCACTGTCCAGACAGAGGTCAGGGGTTCTGCATCCTCCTAAAGCAAAATGCAAAACTCCTCCTACAAGCTTTAATCAGTGCTCAGCTGGACACTGATAGAAGTCACAAGACTGCTCTAACTGCTGATGAGCAGTTTATATTTACTAAAATAATTGGATTTCCATGTTTAGTGTACTGTGGGAGACCGTATATAGTGAATGCAGGGTCTGGGGTTTAGTAACACTTTAACGTTGACAATACATTATTTATGTAAACTGCGCAAATCCCCAATCAACTGAAGTCACAAAGCTGCAAGTATATGAGGATATTGTCTCTTAAAAGACCAATTCAAATGGATACTGTGCTAGGTGAACCCTTAAAACTTTGTGAGCACTATAGAAACCTTTGCACCTCTAAAAAGCGATCAAAAATTGAAAATAAAACACTAAATAATTACATACATATGCCCTATGAAGACCCTCACCCCTCTGAAGGGCGATCAAAATTTGAAAAAAATTAATTGAATAAACTGAGTGCAGTAATCATAAATACGTGTAAGAAACCATTATATGTGGTCAAATTAACCTAAAATGTCATGCATTATCCATGAGCCCTATGAAGACCCTCGCACCTCTGAAGAGTGATCGAGGTTGAGGATAGGTCAAATCTCAATGTGAAAAAAAAACTCCTCAAATATACATAAAGGTTAGTAGAAATTTTTCAAAAACAGTAACAAAATGTCCATATAGACTTAAACCATAGTCCATAAGTATGAGAAGAATATGACAATAACATGAATGAACATTTTACAAAGCTGCAGTTTTTTTTAATATGGGCTGGAGCCCCCAGACTGCACCGGCTATTTTCTGGAAAAGGTAACCAGCCCATACCACACCATGCCTGGCCTAGGGTCAAATGGCAACCTACGTGAAGATCCAGCATATTCCAAGTCATTAAAGGGTTACTTCACATTTACCAAAAAAAACATGCCCGTGCAGATAAGGTACATAAATGGCCCACATCTATAGCAAGGGTATTATTTCACTTTAGTCAGAGCTGAACACTTTGTTTTGATCTACATAGCTAGTTTTTTTGGTAAAGGTGAACTAGGCCTTTATCCTCACTGGGAAGGTTATACATCGAACCAGCATGTAGAACACAAGTCACCGCAAATATAAGCAATACAGTGAAAGTGTAACTGACCGCCATAACGTCTCCTAAATCTACGTATGAAGACTGAACAAAGACCCCCACTTAACCAAAGGTCCTCTAAACCACAACCTGGGTCGCAGGATACTCGCACCGGCCTTTATCCCCTCAGCTTCTTTTTACTGCATACAATGCAGGGCCACTGAGTAGATTCTCTACTTCCTTCATAACATGCACTGTGAGGGGTCATCATATACTAGAAAAGACTGTAAACCTTGGGGCTCAATCACATAGGCGCTCGTCAAGTAACATCTGTTTACTTTATGTACTAGTTCTGAGCTGTTTGCTGTATGGACTCACCAGCACAGCCAAGTTTGAAAGGTGAACGCACCCGGACGCACAGGAGCTGCACCTGGCCCTTCATACCTGTCAAACTGCGCAAGTCCATACAGCCAATGTGTGGCCATTCACTTTGTATGGGGTGCCTGCACACAGCGCAGCACTGGGGCAGGAAACCTAAGAAATGCCTCTTCTTGCTGTATGGAGCTGAGTGCCCATGTGAATGAGCCCTTAAAGTAAATCTAAGACAAAACTTTCTTTTTTCACTTTAGATAGAGTAAGGGAAGGTTAGAACACCTGTCAGGTTGTTTTTCTGCCATTTGTGTCCCATAGGGAGATGTCCCTTCACTTCCTGTCCCATAGCCAATACCCGAAGTGAGAGAAACTCTCTCAAAGTGATGAAAAAATGGGGTGTCACTAGAACTAGTGCCCCGATAGGGTCACTGTACTTTACACCCCTGTACCCATATAGTTCTGCCCCCACACCCTGATCTGTGAGTCCCACAGGTCACTGTACTATACCCCATGTATCCCCAGAGCTCTCCCCTCACACCCCAATCCCTGAACCCTGACAGGTCACTGTGCTGTTCACACCTGTGTACCCCCACAGGTCTCCTTTCACAACCCCATTCCTGGGCCCTGACAAGCCACTGTACTGTAATCCCCCCAAGCCCCCCTATCCAGAGATCTCAGGCATCTCCTGTTGCTTGGTTACATAGATAAAAAAAGGACAGGCTGATTACATAACAGGACATTACACAGACATCTGGATGGTCTGGGGCAGGCATGTCGCACTCAGATAAAACACTGGCCCCCACAAAGACAATATCTTCAAGGGGGTCACACCGGGAGAACTACAAAAAAAAGGGAAATACGCCGGTTTTGTGGTGAGAATATTGCTGCATATTCCGTGCTCTAAATTGTGGAATGGTATAAGACAAGTTCTATGTGGTGTTGCACCAGCTGCGCCAAATCACATGACAAGTGCTATACTTCAGTGACCGTTCCCGTGCGCCAACATAAGCATGCTTGGATCTGGCGCCCCAACACCCCCACAAGAGCAAGTAATAAAATGGCAGGAATCACTTTTATGATGTTGTCACAGCAAGCGCTAATTAAATAGGCATACAGAATTTGGTTGACTTGGCACATGGAAAATGTGCCAACATTTCCACTAAAAATGATGTATTTCCTTCCATCTGTTAATTGGTCAATATCTCAGAATTGTGACATACTGGGGGGGGGGGGGGATTAATTAGTCTTCACTGGAGCACAGCCAATTAGCCTTTACATTTCCATTTTCTAACCTGTGTGGGGAAAAATAAAAGCTGCAAGCTGATTGGTTGCTGTGGGCAATGATAAGAGTTGGGATGAAACATTTTCTATGAATCTCTCTTTATGGAAATCATGAGAGAGAGTCCATTTCTCTAATGGGGATACAGCCAGCAGTACAAATATGACAGTGGATCTAACCCCTCACCCCTCACCACTGACAGTTGGCATTCTTGTAAACAACCCCTGACCTGAGGCTGCCCAAAATAGATCTCATGGTCTATGAATACAAGTCCTGTGTCCTGTACTGTATGATCCAGAGAAAAAGGTTTGTCTTTGGTTACATGTTACACACATGTTACACACACCAAACATCGGGGCTGAGTTTGGCTCTAACCAGGCACACTGATCCCCAATGGTGCTCACTGATACTGATAGCACAGACATTACAAATGAGCCCATATTCAAAAAACAAACCTAGCTTGTTGATGTATTTCAGTGTGTTACAAGCAGCACTATTGACACCTGCCTACATCATTGGAAAGGACCCCAAAAGCAGGCTTCTTTAAGCTTTACCTGTGTATTAGGTGCAACACAGATTTCTCTTTGTGTTGGATTTCATATATCCAGGACAGAATACTGAGCTCTGTGATTGTCACTCTGCTAAAAAAAAATTGGAGCCTCGCTGTGGAAAACGGCAGTTGGCAGAAAAATCATTTGAATTTTGTTTCCGGTTGGTATCCTAGCAACCACGGAAACTCAGTCCACAGGCAGCGCAGCCACAGACAGTCAGTGTGCTTCTGCTAGCGATAGTGAACACACTCCTTTTTTTGTGCTCTGTGAGATCTCATTATAACGTGTTATAATGAAGTGGACCAGGCCAAAACTACGTTTCCGATATCATCCATATAAGAACAGACAGGAGGTCACCTGGAATACCATCATAGGGAGACCTTTTGTAGATGATTTGGATAAGCCCACTTTATCACATAGTGGGTTGAAGGTGGAGACACCTCAGCAATTCCCCAAAAATCGGGAAAGCAAACATGGGAACTCTGATGGGAGGAAGAATTCTGGAGAGGGAAAGAGTTCCAAAGAGGAGAGTGCCATGAACAGAGGAAAGAAGCGCAGATCCAACCAATCTGCTGAGGAAGAAAGACCAGCAAAACAGGGACGATGTGGTCATGCACCGAGTTGGGCCAAAACACCATGTGCTGTCATATTGCCCAAGAGGAATAACAAGAGGCCAGCATCAGATCCAATTTTCTCTGCACCTCCAAATAAGAAAAGGAAGATCGCTGCTGATGAGACAAGCAAGAATGATCAACAGCTCGTCGAGGTAGTCAGCGATAGATTTCACCAGGTTGTCAGCGATATAGTCGGCGAGGTAGTCAGCGAGAGAGTCGCTGAAGTTGTCAGCAAGTCAGCCAACGAGGCCGTCGTTGGGGTTGTCAGCGAGCTAGTCGATGAGGCTGTTAGCAAGCCCGTCGATGAGGCTGTCAGACAACCAGTCAACCGGGCAGCCGGTGAGAATGACAACAAGGTAGTCAGGGATGTGCCTGGCACCAAATTAGAAATGCATCCGCCAGCCGACTTTAATCTTGACAGCTTTATCTTTCATAAAATACTTGGTCAAGGTAGTTACGGAAAGGTAAGTAATCAAAGATTTATGAACAGAGGGTTTAATGCACTGCCAGTTAGTGGTTATTATTATTGCCAGTCGGCAAATAGTAGGTCGTAGGTGGTGGTCACACCACTCTATTCCTTACCACTTCCCATTTACACTACACACACTGAGCTGTGCTGCTCAATGCCAAGCTGAAATCCATGCTTTCCCCATAGGACCAGTTTACACCAGTGTGATACATTAGTTGGCGCTCGGTTACACTGGAATAGAATGCATGTAAATGCAATGTGCTTTAAGAAAGCTACAATACTGGTATTTTACACCACTCATGAAAAAATAGCATGCCAACGCACATCATCTCCAGTGCGTTTACTGTGTTACATGGATGCAACGCGAGTAGAGTGAATCCAGGCTTACACACTAAGTCATGTTTAGTGGTGTACTGTCTGTCGGGGGTGTAATACACAAAAAGATGCAAGACAGAATTACAAATCCTTTGGTATATAAGGAAATAAGCTGACGTACATTTAAACTGTATATAGCAGATTGCATAACGTTTGGCTGCACAGCTTCATAGCCTTTAGCCCCAATTTATGAACGCTGAATACAGACTTCAGAGTGAGCGCTGGCTGTGATTTGCTAAATGCCTACTGCGGCTTGCTAAAAGCCTATTGAAAGCTATCCCCAATCCCTAACAGTCTAGAAGTTACTGACTAACAGTCAAAACCACTGAAAACTTGCACAAAATCCTGCTGACTCCCCGTTCTATAAACTGTTTTCAAACTAAGACTAACAATCGTAGCCAGGCTGGGGGGGTTGCTGCTGGACCCAGAGGTAACCTTTTCAGAACCCGGAGCTGAATTGCTTCTAATCATTTGTGTCCTGTGTTTTTTAGGTCGCCCTGGCATCCCATCCTGCCACCAACAAGAAACTGGCAGTCAAGGTGGTACAGAAGAGGAAATTACTGCAAGAAGAACCGAAAAGTGTCCTCGTAGAGAGACAGATACTGGAAAAAGTTGGACGGAGTTCCTTTTGTACACACGCCTATGGAACCTTCCAAACAGAAGTAAGTTTCACATTCCTATCAATCACTCACTCATCAAATCACATCCATGTTATCCATTTGGACTCCAAGTCCAGCACAGACCTAGAAATAAATCCCAAAACCAGAAAAAAAGGAGGGATGGTCCAGCTTCAAAGAGGCTAAGACATGAGAGAGTTATGGTGGCTGCCAATGCAGAATTTGGGGAATTCTGGTTCTCCCCAGCCGTCCTGCTCTTACTTTGGCTTTGCTGTCGGAGTCACTGACTTGGATCAGGTATAGTCCTTGAACTTCTCTCATGATAGAGTCACTTCAATAGAACCTGTCACAACATGTTTGCATGTTAATGGCTTCTATATATTGCTTACCCACAGAGGAATGACGTTCACCATACATTGAAAGTTCCTGCCAAGCATCGCGTTAACTTAGTCTTAAAGTGGATGGAAAGCCAACACTGAACATTTCTTGTTTGTTCACACTTGGTCTATTAAATAGATCAAGCAGAGCGTGTTGTTATATCTGTTTAATAAGTGCAGAAAAACACTTGTGATCCTGTCAGAATTCCAGCGCTGTCCTGAGTCATCCTAAGCAGTCTTATCAGCCCCGCTCACTTCTCCTCTGTGAACTACAACACAGCTCCCCGTATGTTATAGAGATGAGGATGGGGAGAGGTGTTCTTAAGGATGGGGAGAGGCATACTTATTGTCCTAGGATGACAATACGGCACCTCCATAGACATAGAGAATAGTAAGTGAGCGTAGTCACCCTAGGACAAGAAGTAGATTAGTGGTAGGATTACAAGGGGAAAATAAAGGAAGACATGCTGAAAAGAAGAACACTAGTACAGCCTCCATAGCTGAGCACTGGTGTAAGCTGAAATAGATGACATTTTTATTCTTGAGTTTGAAGATGCGTTAAACTCCTGAACCGTCTACCATGTCCAGACATCCCTATATTTCTGCATTTCCACCAAAACACAAACTTCACATCCACTTGACCTTTTGGAACCGACTTATTTTTCTCTTTCTTTTACAGGAAAATCTCTTCTTTGTTATGGAATACATGAGAGGAGGAGAACTACGCGACCTGATCAAGTCTTCTGCTCCATTACCAACTAACACCATAAGGTAAGACTTACAAAGATTCCGTCTAAGGCTGCATTCATACCCGCACCATTCAACCTTTTTATTTTGGGCTTTTTTTGCACATTAGTCGTGCAACAGCATAGGGCAGCCTATTCACTTACGTGAGCTGCCTTATGCGTGACAAATGCACCAAAGTAGCTCATGTACTTTTCTTTGTCCGCGAGCCTCACAATTTTGCAATGTACATTTTGGTGCGTTTGGCCACACAACTGCTACCCGCATTTGAAGTGCCATTAAGAATTAATGGCACCACAAGTGTGATTTGCATCTTAGCACATTTTTCATGCATTTCCCAGAACACCAAGGTGTTAATATGGCCTAAGAGAAGGGTGAGGGTTAACAGTCATGATGAAGGATTTGCATATAGTAATTACACAATGAATCTTAAAGGAGAAGTACAGACAAAGCTCCTTGACCCGTTTTCAGCTGACAGCGGGCTGAAGCCTGCTGTCGGCTGATGTCACTCAGCCGGTCCAGGCTGGGGAAAGATCCCGACTTTAAAATAAGGATCTGCCCCAAAATCTGGAGCGGCACCCAGCTCAACGATCCGTTGAGAGCCTGAGCCAGTTGCTCCCTCCACTCCACAATCCAGTGCTCCATTAAGTTGGCGGGGTGGGGAAGAGCAGAAACGCTGACTGACAGTCACCGCTCTCTGTTCGGAGTGAGCGATGACTGAGTGAGAACTCCGCAATCAGCTGTCAAGTGATTGTTGAGTGCTCGCCCTTAAAACCGGCCATAGACAGATGCTGCATCGGACTGATGCTGCACGCACCTAGATAAGTATGATTTAACAAAAAAATGAATTCCTATATTGCTCTCTTCATTTAAACTAAAAGATCACCCACCCCGACCCACCTCAGTAAGCCTTTATCAGGAAAGAACCTTCACTGCCCCCCATACACATACTCATCTTCCGTTTACCCCCTAGCCTAGCCTTTTTCAGCCGTCAGCAAAGTACTCTGTAATGCAGTTTGTAGACATCAATCTCACATAATCACACACTCCTTCAATCAGATGCAACTAATCCCTACAAGATTCTAAAGCATGCTAACTGTATAGCATAGGGAGCTATTTGTCCAAGCTGATTAATGATCAGTTGCTACTCCTAGTGACTGGTCACCAGCAAATTTAGTAGCACCATTGATCTGCTAACACTCTCCTGCATAGCACGAGCCTAATGTGATATCTGCCAAACACCGGTTATATCCTCTAGTTTATCTTGGCGTGCAAGGCTGTATCTTCAACCCCACACAAGCAATGTTCCAACCCCACAGGTCTTAGCCAATGGTTGTCAGCTACCACAGATCAGGTGACTATGATCCAATCCCTGGTTAAGAACCAAAGTAACCCAAGAAAAGAGCAGGGCCTGTCATTATCACAGTAATACATTGCTGCTTATGACATGCAAGGCTTGGAAGAAATCACCTCTTAATCATTTGTTTATTTATGCTGTGAGACGTGCAATAATCGTAGACCTTTTCTCCTTTTTTACAGATTTATTGCTGCAGAACTTCTCTGCGCGCTACAATATCTGCACCGCCAAGGAATAATGCACAGGTAAGTGTCTCCACCATGATCTTCCATATCTTCTAATCTTCAGTAAAGTACAACACCACCCAATACTGCTACTTTAGTTGTGGATGGGTGTACAAGGGTTGAATTGCCCATGGCCAGTTCTGTCCCCTGCTGCTGAAGCTTTTGTGACTCTAAGGGCTCGTTCACACTCGACTCTTTTTACCAACGCTTGCCAAACGCCCCTATAGCGTTTGGCAAGCATTGGTCCGGCGTTTGCGGAGCATCTTTTAACGCTCCGCAAACGCCGCATGCGCGGTTTAGCGGAGGTTGCTAAGCTTTGCCGAGCGTTACAAACGCCTATAATGAAGTTTGAATGGTGTTACCGCTCCGCAAACGCCCCGCAACCGTGTCGCCACCGCACCGCAAACGCCGGCCGGGCGTTTGCGGAGCGGCACCGTAGACTAGAATAGGAGGCTTCAACGCCTCCTGACTCGACCAGGGGCGTCCGTTTTGCCGCGACGCTAACGCTCCCGTTAGAACAGCACCATGTGCTGCAATGTGCAGAATTGTCCGAGGCCTCTCTGCCGCCTGCACACAACGCTAGTGTGAACGTAGCCTAAGTAAGGGAGTCTCACTTCCCCATATTACATACATTTGCAATTGTAGATGTCCTGTTCTAGCACTGTGCCATGTCCCATTCAGCAGCTGAGCAAAACCAGCCACAGGTGCAAAATTTGCTCTGGGTCCCATCAATCCCCGTAAACCAGCAGAAGAAACAATATTGAGGTGCACTCCGTCAATCTGAAATGAGTCTATGGCTTTATTAAAGACACGTGGATAGAAACACTCCCCAGGCTGCCTAATTCTAACACTTATCACCCTCTAGTGGGACGTAATCATGCCCCCACTAGAAGGGCAAAAGGTGACGCAGGAAGAAAGCCTGCGGAGTGTTTCTGCTCCCTTCTTTTCAATAAAGATGTGGAAGCATTGCAGAATGACCAGCTGTGATTTGATATGGTTTCTTACACTGCAGTAAGCTGACAGCCAAGGTCATGAGGTTCTTCTTACCATTCGTAAAGCAGTGCAGAAAGTTAGAAGGGGATCTAACCCGCTGGCACCCCTTGAAAGCTGAACTATTAGTATTGGTTGAATTACGGTTTTAAACATTTGATCTGTAAATCTAACTCTCTCCTTTTTTTTTTTTTTTTTACAGAGACTTGAAACCCGAGAATATACTGCTCGACAGCTCCGGCCATGTCAAAATTGCAGACTTTGGCCTTTCAGAAGCCGACGTGTTTGGATCCGACAAAGTATTTACTTGTGCCGGTACTCCAATCTATATGGCCCCAGAAGTAAGTATAACACCACCCTTGTTTTTCCCCTCTACTGCTCCCATCTTTATCTTATAATATCTATGAACCTAACAAGAATTTTGGAGATGAAAGAAGCAGAGCCACAATGATGGTGACTCAAAAAACCTAAAAAACAACAGGAGGCCCACTGTGACCTGTCATTCCCACCAACCATTGTTAACTATTATTACTGCTCTGTGCAGCTCATCGTGTGCTTTATTTTATGGTTAATCTTACTCTCTGTTTTATCAGGTTCTACAAGGAAAACCCTGTGATGCTATGTCTGACTATTGGTCACTGGGTGTCATCTTATTCGAAATGGCCACAGGAGCACATCCAGGTGAAGCCAGATTCAGGAGACACTTCTATCCGAGGGACATGGATCCTGAACTTCAAGATGTCATTGAAAGAGTAAGTATACTCTACAATTAGAATTATGCAAAAGCTATAGATCCTTAGTGTAGTGTTCTTTATGAGAGAAGCTTGCAAAACGTTCTCTAGTATCCAGTACATCACCAGGTGTAAGAAAGCACACAGGGGGCATCCGACTTCTGGAAGTGTTATATACACACGGTATAGCAAGATATTCACCACACAGGGAGTCAGAATAATATAGGAACTATCCATGAGCTTTTGGATGAACTCATTCACTGGTTCAGAAATGTTCACTTTGATCCTTCCAACAGACATATATATCTTCACTGAAAACTACACCAAGGAATTAAAATATGACATTCTGAGGTGTTTTTTTTCTATTTTTAAGAAATAGCCGACACTAAACTGGCTGATTGATCAGTTTCTGTTAGTGACAATCTACCGTATGCTAAATTTCATTTCTTTTTCTTTATAGCTTCTTGAAATAAATCCGAGCGATCGCCGGCAGGCAGTGAAACAACTGCGAAAACATCCCTTCTTCAGTACCATTTACTGGAAGAAGCTGGAGAAAGGAAAGGCCACCTCACCATTGAAGATGCCAGAAGAAAGTCTGCGCTCACAAATCGACACAAATCAGCAAATTGATGTGAAGGAACTGATTCCCTACACAGGAAATACAGAAAATAAAATTGCAGAAGAGCAACAGAGATTGTTCGATGGCTTCAGCTTCAAAAGCACAAAATGGAGAAGGATGGTGGAGAGGAAATGAAAGAATGAGGGCTCATTCGCACCATCTGCATTGAGCCACGTTCTTTTGGACAGATCACCACAAGGTTAGACCATACTTCTCTTGTGGGTCACAGGAATGACCTAACTTTTGCTTTCCTGGGGCAAAGAGTCAGCTTATAGCAGGCTATTACAGTGTATAGCAGGCAGATCACCACCTTTGTGCATCATTCATCATGATTGACATGGATCGACAGTGCTGGACAACATGAATGAAACTGAATTCACATCAAGATAAAAAAACTGCCGGAAGATCAGAGGACAGTTGGTTTACCACGGATCAACACCTTTATGCGTCATTCGTCGTGAGTGGATCAACATTCCTAGATGATAGGAATGACGTTGGATTTATACAATGGAACATAACCTCATCCATTCTGGGTGAGAGGATTAGAAGGAGCAGTGGTTTGCCATGTCGGCAGATCACCGCCTATGTGCGTCATTCATCGTGATTTATATGGATCAACATTGCCGGAAGACATGAATGACGTTGGATTTATACAATGGAACACAACCTCATCCTTTTTGGGTGAGAGGATTAGAAGGAGCAGTGGTTTGCCATGTCGGCACATCACCGCCTATGTGCATCAATCATCGTGACTGATATGGATCAACATTGCTAGACGACATGAATGATGTTGGATTTATACAATGGAACATAACCTCATCCTTTTTGGGTGAGATTAGAAGGAGCAGTGGTTTGCCATGTCGGCAGATCACCGCCTATGTGCGTCATTGATCGTGACTGATATGGATCAACATTGCTGGACAACATGAATGACGTTGATTATTACAATGGAACATAACCTCATCCTTTTTGGGTGAGAGGATTAGAAGGAGCAGTGGTTTGCCATGTCGGCAGATCACCGCCTATGTGCGTCATTCATCGTGATTGATATGGATCAACATTGCTAGACGACATGAATGACGTTGGATTTATACAATGGAACATAACCTCATCCTTTTTGGGTGAGAGGATTAGAAAGAGCAGTGGTTTGCCATGTCGGCAGATCACCGCCTATGTGCGTCATTCATCGTGATTGATATGGATCAACATTGCTAGACGACATGAATGACGTTGGATTTATACAATGGAACATAACCTCATCCGTTTTGGGTGAGATTAGAAGGAGCAGTGGTTTGCCATTCCGGCAGATCACCGCCTATGTGCGTCATTCATCGTGACTGATATGAATCAAAATTGCCGGACGACATGAATGACATTGTATTAATACAATGGAACATAACCTCATCCTTTTTGGGTGAGAGGATTAAAAGGAGCAGTGGTTTGCCATGTCGGCAGATCACCACCTATGTGAATCATTCATCGTGATTGACATGGATCAAAGAAAAAAGATTAACAGTAAGAATATTGTTCTTACTTGGGTGATAAGTGAGAAGACTATCAAGTTTTTAGATTTGGAGATTATGCAGGAACAGGATCCTCTACTAACAAAAACATTCTTCAAGACGGTAGATCGCAATGGTTATATACCCCTGAACAATTGTCATCACACCTCCTGGCTTATGAATGTCCCTAAAGGACAATTTGTCAGACTAAGGAGAAATTGTACTAGAAAGGAGGATTATCGGGATCAAGCAAAGATGACTTATACAATGGAACATAACCCCATCCCTTTTCAACGAGAGGATTGGAAGGAGCAGTGGTTTGCCATGTCGGCAGATCACCACTTATGTAATATTCATCGGGAATGACATGACACATTGCTGGACGACATGAATGACGGGCTATATAATGTAGATCAGTGGTGGGCAACCTTTTTTTTCAACTGAGCCAAATCTCGCCAAAACCACGATTGAAATTTATTTTGAGAGCCACATTTTTAAAACTGAAAATACATCTCCCATATAGTAATTCATCCCCCATAGTAATTCATCCCCCATATAGTAATTCATCCCCCATATAGTAATTAATCCCCCATATAGTAATTCATCCCCCATATAGTAATTCATCCCCCATATAGTAATTCATCCTCCATATAGTAATTCATCCCCCATATAGTAATTCATCCCCCATATAGTAATTCATCCCCCATATAGTAATTCATCCCCCATATAGTAATTCATCCCCCATATAGTAATTAATCCCCCATATAGTAAGTCCCCCATAGTAATTCATTCCCCATATAGTAATTCATCCCCCATATAGTAAGTCCCCCATATAGTAATTCATTCCCCATATAGTAAGTCCCCCATATAGTAAGTCCCCATATAGTAATTCATTCCCCATATAGTAAGTCCCCCATATAGTAATTCATCCCCCATATAGTAAGTCCTCCATATAGTAATTCATTCCCCATATAGTAAGTCCTCCATATAGTAATTCATTCCCCATATAGTAAGTCCCCCATATAGTAATTCATTCCCCATATAGTAAGTCCTCCATATAGTAATTCATTCCCCATATAGTAAGTCCTCCATATAGTAATTCATTCCCCATATAGTAAGTCCCCCCTGTGTCAATTCACTTACCTTTGCTCCGCGCGTTCCTCTCGTATTCCCACGCCGTTCTGGTCTTCAGGGAGGACTGTGAGAGGAGAAGAGTTCGTCACGCTGCCCCGCCTACATCCTGGCTGCCCCGCCTACATCCTGACAGCTGCAGAGTCCTGACGCCCGAGAGGAGGGAGGGGGGCGGCCATCCGAGAGGAGGGGAGGGGAGAGGGGGAGAGGAGGAGAGGAGGAGGGGGCGGCCGGCCGGCCGCCCGCCCGCCCGCCCGAGAGGAGGGAGGGGAGCGGGCGCCCGGCACACAGGAGAGCCGCATTTAAGTTTGTAAAGAGCCGCATGTGGCTCGCGAGCCGCGGCTTGCCGACCACTGCTGTAGATGCATGAGTCCAGTGCTATCTTCAACTGGGCTGATCCTTTGCTAGTCTTCAGATCCCCAGTGCTGCCCTTTTTTTTTTTTTTTAATAATATTTTTATTGGGGTTTCAAACAACAATACAGTAGATGCAACAGTGTACTCAGAGTCAGAGAAGTGGTCTAAACTTACAAAAGAATAGGTAAAAAAAAAGATGTAATCAAGCTCAATGAGCATATTACAGGTTTCAAAGTAATAAACAAGATGATAACTAAGGGGGGGAGGCTAGAACCAGTGGGGCCTTCCAAGCCATATCCGCTAAAGCCAGAAGAATGACAGAGGTCCCCAGGGTGGTCGCTGCCTCTGTGGGATCCTTGTCAGACACAGGAGTAGCAAGAAGTGGCCTAGAATAATGAAGAGATGGAGACATGTGCAACCCACGCCTAATAAGGCATCTTTACTATAACCATACCAAACCATAATTAGTAGTCAAGGGAAAGGGGGAAAAGAAAGGGGGGGGGGGGTTTAAGTATAGGCCCAAACGGAAGAACTGGAGATTCCTCCCCTGCATGGGGACGCTCAAACAAAGGAGAGCTCCCCACGGAGGAAGGGATCCCGGCACAGAAAGCACAAAACAGGAAGAACGCATGTTGTTACCTACTTGCAGAGCCATTATGCAATCCTGTAATAAAGAATTGGTTATATGGAGACCCATCATGTGACTGACACCCATTAAAAACATCCTTGAGATATACAATACAGTAAAATCAAAAGAGTTATGAGGAATGTGGATAGGGATAACCATATGGCCTATTGGAGGTACATGCTCTGCTCCAGAGGGGGAAGAGACCTTGATATTAAGAGGCCCCATTTTTTCTGGAACCGCAACGTCAAGGCTTTTAGTGACAAGTCTAAGTCAAGTTTTTCTCTACGAAGAAGATGTAATAGATCTTGCTTGACCTCAGGAACTGAAGGCGGAGCGGAGGATAGCCATTTTCTGAGAATGATCCGTCGCGCAATCATGAAGCAGGTGGCTAGCCAAGCCTTATTGCCTTGTATAGCTAGTAATTGAGGTCTGGACTGCTCCAGGCGTGTAGAGGGGAAATTGCCAAATATGAGCAGAAAGGGACCTTGTGTCGGGCAATAACCCGTGACAGAAGCAGCGAATGTCTCCAGTTGTTTCTAAAATTCCAAGATGAATGGACAATACCACAACTTGTGTAGCAATGTGGGTCGTGGAGATTTGTACAGGGGGCAGCTATTTTGAATCTGGAGAGGTGGAGATGGTAGAGGAGGAATACAGGGACTTAGACAGGCATAGATTCAGTGGTTTATAAATGTTCGAGATCTTAAATGTTTTCCGCTTCAGCAATATATCCACCATAGACGTTTGGAATCTTCTTGGTCTATTCCGGCATGTGCTTGAGATATGATCTATGCCTTGCTGAACCATTAAGAAGTGATGGGGTGGGAGTTGGTAGCACTCACTAATATGAGAGAAGGGGAGGGCAGAGCCTGAGATAGTGTCAAATAACTGCGCAAAAAGCTTCAAACCTTGTTGAGCCCAAGTAGCATAGGCGGCATGAAATTGAGGCAAGGGGAAGGATGGGTTACCATGGATCGGTAGATAACAGGAAGTCCAAGGGGACAAACCCAGCCTGAGTCTCACTTCCTTCCAGGCTACGGCTGCTCAGCCCATACAGTGCATTGGCAGGATGGCGAGCTGCTTGCACAGTCAGCTATTGCCTGCACTGTATGTGATGGGGTTGGCGCGATGATGTCATTGCGCCGGGTACTCGTATGTGGGCGTTTCTGCATGTGGGCAGACCCGCCTGGAGACGGATAGAGGAGCGGTGTTTCGGTTCCTAAGACCATCGGAAATATGTGTTTTCCAATGGTCTTAGGCGAACCGTGTGAAAGGTTTGTTCGACCCCCAAAGGGGTCGCGATTCACAGGTTGAGAACCGCTGCTCTAAAATTAAAAAGAAAACTATACAAACTGTACATACACGTTAGAGTTCAGTCACTCAGCTTTTTGCAGGCATTTTATGCACCTAGTGTACATTTCTGGGTGCTTTCCTGCTCCAGGTGCTACATGCAGCCAGCCATACAAGTAAATGGCTGTACGTGGCCGCACTCATTGAAACGCCAATGCCTCCTCGTGTTGGGAAAATACGTTGGACATGCATGTGTGGATAAGAGCTGATGTAAAGAAGTATCAGCGTTTACAAATATATTCCCTTGTATGGCAGGTTATATGCAGCACCTGCAGCTCCCTCTGCACACAAAAGTGTCCAGAAATCTATTGACAAATACATGAAACAAATGAATGAAAGAAGTGCAGCTCTCCAAAATCCACAATATCCCGCCTCCAAGCAAACTTGTTAATACAGAACTAATAAAACTGACGCCCCTAAATTTGCTGAAATAGCTCAGTTGGAAGAGCGTTAGACTGAATGTCTAAAGGTCCCTGGTTCAATCCCAGGTTTCAGCAGCTGTTGGGGTGTTCCCAGGAGTTTGAGGAAGTAGAATCGATCTGGATCAGCCAAATAGAGAGCGCTATATGGAGACCTGGTGAGCCATCGATTTGCCTATGAAACCACGAGCATTACTAACCCTTTATTGTAATAAACCTGGTTTTATAGAAGGCACGACGATTTATGTTGTAGACACCTTTCACACGGAGCGAAGTCCGCACTGTTTGGACGCCTGTACTCGTTCAGTTTCTGCCCGGCAGACAAGGGTGGACCCCTGTCAACTCTATGGGCAGCCGGGTGTAAACAGACTGCGCTGTCAGTTTACATCAGACTATCTCCAATCTGGTTGGGAAAAAAAGAAAAGAACGCAGTGCTATTCCGTTTTTTTTTCCTGGACCTGAAGGTAGGCGGGTTTACAAACCGACACAAGTCAGTTTACATAATCCTGTCTATAGGGCTGCATGGACCTTCCGATCAGGTCTGCCTAAAAAACTGACAAGTGGACCTGATTGAAACACCCATGTGAAAGGGGCTCTATGGAGCTGTGCAGGGACTGCTATGGAGGAGAATTGACCATTTAGAGCCTGGTGTGGCCCCATATCTTTTTGAGCTGTGCCTGGAAGGATCCTAAAGCCAGGTTCATGCCTGTACAGGTTGCAGTTGATGCATTTTGCATGTTTTTCACGTGACATATTAATGAGTTTTTGATGCGTTTTGTGCCTTTGGCAGGTGTCTTTTGTCTTATGGGAGAAACAAAAAAAAAAAACCATCAAGAATGCAAGCACTGCGTTTTTAAAAGCGTTTCTGCTGCATTTCCATTGAAATCTATGGAACAAAAACTGCAACCTGCTGCAGGAAGAAACCTTCCTGATCCTTTCCAGACAATGCACCGGTGGAAAACGCACAGATGTGAACGTGACCCATGGGAAACCATGTTAAATGGACTGTACGACGTTTCTGCAAAACTGAAAATGCACAGAAAATTGCAGAGGTGTGAACCAGGCCTAACATAGAGCTGCTTTTACATGCTGAGAAAATGAGGCCTATGTGTGACACTGCTCCTAGTTATTAGAATTTCTGCTTGAATGTTTGTTTGCTGTGCGGGGATCAGAGCTTTGTTTATAGTTCTAGAACATGAAAGGCATGCATTTAACGCTGCGACTCCCAAACAAATCACCTTGGAGAAGAGGCTTCAGGAGACTGGTCACACAGGTGGAGTCTGGCAGAAAGAGGAATAAAGGAAGCATTACACCTTCTACCTGTACCCCGAGACATCCTGAGCATTGAACCCTTGTGGTGTTGGGGCCCACTTTACAGGAAAACATGTTCAAACATGGTTTGGGGGTTTCAGCTCAGAGGGACGCCCCGAAACCACCTATAGTGTACGTTTACATTATTAGGAAGTGTTTTTGCAGCTCTTACAACACATGTCTTTTCATTTTTTTTTGGAAAGGGCTGGAGGGGGGAGAATATGAAAAGAACCTTTCTGTAGAGCTTCACAATTGCACACAAAATGCCATCAAAAAGCATTTGCAGGGTCCCTGTATTCACATGAATTGAGGCGTTCTCCATGCTTTGCAAGTTGTCAACACCAGCCCAACATTGCCAGCAGGATAGAAATCAAAGCATCGCAAGTAAGCTACCTGTCATCCACTCAGCAGCATTCATCTTCCACTGCAGCCAGAAATTCTGAACACGGAGCTATCAGAGGGGTTGATTATTTGTCCCCGGCCTCCATGCCGCTCCTGCTCTTCATTTGAGGTAGTCACCCTCTGCCTCTAATGTACAATAGGAAGAAGAGATGATCTCTTCCTGTCACTTCAGGCCACCTCTGGATCTCCTCATATAAATATCCTTCTATATGTCCTGTACATCCCTCCGCACACTCAGGTGCTGCTATGACCCCCATCTCTGTGCCCCGATAGGGTCGTTGTACTGTACATCCCTGTACCCCCAGAGTTCTCCCCTCACAGCCCGATCTCTGAACCCTGATGGGGTCACTGTACTGTACACCCCGGAACTCCAAAACTCTACCTATACACCCCAATCGCTGAGCCCTGACAGCTCACTGTACTGTACACCCCTGTACCCCCAAGCCCTCCACTTATACACAGATCTCAGGCTACTCCTGTTGCTAGGTTACCCACAACCATTTCCTCACAAGCCCACTGCAGCCAGAATACATCCCCTGAGACCCCAATATGACAAATATATACATATATACAGAGTGAAATCTATCATTGTATACATACATTAGAGAAATGTCACATAATAAAGGGACAGGCGGATTACATAACAGGACATTACACAGACATCTGGGCAGTCTAGGACAGGCATGTCACACTCAGAAAAAACACGGGGCCCCACCGAGACAACATCTTCAAGAGGGCCACATTATGTCCGAAGGAGTTAGTTCAATAAAAAATGTCAAGGGGCCCCAATATGGGCCCCAGTGTGATCAAAAACACTGCGCAGCTTTGATATACCGGGATTAGTTATGAAGCCTTACCTGTAGGCCTTAGCTGTGCCCCATCCTGTCCTGTTGCTAGAACGCTCCAATCAATGGACACTCGCCCCCAGCATCACAGGAGAGAGCGTTCTCCTCATTGAACCCCCTGACTGTACACTGCGCTCTCTCTCTCTCTCTCACATTGCTGAGCTCACCCACTGCTGTGCCATTTGGGACCCTCAGAGGCCTGGCTGGAAAAACCCCAGTCAGGGGCCCCCACATCCTGCCTTGCTGCTAGCACAGGAAAACTGTTGGTCTTTGCTCCTGTACTGCCGGCAGTTATCATCCAACGGTTTTCATATCCTAGCAACAGTCCGGACATGAGGGTTGCTAACTGGGAGTTTTTTAGCCGAGGCTTCTGAGGAGCTCAAATGGCCTACCGCTATGACAATAACATGAATGAACATTTTACAAAGCTGCAGTTTTTTTTAATATGGGCTGGAGCCCCCAGACTGCACCGGCTATTTTCTGGAAAACACTGCCATATACCCTTTCCAGCACACTTTGCAACAAATAGGATATCAGAACTTCCTTGGTAAACAACACAGATCTCTCTATTGACAGTGGGGATGAGCCGGTTTTTGTCTCCCTGCAAAGCACACAGTACACAGATCAGATATAGTTAGGAATACAGTTAACCCTTTGATCGCCCCAGATGTTAACCCCTTTCCTGCCCAGTGTCATTAGTACAGTATCGGTGCATTTTATTAGCATAGTCTTAGTGTCATTGGTCATATTAGTGTCAGTTACTTAATGTCAAAATGCCCGCCATACTATCACAGTCCCACTAATTTGCTGATCGCCGCCATTACTAGTAATAAAAATAATAAAACAAAAATAATTCCAGTTTATATATCATCATTTGTAGACACTATAATTTTCACGCAAACCAATTAACATACACTTAATTTACCAAAGACAGGTGGCAGATTACATTTTGGCCAAAATTAATTTTAATGTCCTGTAAAATAATAGGCACCACAGGGCCGTGCAATACCTACATTTCCCCATCCTTGCAAACACAATTTTAAAGCAGAACTAAAGTTCACAGACTATTCATCTCCATTCCTGCAATGGGGCCATTAGATACAGAATGAATTGGCTCAAATCGCACGGCACCTGTAGGGAAATCACATGTGATTCGGACAAAAATCCCACTACATTCCTTTTCAAACCACGTGCAATTCTTTGCCCTTAATTGATTTGAGCCCTTGATCCTGTATAGGCTCAAATGACACCGTACAAAGAAGGATCGGTTTTAGGTATTGGAGCATTTTCATGAGTACAAGTACTTTTGCAAATGCTTAGTATCGGCACCGATATGGATATCAATATTGGTAAAACCCTAAATATAATGCTTGAAAAATGCCCAATTAAAAACTCCTGTATAAGCACTTCCATAAGAACTTACTGGATGTGAATGGAGGCTAAATCACAAACACAGCAAAGCAGGAAGAAGACTCTGCATAGGTAATGAACAAATATGACTTCCCCCGTGTTCATATAAAATTTTAACCCCTTCACGCCGGTACCTCCAGGCCCTTTAAGAGTTTCAGAAGCCGGGAGGCGGGGTTTAGGGTCATGTGACCGCCGTGATGCGTCATCATGGCGGTCACATGATCGGGAAAGGTCCCGATCGAAAGAGGAGATCGGGACCTATCCGTGAGTACCGGCCATGTGTGCTGGGAGCGCACAGGGCGCGCGCTCTCGGCACATATGTCTTTTTTTAACAGAACGCAAATGTGCGGCCGCTCGGCGTCTAGGCCCAGATGCCGGGAGGCCGCACATTTGCGTTCGGCCGGCATGAAGAGGTTAAATTAGACATAAAAGCAATGTTTTTCAATCTCTCACCAACACACACTGAAAAATATTTGTTTTCTCTTGAGTGTGTCTAAAAACTGTAACTATAAATTCTCCTTAACCTGTTGCCATCTGCATAACACATACAATATTTGCAGTGGCTAAAGGGTGGTCTTTAACCTCCCTGGTGGTCTAATTATGTCAATATTTTTGAATGTCAAAGCGGTACATTGTTTTGCATGCAAATTTGTTGTTTTATATTGTAGGCCAGTAATTCTTAGGAATAACTCACTTAAATCTGTCCAAACAAGTCTCTAGTAATTATCCTGATAAAGTTTGAAACACAAAATCATAAATTATAATACAATAAAAAATTAGAATTATAAAAAATGATTATATAATAATAAATTTAATTCAATAATGTAATCAAACCAAAAACACTGAAATCTGAAATAGAGAGCCAAGTTCACACATCACTGAGCTCTGTCACAGAATCGTTTTCAGGGTCTGATGACGAATTTCCCCACAAATCATTAGCGCTCAATTCTGCAAGTGATTCTAATTCAATATCGCTGTTTTCTAGCTGGTCTAAAACCGCTTTTGACCTAAAGGGATGCTTTTTGGATGCCATGGACGTTCTCAAGTTTCCAGGCAGAAAGAACGGTAAAAGTGCAGGCAGGGCACAGGACAAAGCACTAGGGACAAAACTGAGGTGAAATGGTTTGATACAGTAATGTAATACTATCAGATTACAATGTATTGTGTGTATGTCATGTTTTTACTTTTTTGAATCTCCTGCCGGTTCTGCCCCCCTACGTCCCGACGCTCGCAGGGAAGGGAACCCGGAAGACGGATGCCAGCATCGGCCGGAGGACACAGCGGGAGGACATCGGGGGATCGCAGGACAAGGTAAGGATCGGGGGATCGCAGGACAAGCACTACAGTGTAATCCCGAGTGTGGCTCGGGTTACCACTTTTGGTACTATAAATCAACCCCGAGCCACACTCAGGATTACCGCCAGGGAGGTTAATGTCCACACTCCACACAAATGCATCGCTGGGTGGCCAATGCTTCTATGCTGAAAGCTCAATCCCAGCACAGAGACCAAGTTGTCAAAGACATTTTCCACTAACGATCAGTAACTGGTCAGGACCGGCTCTCCATCATGTGACCACTGTGACAGCCTATCGCACTAGTCACATGGTCACCTAAACTCCCTGCACCCAAGGCATGCAGAACCTTTTAAAGGGACATCGAAACGGGAGGGAAGAGGTTAATGAAATGTTATCATTACATATCATAATAATACATAATATGTCACTTTTGTATGCAGTACATGATAGCACAGTTTAATCTGTTCCTTGGATCATAGTAAATTGTTTCAGTGCAGATTTTATCTGTTTATTGTACCTGCATTTAGTACGGCTTTGTCAATTTTGTGCATACATTAACAGGTAACACAGATAATACACAGCTCTAGGGGGGAGATTTACTAAAACTGGGCCACACAGAACCTGGTGTATCTGTGCATAGTAACCAATCAGCTTCTAACTTCTGCTTGTTCAGTTAAGCCTGGACAATGAAACCTGCAAGCCGACTGGATACCAGACTCTGTGTGGCCCCGTTTTAGCAAATCTCCCCCTAATGCAGGGAATAGACGGGTCGTTTATCGATCGAATTTTCGTCGCAGGAAAAATCGGCCGATATTCACGCCGTTAGTGGGGCCAACCCGTCGGCCGTTTTTCGTGGATTTTCTCATTTAGTATTATTGATAATGCTGGAAAATCCACGAACAATGGCCGTTTTACGTGGACATTGGTGGCAGCATCACTGCCAGCAACGACCGATTTTTCATTTATCGGCCAAAAATTCGGCCGATAAACGACCCGTCTATGGCCAGCCTAAGCATCTCCCAATGTTTTCCTCTAGAAGCTCTAAGATTTCCCCATAATGGACAGAATGTGGCTGCAGCACTGAATCATATGCAAGTTCCCATTGGGAGTATTGGATCGACAATCACTTTGCCTGAATTAAGAGCTGACTCGTGTATTCCACTGAATCAAATGCTGTTTATTTTTACCCCTAGTAATAATAAAAAAAGACAGAGGTATACTGAAAGGACAACTACACCGTGCAATTAAAATGAGACTGCCAATTTGCTCCAGAGAAAATAAATGAAATCATGAAAGCTTCCTCCTACCAAATCTTTGTTTTTATTTACAGTATGTTTTATTTCATCATTTTATAGTATTATCCTTAAGTGGTATTTTACCTATAGTAGCAGCTCTGATTCTGGTGTTTTGTAGCTAGAGCTGAATTCCAAGTACGGGTATTTTACATCAGCTCAGATCAATGTAACTATGTATATGCAATACCTGACCCCAGACTGGAAATCTCTATAGTAGGCATCATTACTCCAGTGATCTCCACTCCAATGCTGAGCACCTGCCAAGCTGGAGCATGTCTTTGGAGTGTGGGAGGAAAACGGAGTACCCAGAGGAAATCCAAGCAGGCACAGGGAGGACATTATGATTGTACAATTCTGTTATGACCTTCAGTTGAACCACTTGAGCTCCAGGTTTCACCTTCTTCATGACCAGGGAATTTTTTGCTATGTAGCACTAAACTGCACTACTTTAACTGGCAATTGTGCGGACATGCAACACTGCACCCAAATAAAATTTATATCACGTTTCACACAAATAGAGCTTTCTGTTGGTGGTGTTTTATCACAACTGGGTTTCTTATTTTTTATTATATAAACAAAAAAGACAGAGAATTTTGAAAAAAAAAATATTTATCACATTCTGTTATAAAACATAGCCAAGAAAAAAAATAAAAAAACTTGAATTTCTTCAGGCCAAAATGTTTTCTGCTACATGTCTTTGGTAAAACATCCTAATAAGTGTTTATTTCTTTGTTTGTGTCTACAAAGTATTGTATATAGTATCTCACGGAAGTAAGTACACCCCTCACATTTTTGTAAATATCCTATTATATCTTTTCATGTGACAACACTGAAGAAATGACACACCTGTGACCTTGTAACACTAACGAGTCACATGACACCGGGGAGGGAAAATGGCTAACCGGGCCCAATTTGGACCTTGTCACTTAGGGGTGTACTCACTTTTGTTGCCAGCGGTTTAGACATTAATGGCTGTGTGTTGAGTTATTTTGAGGGGACAGCAAATTTACATGTTATACAAGCTGTACACTCACTACTCCACATTGTAGCAAAATGTCATTTCTTCAGTGTTGTCACATGAAAAGATAGAGTAAAATATTTATAAAAATGTGAGGGGTGTATTCACTTCCGTGAGATACTGTATGTTTGAACATTGACCGATTCTGATGTACTTTTTTTTACGGTTCAGCAACTGGGGTAGCAAAATTTGCCTGGTGAGGCGGCCGGCTGACGAATGCCTTTAAAGAATTATTTCGTCCTCAGCACCTAGGGCTGTTTAAGCATCCATCAGCAGCGTCTCCATCATATGGTGCAGGATTATCTAGTGGCAAGAGCAGACTTGGAAACCTTTTCAACTAAGGATCCACTGGGTTACTTGAGGATGGATCACTGGCCAGAAGTTGCTCAATATGCAATTGAGCTACTGGCCTGTCCTGCAACCAGCATGCTTTCTGAACAGACATTCAGTGCTGCTGGAGGTTTTGTGACGAATAAAAGGGTGCATCTGTCCACAGACTCCATTGACCGGCTGACATTTATCAAAATGAATCAGTCCTGGATCAACAGCAGCTGTAGAGCAGGGTCCAATCCTGCACTGATCAAGAATGACTCTAAAGGTTACGGTGTGAAGGCAGCACCAACTGTTCGCCTGCCAAACCCCCTCTCTTAGTGCACAGTCGCCACTGCACACTTTTGCTTCTACTGCAGCCTTACGCAGTGTGTTCCTGGACACTGCCGAAGACAGAGGTGAGAAAACTCTCCCCAAAATAAAAACAAAATTACATTTAAAAAAAAAAAAAAAAGAAATAAACATTGTGGGTCCACCCCCCCTTCCCCAATCCATACCAGGCCCTTTAGGTCTGGTAGGAAGGTTAGGAGGGACCCGGCTGTAATAAAATTCAAAATAAAGTGCATGGGATTCCCCCCAAAAGCCCTACCAGGGCCTATAGACCTGGTAGGACCTTTAAGGGGAACCCCGCCACCAAAAAATGGGGGGGGCATGGGGTTCCCCCTAAATTCCTACCAAAACACAGGCCTGACAGGAAAGGGGGGGATGGGGACGATGGGGACAAGGGCCTCTTCCCCACAACCCTGGCAGGAGGGGTCATTAGCATCAGAGTACCCTGCTGCACCCCTTGTGCAATGAGTAAGGGGTAAATTTTGAAAAAATAGACTCCAGACTTTTGAAAATAGTTGAACAAAAAATAAAACTGCTTTTGACAGGTCATGTATGCTTTTCTTTGTTTTTTTTTTCAAAAGCCAATACCAGTCAGCTGAGTACTTGCTGCAATATAACAGGTCTGACAGTTGCCAGCAAGATGTAAACAATTGGGCAGAGCTAACTGCAGTGGCGAGTGGCAGAGGGGTCAGTGGGCGTCCGCTTTTTCTTTTTTTTTTTTTTTCTTCATTTTCCTTGGAACTTTGAAGTTGCCACCCAAGAAACCATGGATCTTGTGGAGCAGAAGGAAGAGGAGGATATTGCAGCAAAGGACAGTGAGGTAGAAGTCATTGTGCTGGAGAGTGAAGAGGAAATAATTATAATAGAAAATCACGGTGACATTGAATACATTGTTGTCAATTATTCCGGCTCTTGAATTTGCTGCAGTTAAAATCTCAGCAGTGCTTCTTTTGAAAGAGACCAGCAGTACTTAAGCTCTGAAGTTGAAGTCTAAACGGACCCCAATTATTGTCCTAAAAGGAGGAGAATAGTTGCAGAGCTTCTCTGCCCAGCTCAAACCATCACCGTCATCTCAAAAATATTACTGAAGTGGTGAGATAGAAGGAACAGGGACAAGCATTTATCTTGTGACTATTTCAAAGGTTTTTCTGAGATGTGGACTTTGCACCGTGATGTCACCGGGCCTCATCACTACCTCTTTGAAAAGCAACTACCTCAACTACAATTCATGTTGCCGTCTCCATGCGTTTGTATCTATAGTGTCAATGCAATCACTGCACCAGGTATAGAATGCAATAAATTCTAAGTACTGGTTATACCTTTTGTATCGTGTAATTCATCTATTTTTGCTCTGCCTCTTATTTCTCCTTCAACACAGATTGAAAAAGTGTTACAAAACCCACAACAGTAAAATCAGTCTGTATATGCAGTAAAGCATGCTTGTTATACTCCCTGTGGAACCTACGGGGTTAATCCTCTGCATTGTGTAAAAATGTAGTTTGATCCTGATTTCTCTGATCCTCTCCTTCTTTCAGTGTCCCCCTCTTAAGACATTGTGCGGAGTCACTCTGCACATGCTCAGTTTGGTATGTATTACTAGGGTTCTTTTTTTTTTCTTAGGAGAGTGCATGTGATTAACAGGGCCAATCAGCACTGTCCAGACAGAGGTCAGGGGTTCTGCATCCTCCTAAAGCAAAATGCAAAACTCCTCCTACAAGCTTTAATCAGTGCTCAGCTGGACACTGATAGAAGTCACAAGACTGCTCTAACTGCTGATGAGCAGTTTATATTTACTAAAATAATTGGATTTCCATGTTTAGTGTACTGTGGGAGACCGTATATAGTGAATGCAGGGTCTGGGGTTTAGTAACACTTTAACGTTGACAATACATTATTTATGTAAACTGCGCAAATCCCCAATCAACTGAAGTCACAAAGCTGCAAGTATATGAGGATATTGTCTCTTAAAAGACCAATTCAAATGGATACTGTGCTAGGTGAACCCTTAAAACTTTGTGAGCACTATAGAAACCTTTGCACCTCTAAAAAGCGATCAAAAATTGAAAATAAAACACTAAATAATTACATACATATGCCCTATGAAGACCCTCACCCCTCTGAAGGGCGATCAAAATTTGAAAAAAATTAATTGAATAAACTGAGTGCAGTAATCATAAATACGTGTAAGAAACCATTATATGTGGTCAAATTAACCTAAAATGTCATGCATTATCCATGAGCCCTATGAAGACCCTCGCACCTCTGAAGAGTGATCGAGGTTGAGGATAGGTCAAATCTCAATGTGAAAAAAAAACTCCTCAAATATACATAAAGGTTAGTAGAAATTTTTCAAAAACAGTAACAAAATGTCCATATAGACTTAAACCATAGTCCATAAGTATGAGAAGAATATGACAATAACATGAATGAACATTTTACAAAGCTGCAGTTTTTTTTAATATGGGCTGGAGCCCCCAGACTGCACCGGCTATTTTCTGGAAAAGGTAACCAGCCCATACCACACCATGCCTGGCCTAGGGTCAAATGGCAACCTACGTGAAGATCCAGCATATTCCAAGTCATTAAAGGGTTACTTCACATTTACCAAAAAAAACATGCCCGTGCAGATAAGGTACATAAATGGCCCACATCCATAGCAAGGGTATTATTTCACTTTAGTCAGAGCTGAACACTTTGTTTTTATCTACATAGCTAGTTTTTTTGGTAAAGGTGAACTAGGCCTTTATCCTCACTGGGAAGGTTATACATCGAACCAGCATGTAGAACACAAGTCACCGCAAATATAAGCAATACAGTGAAAGTGTAACTGACCGCCATAACGTCTCCTAAATCTACGTATGAAGACTGAACAAAGACCCCCACTTAACCAAAGGTCCTCTAAACCACAACCTGGGTCGCAGGATACTCGCACCGGCCTTTATCCCCTCAGCTTCTTTTTACTGCATACAATGCAGGGCCACTGAGTAGATTCTCTACTTCCTTCATAACATGCACTGTGAGGGGTCATCATATACTAGAAAAGACTGTAAACCTTGGGGCTCAATCACATAGGCGCTCGTCAAGTAACATCTGTTTACTTTATGTACTAGTTCTGAGCTGTTTGCTGTATGGACTCACCAGCACAGCCAAGTTTGAAAGGTGAAGGCACCCGGACGCACAGGAGCTGCACCTGGCCCTTCATACCTGTCAAACTGCGCAAGTCCATACAGCCAATGTGTGGCCATTCACTTTGTATGGGGTGCCTGCACACAGCGCAGCACTGGGGCAGGAAACCTAAGAAATGCCTCTTCTTGCTGTATGGAGCTGAGTGCCCATGTGAATGAGCCCTTAAAGTAAATCTAAGACAAAACTTTATTTTTTCACTTTAGATAGAGTAAGGGAAGGTTAGAACACCTGTCAGGTTGTTTTTCTGCCATTTGTGTCCCATAGGGAGATTTCCCTTCACTTCCTGTCCCATAGCCAATACCCGAAGTGAGAGAAACTCTCTCAAAGTGATGAAAAAATGGGGTGTCACTAGAACTAGTGCCCCGATAGGGTCACTGTACTTTACACCCCTGTACCCATATAGTTCTGCCCCCACACCCTGATCTGTGAGTCCCACAGGTCACTGTACTATACCCCATGTATCCCCAGAGCTCTCCCCTCACACCCCAATCCCTGAACCCTGACAGGTCACTGTGCTGTTCACACCTGTGTACCCCCACAGGTCTCCTTTCACAACCCCATTCCTGGGCCCTGACAAGCCACTGTACTGTAATCCCCCCAAGCCCCCCTATCCAGAGATCTCAGGCATCTCCTGTTGCTTGGTTACATAGATAAAAAAAGGACAGGCTGATTACATAACAGGACATTACACAGACATCTGGATGGTCTGGGGCAGGCATGTCGCACTCAGATAAAACACTGGCCCCCACAAAGACAATATCTTCAAGGGGGTCACACCGGGAGAACTACAAAAAAAAGGGAAATACGCCGGTTTTGTGGTGAGAATATTGCTGCATATTCCGTGCTCTAAATTGTGGAATGGTATAAGACAAGTTCTATGTGGTGTTGCACCAGCTGCGCCAAATCACATGACAAGTGCTATACTTCAGTGACCGTTCCCGTGCGCCAACATAAGCATGCTTGGATCTGGCGCCCCAACACCCCCACAAGAGCAAGTAATAAAATGGCAGGAATCACTTTTATGATGTTGTCACAGCAAGCGCTAATTAAATAGGCATACAGAATTTGGTTGACTTGGCACATGGAAAATGTGCCAACATTTCCACTAAAAATGATGTATTTCCTTCCATCTGTTAATTGGTCAATATCTCAGAATTGTGACATACTGGGGGGGGGGGGGGGGGGGGATTAATTAGTCTTCACTGGAGCACAGCCAATTAGCCTTTACATTTCCATTTTCTAACCTGTGTGGGGAAAAATAAAAGCTGCAAGCTGATTGGTTGCTGTGGGCAATGATAAGAGTTGGGATGAAACATTTTCTATGAATCTCTCTTTATGGAAATCATGAGAGAGAGTCCATTTCTCTAATGGGGATACAGCCAGCAATACAAATATGACAGTGGATCTAACCCCTCACCCCTCACCACTGACAGTTGGCATTCTTGTAAACAACCCCTGACCTGAGGCTGCCCAAAATAGATCTCATGGTCTATGAATACAAGTCCTGTGTCCTGTACTGTATGATCCAGAGAAAAAGGTTTGTCTTTGGTTACATGTTACACACATGTTACACACACCAAACATCGGGGCTGAGTTTGGCTCTAACCAGGCACACTGATCCCCAATGGTGCTCACTGATACTGATAGCACAGACATTACAAATGAGCCCATATTCAAAAAACAAACCTAGCTTGTTGATGTATTTCAGTGTGTTACAAGCAGCACTATTGACACCTGCCTACATCATTGGAAAGGACCCCAAAAGCAGGCTTCTTTAAGCTTTACCTGTGTATTAGGTGCAACACAGATTTCTCTTTGTGTTGGATTTCATATATCCAGGACAGAATACTGAGCTCTGTGATTGTCACTCTGCTAAAAAAAAATTGGAGCCTCGCTGTGGAAAACGGCAGTTGGCAGAAAAATCATTTGAATTTTGTTTCCGGTTGGTATCCTAGCAACCACGGAAACTCAGTCCACAGGCAGCGCAGCCACAGACAGTCAGTGTGCTTCTGCTAGCGATAGTGAACACACTCCTTTTTTTGTGCTCTGTGAGATCTCATTATAACGTGTTATAATGAAGTGGACCAGGCCAAAACTACGTTTCCGATATCATCCATATAAGAACAGACAGGAGGTCACCTGGAATACCATCATAGGGAGACCTTTTGTAGATGATTTGGATAAGCCCACTTTATCACATAGTGGGTTGAAGGTGGAGACACCTCAGCAATTCCCCAAAAATCGGGAAAGCAAACATGGGAACTCTGATGGGAGGAAGAATTCTGGAGAGGGAAAGAGTTCCAAAGAGGAGAGTGCCATGAACAGAGGAAAGAAGCGCAGATCCAACCAATCTGCTGAGGAAGAAAGACCAGCAAAACAGGGACGATGTGGTCATGCACCGAGTTGGGCCAAAACACCATGTGCTGTCATATTGCCCAAGAGGAATAACAAGAGGCCAGCATCAGATCCAATTTTCTCTGCACCTCCAAATAAGAAAAGGAAGATCGCTGCTGATGAGACAAGCAAGAATGATCAACAGCTCGTCGAGGTAGTCAGCGATAGATTTCACCAGGTTGTCAGCGATATAGTCGGCGAGGTAGTCAGCGAGAGAGTCGCTGAAGTTGTCAGCAAGTCAGCCAACGAGGCCGTCGTTGGGGTTGTCAGCGAGCTAGTCGATGAGGCTGTTAGCAAGCCCGTCGATGAGGCTGTCAGACAACCAGTCAACCGGGCAGCCGGTGAGAACGACAACAAGGTAGTCAGGGATGTGCCTGGCACCAAATTAGAAATGCATCCGCCAGCCGACTTTAATCTTGACAGCTTTATCTTTCATAAAATACTCGGTCAAGGTAGTTACGGAAAGGTAAGTAATCAAAGATTTATGAACAGAGGGTTTAATGCACTGCCAGTTAGTGGTTATTATTATTGCCAGTCGGCAAATAGTAGGTCGTAGGTGGAGGTCACACCACTCTATTCCTTACCACTTCCCATTTACACTACACACACTGAGCTGTGCTGCTCAATGCCAAGCTGAAATCCATGCTTTCCCCATAGGACCAGTTTACACCAGTGTGATACATTAGTTGGCGCTCGGTTACACTGGAATAGAATGCATGTAAATGCAATGTGCTTTAAGAAAGCTACAATACTGGTATTTTACACCACTCATGAAAAAATAGCATGCCAACGCACATCATCTCCAGTGCGTTTACTGTGTTACATGGATGCAACGCGAGTAGAGTGAATCCAGGCTTACACACTAAGTCATGTTTAGTGGTGTACTGTCTGTCGGGGGTGTAATACACAAAAAGATGCAAGACAGAATTACAAATCCTTTGGTATATAAGGAAATAAGCTGACGTACATTTAAACTGTATATAGCAGATTGCATAACGTTTGGCTGCACAGCTTCATAGCCTTTAGCCCCAATTTATGAACGCTGAATACAGACTTCAGAGTGAGCGCTGGCTGTGATTTGCTAAATGCCTACTGCGGCTTGCTAAAAGCCTATTGAAAGCTATCCCCAATCCCTAACAGTCTAGAAGTTACTGACTAACAGTCAAAACCACTGAAAACTTGCACAAAATCCTGCTGACTCCCCGTTCTATAAACTGTTTTCAAACTAAGACTAACAATCGTAGCCAGGCTGGGGGGGTTGCTGCTGGACCCAGAGGTAACCTTTTCAGAACCCGGAGCTGAATTGCTTCTAATCATTTGTGTCCTGTGTTTTTTAGGTCGCCCTGGCATCCCATCCTGCCACCAACAAGAAACTGGCAGTCAAGGTGGTACAGAAGAGGAAATTACTGCAAGAAGAACCGAAAAGTGTCCTCGTAGAGAGACAGATACTGGAAAAAGTTGGACGGAGTTCCTTTTGTACACACGCCTATGGAACCTTCCAAACAGAAGTAAGTTTCACATTCCTATCAATCACTCACTCATCAAATCACATCCATGTTATCCATTTGGACTCCAAGTCCAGCACAGACCTAGAAATAAATCCCAAAACCAGAAAAAAAGGAGGGATGGTCCAGCTTCAAAGAGGCTAAGACATGAGAGAGTTATGGTGGCTGCCAATGCAGAATTTGGGGAATTCTGGTTCTCCCCAGCCGTCCTGCTCTTACTTTGGCTTTGCTGTCGGAGTCACTGACTTGGATCAGGTATAGTCCTTGAACTTCTCTCATGATAGAGTCACTTCAATAGAACCTGTCACAACATGTTTGCATGTTAATGGCTTCTATATATTGCTTACCCACAGAGGAATGACGTTCACCATACATTGAAAGTTCCTGCCAAGCATCGCGTTAACTTAGTCTTAAAGTGGATGGAAAGCCAACACTGAACATTTCTTGTTTGTTCACACTTGGTCTATTAAATAGATCAAGCAGAGCGTGTTGTTATATCTGTTTAATAAGTGCAGAAAAACACTTGTGATCCTGTCAGAATTCCAGCGCTGTCCTGAGTCATCCTAAGCAGTCTTATCAGCCCCGCTCACTTCTCCTCTGTGAACTACAACACAGCTCCCCGTATGTTATAGAGATGAGGATGGGGAGAGGTGTTCTTAAGGATGGGGAGAGGCATACTTATTGTCCTAGGATGACAATACGGCACCTCCATAGACATAGAGAATAGTAAGTGAGCGTAGTCACCCTAGGACAAGAAGTAGATTAGTGGTAGGATTACAAGGGGAAAATAAAGGAAGACATGCTGAAAAGAAGAACACTAGTACAGCCTCCATAGCTGAGCACTGGTGTAAGCTGAAATAGATGACATTTTTATTCTTGAGTTTGAAGATGCGTTAAACTCCTGAACCGTCTACCATGTCCAGACATCCCTATATTTCTGCATTTCCACCAAAACACAAACTTCACATCCACTTGACCTTTTGGAACCGACTTATTTTTCTCTTTCTTTTACAGGAAAATCTCTTCTTTGTTATGGAATACATGAGAGGAGGAGAACTACGCGACCTGATCAAGTCTTCTGCTCCATTACCAACTAACACCATAAGGTAAGACTTACAAAGATTCCGTCTAAGGCTGCATTCATACCCGCACCATTCAACCTTTTTATTTTGGGCTTTTTTTGCACATTAGTCGTGCAACAGCATAGGGCAGCCTATTCACTTACGTGAGCTGCCTTATGCGTGACAAATGCACCAAAGTAGCTCATGTACTTTTCTTTGTCCGCGAGCCTCACAATTTTGCAATGTACATTTTGGTGCGTTTGGCCACACAACTGCTACCCGCATTTGAAGTGCCATTAAGAATTAATGGCACCACAAGTGTGATTTGCATCTTAGCACATTTTTCATGCATTTCCCAGAACACCAAGGTGTTAATATGGCCTAAGAGAAGGGTGAGGGTTAACAGTCATGATGAAGGATTTGCATATAGTAATTACACAATGAATCTTAAAGGAGAAGTACAGACAAAGCTCCTTGACCCGTTTTCAGCTGACAGCGGGCTGAAGCCTGCTGTCGGCTGATGTCACTCAGCCGGTCCAGGCTGGGGAAAGATCCCGACTTTAAAATAAGGATCTGCCCCAAAATCTGGAGCGGCACCCAGCTCAACGATCCGTTGAGAGCCTGAGCCAGTTGCTCCCTCCACTCCACAATCCAGTGCTCCATTAAGTTGGCGGGGTGGGGAAGAGCAGAAACGCTGACTGACAGTCACCGCTCTCTGTTCGGAGTGAGCGATGACTGAGTGAGAACTCCGCAATCAGCTGTCAAGTGATTGTTGAGTGCTCGCCCTTAAAACCGGCCATAGACAGATGCTGCATCGGACTGATGCTGCACGCACCTAGATAAGTATGATTTAACAAAAAAATGAATTCCTATATTGCTCTCTTCATTTAAACTAAAAGATCACCCACCCCGACCCACCTCAGTAAGCCTTTATCAGGAAAGAACCTTCACTGCCCCCCATACACATACTCATCTTCCGTTTACCCCCTAGCCTAGCCTTTTTCAGCCGTCAGCAAAGTACTCTGTAATGCAGTTTGTAGACATCAATCTCACATAATCACACACTCCTTCAATCAGATGCAACTAATCCCTACAAGATTCTAAAGCATGCTAACTGTATAGCATAGGGAGCTATTTGTCCAAGCTGATTAATGATCAGTTGCTACTCCTAGTGACTGGTCACCAGCAAATTTAGTAGCACCATTGATCTGCTAACACTCTCCTGCATAGCACGAGCCTAATGTGATATCTGCCAAACACCGGTTATATCCTCTAGTTTATCTTGGCGTGCAAGGCTGTATCTTCAACCCCACACAAGCAATGTTCCAACCCCACAGGTCTTAGCCAATGGTTGTCAGCTACCACAGATCAGGTGACTATGATCCAATCCCTGGTTAAGAACCAAAGTAACCCAAGAAAAGAGCAGGGCCTGTCATTATCACAGTAATACATTGCTGCTTATGACATGCAAGGCTTGGAAGAAATCACCTCTTAATCATTTGTTTATTTATGCTGTGAGACGTGCAATAATCGTAGACCTTTTCTCCTTTTTTACAGATTTATTGCTGCAGAACTTCTCTGCGCGCTACAATATCTGCACCGCCAAGGAATAATGCACAGGTAAGTGTCTCCACCATGATCTTCCATATCTTCTAATCTTCAGTAAAGTACAACACCACCCAATACTGCTACTTTAGTTGTGGATGGGTGTACAAGGGTTGAATTGCCCATGGCCAGTTCTGTCCCCTGCTGCTGAAGCTTTTGTGACTCTAAGGGCTCGTTCACACTCGACTCTTTTTACCAACGCTTGCCAAACGCCCCTATAGCGTTTGGCAAGCATTGGTCCGGCGTTTGCGGAGCATCTTTTAACGCTCCGCAAACGCCGCATGCGGCGGTTGCTAAGCTTTGCCGAGCGTTACAAACGCCTATAATGAAGTTTGAATGGTGTTACCGCTCCGCAAACGCCCCGCAACCGTGTCGCCACCGCACCGCAAACGCCGGCCGGGCGTTTGCGGAGCGGCACCGTAGACTAGAATAGGAGGCTTCAACGCCTCCTGACTCGACCAGGGGCGTCCGTTTTGCCGCGACGCTAACGCTCCCGTTAGAACAGCACCATGTGCTGCAATGTGCAGAATTGTCCGAGGCCTCTCTGCCGCCTGCACACAACGCTAGTGTGAACGTAGCCTAAGTAAGGGAGTCTCACTTCCCCATATTACATACATTTGCAATTGTAGATGTCCTGTTCTAACACTGTGCCATGTCCCATTCAGCAGCTGAGCAAAACCAGCCACAGGTGCAAAATTTGCTCTGGGTCCCATCAATCCCCGTAAACCAGCAGAAGAAACAATATTGAGGTGCACTCCGTCAATCTGAAATGAGTCTATGGCTTTATTAAAGACACGTGGATAGAAACACTCCCCAGGCTGCCTAATTCTAACACTTATCACCCTCTAGTGGGACGTAATCATGCCCCCACTAGAAGGGCAAAAGGTGACGCAGGAAGAAAGCCTGCGGAGTGTTTCTGCTCCCTTCTTTTCAATAAAGATGTGGAAGCATTGCAGAATGACCAGCTGTGATTTGATATGGTTTCTTACACTGCAGTAAGCTGACAGCCAAGGTCATGAGGTTCTTCTTACCATTCGTAAAGCAGTGCAGAAAGTTAGAAGGGGATCTAACCCGCTGGCACCCCTTGAAAGCTGAACTATTAGTATTGGTTGAATTACGGTTTTAAACATTTGATCTGTAAATCTAACTCTCTCCTTTTTTTTTTTTTTTTTACAGAGACTTGAAACCCGAGAATATACTGCTCGACAGCTCCGGCCATGTCAAAATTGCAGACTTTGGCCTTTCAGAAGCCGACGTGTTTGGATCCGACAAAGTATTTACTTGTGCCGGTACTCCAATCTATATGGCCCCAGAAGTAAGTATAACACCACCCTTGTTTTTCCCCTCTACTGCTCCCATCTTTATCTTATAATATCTATGAACCTAACAAGAATTTTGGAGATGAAAGAAGCAGAGCCACAATGATGGTGACTCAAAAAACCTAAAAAACAACAGGAGGCCCACTGTGACCTGTCATTCCCACCAACCATTGTTAACTATTATTACTGCTCTGTGCAGCTCATCGTGTGCTTTATTTTATGGTTAATCTTACTCTCTGTTTTATCAGGTTCTACAAGGAAAACCCTGTGATGCTATGTCTGACTATTGGTCACTGGGTGTCATTTTATTCGAAATGGCCACAGGAGCACATCCAGGTGAAGCCAGATTCAGGAGACACTTCTATCCGAGGGACATGGATCCTGAACTTCAAGATGTCATTGAAAGAGTAAGTATACTCTACAATTAGAATTATGCAAAAGCTATAGATCCTTAGTGTAGTGTTCTTTATGAGAGAAGCTTGCAAAACTTTCTCTAGTATCCAGTACATCACCAGGTGTAAGAAAGCACACAGGGGGCATCCGACTTCTGGAAGTGTTATATACACACGGTATAGCAAGATATTCACCACACAGGGAGTCAGAATAATATAGGAACTATCCATGAGCTTTTGGATGAACTCATTCACTGGTTCAGAAATGTTCACTTTGATCCTTCCAACAGACATATATATCTTCACTGAAAACTACACCAAGGAATTAAAATATGACATTCTGAGGTGTTTTTTTTCTATTTTTAAGAAATAGCCGACACTAAACTGGCTGATTGATCAGTTTCTGTTAGTGACAATCTACCGTATGCTAAATTTCATTTCTTTTTCTTTATAGCTTCTTGAAATAAATCCGAGCGATCGCCGGCAGGCAGTGAAACAACTGCGAAAACATCCCTTCTTCAGTACCATTTACTGGAAGAAGCTGGAGAAAGGAAAGGCCACCTCACCATTGAAGATGCCAGAAGAAAGTCTGCGCTCACAAATCGACACAAATCAGCAAATTGATGTGAAGGAACTGATTCCCTACACAGGAAATACAGAAAATAAAATTGCAGAAGAGCAACAGAGATTGTTCGATGGCTTCAGCTTCAAAAGCACAAAATGGAGAAGGATGGTGGAGAGGAAATGAAAGAATGAGGGCTCATTCGCACCATCTGCATTGAGCCACGTTCTTTTGGACAGATCACCACAAGGTTAGACCATACTTCTCTTGTGGGTCACAGGAATGACCTAACTTTTGCTTTCCTGGGGCAAAGAGTCAGCTTATAGCAGGCTATTACAGTGTATAGCAGGCAGATCACCACCTTTGTGCATCATTCATCATGATTGACATGGATCGACAGTGCTGGACAACATGAATGAAACTGAATTCACATCAAGATAAAAAAACTGCCGGAAGATCAGAGGACAGTTGGTTTACCACGGATCAACACCTTTATGCGTCATTCATCGTGAGTGGATCAACATTCCTAGATGATAGGAATGACGTTGGATTTATACAATGGAACATAACCTCATCCATTCTGGGTGAGAGGATTAGAAGGAGCAGTGGTTTGCCATGTCGGCAGATCACCGCCTATGTGCGTCATTCATCGTGATTTATATGGATCAACATTGCCGGAAGACATGAATGACGTTGGATTTATACAATGGAACACAACCTCATCCTTTTTGGGTGAGAGGATTAGAAGGAGCAGTGGTTTGCCATGTCGGCAGATCACCATCTATGTGCATCATTCATCGTGATTGATATAGATCAACATTGCTAGACGACATGAATGATGTTGGATTTATACAATGGAACATAACCTCATCCTTTTTGGGTGAGATTAGAAGGAGCAGTGGTTTGCCATGTCGGCAGATCACCGCCTATGTGCGTCAATCATCGTGACTGATATGGATCAACATTGCTGGACAACATGAATGACGTTGGATTTATACAATGGAACATAACCTCATCCTTTTTGGGTGAGAGGATTAGAAGGAGCAGTGGTTTGCCATGTCGGCAGATCACCGCCTATGTGCGTCATTCATCGTGATTGATATGGATGAACATTGCCGGACAACATGAATTACATTGGATTTAAACAATGGAACATAACCTCATCCGTTTTGGGTGAGATTAGAAGGAGCAGTGGTTTGCCATGTCGGCAGATCACCACCTATGTGCATCATTCATCGTGACTGATATAGATCAACATTGCTAGACGACATGAATGATGTTGGATTTATACAATGGAACATAACCTCATCCTTTTTGGGTGAGATTAGAAGGAGCAGTGGTTTGCCATGTCGGCAGATCACCGCCTATGTGCGTCATTGATCGTGACTGATATGGATCAACATTGCTGGACAACATGAATGACGTTGATTATTACAATGGAACATAACCTCATCCTTTTTGGGTGAGAGGATTAGAAGGAGCAGTGGTTTGCCATGTCGGCAGATCACCGCCTATGTGCGTCATTCATTGTGATTGATATGGATCAACATTGCTTGACGACATGAATGACGTTGGATTTATACAATGGAACATAACCTCATCCTTTTTGGGTGAGAGGATTAGAAAGAGCAGTGGTTTGCCATGTCGGCAGATCACCGCCTATGTGCGTCATTCATCGTGATTGATATGGATCAACATTGCTAGACGACATGAATGACGTTGGATTTATACAATGGAACATAACCTCATCCGTTTTGGGTGAGATTAGAAGGAGCAGTGGTTTGCCATGCCGGCAGATCACCGCCTATGTGCGTCATTCATCGTGACTGATATGAATCAATATTGCCGGACGACATGAATGACATTGTATTAATACAATGGAACATAACCTCATCCTTTTTGGGTGAGAGGATTAAAAGGAGCAGTGGTTTGCCATGTCGGCAGATCACCACCTATGTGAATCATTCATCGTGATTGACATGGATCAAAGAAAAAAGATTAACAGTAAGAATATTGTTCTTACTTGGGTGATAAGTGAGAAGACTATCAAGTTTTTAGATATGGAGATTATGCAGGAACAGGATCCTCTACTAACAAAAACATTCTTCAAGACGGTAGATCGCAATGGTTATATACCCCTGAACAGTTGTCATCACACCTCCTGGCTTATGAATGTCCCTAAAGGACAATTTGTCAGACTAAGGAGAAATTGTACTAGAAAGGAGGATTATCGGGATCAAGCAAAGATGACTTATACAATGGAACATAACCCCATCCCTTTTCAATGAGAGGATTGGAAGGAGCAGTGGTTTGCCATGTCGGCAGATCACCACTTATGTAATATTCATCGGGAATGACATGACACATTGCTGGACGACATGAATGACGGCTATATACTGTAGATCAGTGGTGGGCAACCTTTTTTTTCAACTGAGCCAAATCTCGCCAAAACCACAATTGAAATTTATTTTGAGAGCCACATTTTTAAAACTGAAAATACATCTCCCATATAGTAATTCATCCCCCATAGTAATTCATCCCCCATATAGTAATTCATCCCCCATATAGTAATTAATCCCCCATATAGTAATTCATCCCCCATATAGTAATTCATCCCCCATATAGTAATTCATCCCCCATATAGTAATTCATCCCCCCCATAGTAATTCATCCCCCATATAGTAATTCATCCCCCATATAGTAATTCATCCCCCATATAGTAAGTCCCCCATAGTAATTCATTCCCCATATAGTAATTCATCCCCCATATAGTAAGTCCCCCATATAGTAATTCATTCCCCATATAGTAAGTCCCCCATATAGTAAGTCCCCCATATAGTAAGTCCCCCATATAGTAATTCATTCCCCATATAGTAAGTCCCCCATATAGTAATTCATCCCCCATATAGTAAGTCCCCCATATAGTAATTCATTCCCCATATAGTAAGTCCCCCATATAGTAATTCATCCCCCATATAGTAAGTCCCCCATATAGTAATTCATTCCCCATATAGTAATTCATTCCCCATATAGTAAGTCCCCCATATAGTAATTCATCTACCATATAGTAAGTCCCCCATATAGTAAGTCCCCCATATAGTAATTCATTCCCCATATAGTAAGTCCCCCATATAGTAATTCATTCCCCATATAGTAAGTCCTCCATATAGTAATTCATTCCCCATATAGTAAGTCCTCCATATAGTAATTCATTCCCCATATAGTAAGTCCCCCATATAGTAATTCATTCCCCATATAGTAAGTCCTCCATATAGTAATTCATTCCCCATATAGTAAGTCCTCCATATAGTAATTCATTCCCCATATAGTAAGTCCCCCCTGTGTCAATTCACTTACCTTTGCTCCGCGCGTTCCTCTCGTATTCCCGCGCCGTTCTGGTCTTCAGGGAGGACTGTGAGAGGAGAAGAGTTCGTCACGCTGCCCCGCCTACATCCTGACAGCTGCAGAGTCCTGACGCCCGAGAGGAGGGAGGGGGGCGGCCATCCGAGAGGAGGGGAGGGGAGAGGGGGAGAGGAGGAGAGGAGGGGAGGGGGGGGGCGGCCGGCCGCCCGCCCGCCCGAGAGGAGGGAGGGGAGCGGGCGCCCGGCACACAGGAGAGCCGCATTTAAGTTTGTAAAGAGCCGCATGTGGCTCGCGAGCCGCGGCTTGCCGACCACTGCTGTAGATGCATGAGTCCAGTGCTATCTTCAACTGGGCTGATCCTTTGCTAGTCTTCAGATCCCCAGTGCTGCCCTTTTTTTTTTTTTTTTAAATAATATTTTTATTGGGGTTTCAAACAACAATACAGTAGATGCAACAGTGTACTCAGAGTCAGAGAAGTGGTCTAAACTTACAAAAGAATAGGTAAAAAAAAAAATGTAATCAAGCTCAATGAGCATATTACAGGTTTCAAAGTAATAAACAAGATGATAACTAAGGGGGGGGAGGCTAGAACCAGTGGGGCCTTCCAAGCCATATCCGCTAAAGCCAGAAGAATGACAGAGGTCCCCAGGGTGGTCGCTGCCTCTGTGGGATCCTTGTCAGACACAGGAGTAGCAAGAAGTGGCCTAGAATAATGAAGAGATGGAGACATGTGCAACCCACGCCTAATAAGGCATCTTTACTATAACCATACCAAACCATAATTAGTAGTCAAGGGAAAGGGGGAAAAGAAAGGGGGGGGGGTTTAAGTATAGGCCCAAACGGAAGAACTGGAGATTCCTCCCCTGCATGGGGACGCTCAAACAAAGGAGAGCTCCCCACGGAGGAAGGGATCCCGGCACAGAAAGCACAAAACAGGAAGAACGCATGTTGTTACCTATTTGCAGAGCCATTATGCAATCCTGTAATAAAGAATTGGTTATATGGAGACCCATCATGTGACTGACACCCATTAAAAACATCCTTGAGATATACAATACAGTAAAATCAAAAGAGTTATGAGGAATGTGGATAGGGATAACCATATGGCCTATTGGAGGTACGTGCTCTGCTCCAGAGGGGGAAGAGACCTTGATATTAAGAGGCCCCATTTTTTCTGGAACCGCAACGTCAAGGCTTTTAGTGACAAGTCTAAGTCAAGTTTTTCTCTACGAAGAAGATGTAATAGATCTTGCTTGACCTCAGGAACTGAAGGCGGAGCGGAGGATAGCCATTTTCTGAGAATGATCCGTCGCGCAATCATGAAGCAGGTGGCTAGCCAAGCCTTATTGCGTTGTATAGCTAGTAATTGAGGTCTGGACTGCTCCAGGCGTGTAGAGGGGAAATTGCCAAATAGGAGCAGAAAGGGACCTTGTGTCGGGCAATAACCCGTGACAGAAGCAGCGAATGTCTCCAGTTGTTTCTAAAATTCCAAGATGAATGGACAATACCACAACTTGTCTAGCAATGTGGGTCGTGGAGATTTGTACAGGGGGCAGCTATTTTGAATCTGGAGAGGTGGAGATGGTAGAGGAGGAATACAGGGACTTAGACAGGCATAGATTCAGTGGTTTATAAATGTTCGAGATCTTAAATGTTTTCCGCTTCAGCAATATATCCACCATAGACGTTTGGAATCTTCTTGGTCTATTCCGGCATGTGCTTGAGATATGATCTATGCCTTGCTGAACCATTAAGAAGTGATGGGGCGGGAGTTGGTAGCACTCACTAATACGAGAGAAGGGGAGGGCAGAGCCTGAGATAGTGTCAAATAACTGCGCAAAAAGCTTCAAACCTTGTTGAGCCCAAGTAGCATAGGCGGCATGAAATTGAGGCAAGGGGAAGGATGGGTTACCATGGATCGGTAGATAACAGGAAGTCCAAGGGGACAAACCCAGCCTGAGTCTCACTTCCTTCCAGGCTACGGCTGCTCAGCCCATACAGTGCATTGGCAGGATGGCGAGCTGCTTGCACAGTCAGCGATTGCCTGCACTGTATGTGATGGGGTTGGCGCGATGATGTCATTGCGCCGGGTACTCGTATGTGGGCGTTTCTGCATGTGGGCAGACCCGCCTGGAGACGGATAGAGGAGCGGTGTTTCGGTTCCTAAGACCATCGGAAATATGTGTTTTCCAATGGTCTTAGGCGAACCGTGTGAAAGGTTTGTTCGACCCCCAAAGGGGTCGCGATTCACAGGTTGAGAACCGCTGCTCTAAAATTAAAAAGAAAACTATACAAACTGTACATACACGTTAGAGTTCAGTCACTCAGCTTTTTGTAGGCATTTTATGCACCTAGTGTACATTTCTGGGTGCTTTCCTGCTCCAGGTGCTACATGCAGCCAGCCATACAAGTAAATGGCTGTACGTGGCCGCACTCATTGAAACGCCAATGCCTCCTCGTGTTGGGAAAATACGTTGGACATGCATGTGTGGATAAGAGCTGATGTAAAGAAGTATCAGCGTTTACAAATATATTCCCTTGTATGGCAGGTTATATGCAGCACCTGCAGCTCCCTCTGCACACAAAAGTGTCCAGAAATCTATTGACAAATACATGAAACAAATGAATGAAAGAAGTGCAGCTCTCCAAAATCCACAATATCCCGCCTCCAAGCAAACTTGTTAATACAGAACTAATAAAACTGACGCCCCTAAATTTGCTGAAATAGCTCAGTTGGAAGAGCGTTAGACTGAATGTCTAAAGGTCCCTGGTTCAATCCCAGGTTTCAGCAGCTGTTGGGGTGTTCCCAGGAGTTTGAGGAAGTAGAATCGATCTGGATCAGCCAAATAGAGAACGCTATATGGAGACCTGGTGAGCCATCGATTTGCCTATGAAACCACGAGCATTACTAACCCTTTATTGTAATAAACCTGGTTTTATAGAAGGCACGACGATTTATGTTGTAGACACCTTTCACACGGAGCGAAGTCCGCACTGTTTGGACGCCTGTACTCGTTCAGTTTCTGCCCGGCAGACAAGGGTGGACCCCTGTCAACTCTATGGGCAGCCGGGTGTAAACAGACTGCGCTGTCAGTTTACATCAGACTATCTCCAATCTGGTTGGGAAAAAAAGAAAAGAACGCAGTGCTATTCCGTTTTTTTTTCCTGGACCTGAAGGTAGGCGGGTTTACAAACCGACACAAGTCAGTTTACATCCTCCTGTCTATAGGGCTGCATGGACCTTCCGATCAGGTCTGCCTAAAAAACTGGCAGGTGGGCCTGATTGGAACACCCATGTGAAAGGGGCTCTATGGAGCTGTGCAGGGACTGCTATGGAGGAGAATTGACCATTTAGAGCCTGGTGTGGCCCCATATCTTTTTGAGCTGTGCCTGGAAGGATCCTAAAGCCAGGTTCATGCCTGTACAGGTTGCAGTTGATGCATTTTGCATGTTTTTCACGTGACATATTAATGAGTTTTTGATGCGTTTTGTGCCTTTGGCAGGTGTCTTTTGTCTTATGGGAGAAACAAAAAAAAAAAACCATCAAGAATGCAAGCACTGCGTTTTTAAAAGCGTTTCTGCTGCATTTCCATTGAAATCTATGGAACAAAAACTGCAACCTGCTGCAGGAAGAAACCTTCCTGATCCTTTCCAGACAATGCACCGGTGGAAAACGCACAGATGTGAACGTGACCCATGGGAAACCATGTTAAATGGACTGTACGACGTTTCTGCAAAACTGAAAATGCACAGAAAATTGCAGAGGTGTGAACCAGGCCTAACATAGAGCTGCTTTTACATGCTGAGAAAATGAGGCCTATGTGTGACACTGCTCCTAGTTATTAGAATTTCTGCTTGAATGTTTGTTTGCTGTGCGGGGATCAGAGCTTTGTTTATAGTTCTAGAACATGAAAGGCATGCATTTAACGCTGCGACTCCCAAACAAATCACCTTGGAGAAGAGGCTTCAGGAGACTGGTCACACAGGTGGAGTCTGGCAGAAAGAGGAATAAAGGAAGCATTACACCTTCTACCTGTACCCCGAGACATCCTGAGCATTGAACCCTTGTGGTGTTGGGGCCCACTTTACAGGAAAACATGTTCAAACATGGTTTGGGGGTTTCAGCTCAGAGGGACGCCCCGAAACCACCTATAGTGTACGTTTACATTATTAGGAAGTGTTTTTGCAGCTCTTACAACACATGTCTTTTCATTTTTTTTTGGAAAGGGCTGGAGGGGGGAGAATATGAAAAGAACCTTTCTGTAGAGCTTCACAATTGCACACAAAATGCCATCAAAAAGCATTTGCAGGGTCCCTGTATTCACATGAATTGAGGCGTTCTCCATGCTTTGCAAGTTGTCAACACCAGCCCAACATTGCCAGCAGGATAGAAATCAAAGCATCGCAAGTAAGCTACCTGTCATCCACTCAGCAGCATTCATCTTCCACTGCAGCCAGAAATTCTGAACACGGAGCTATCAGAGGGGTTGATTATTTGTCCCCGGCCTCCATGCCGCTCCTGCTCTTCATTTGAGGTAGTCACCCTCTGCCTCTAATGTACAATAGGAAGAAGAGATGATCTCTTCCTGTCACTTCAGGCCACCTCTGGATCTCCTCATATAAATATCCTTCTATATGTCCTGTACATCCCTCCGCACACTCAGGTGCTGCTATGACCCCCATCTCTGTGCCCCGATAGGGTCGTTGTACTGTACATCCCTGTACCCCCAGAGTTCTCCCCTCACAGCCCGATCTCTGAACCCTGATGGGGTCACTGTACTGTACACCCCGGAACTCCAAAACTCTACCTATACACCCCAATCGCTGAGCCCTGACAGCTCACTGTACTGTACACCCCTGTACCCCCAAGCCCTCCACTTATACACAGATCTCAGGCTACTCCTGTTGCTAGGTTACCCACAACCATTTCCTCACAAGCCCACTGCAGCCAGAATACATCCCCTGAGACCCCAATATGACAAATATATACATATATACAGAGTGAAATCTATCATTGTATACATACATTAGAGAAATGTCACATAATAAAGGGACAGGCGGATTACATAACAGGACATTACACAGACATCTGGGCAGTCTAGGACAGGCATGTCACACTCAGAAAAAACACGGGGCCCCACCGAGACAACATCTTCAAGAGGGCCACATTATGTCCGAAGGAGTTAGTTCAATAAAAAATGTCAAGGGGCCCCAATATGGGCCCCAGTGTGATCAAAAACACTGCGCAGCTTTGATATACTGGGATTAGTTATGAAGCCTTACCTGTAGGCCTTAGCTGTGCCCCATCCTGTCCTGTTGCTAGAACGCTCCAATCAATGGACACTCGCCCCCAGCATCACAGGAGAGAGCGTTCTCCTCATTGAACCCCCTGACTGTACACTGCGCTCTCTCTCTCTCTCTCTCTCACATTGCTGAGCTCACCCACTGCTGTGCCATTTGGGACCCTCAGAGGCCTGGCTGGAAAAACCCCAGTCAGGGGCCCCCACATCCTGCCTTGCTGCTAGCACAGGAAAACTGTTGGTCTTTGCTCCTGTACTGCCGGCAGTTATCATCCAACGGTTTTCATATCCTAGCAACAGTCCGGACATGAGGGTTGCTAACTGGGAGTTTTTTAGCTGAGGCTTCTGAGGAGCTCAAATGGCCTACCGCTATGACAATAACATGAATGAACATTTTACAAAGCTGCAGTTTTTTTTAATATGGGCTGGAGCCCCCAGACTGCACCGGCTATTTTCTGGAAAACACTGCTATATACCCTTTCCAGCACACTTTGCAACAAATAGGATATCAGAACTTCCTTGGTAAACAACACAGATCTCTCTATTGACAGTGGGGATGAGCCGGTTTTTGTCTCCCTGCAAAGCACACAGTACACAGATCAGATATAGTTAGGAATACAGTTAACCCTTTGATCGCCCCAGATGTTAACCCCTTTCCTGCCCAGTGTCATTAGTACAGTATCGGTGCATTTTATTAGCATAGTCTTAGTGTCATTGGTCATATTAGTGTCAGTTACTTAATGTCAAAATGCCCGCCATACTATCACAGTCCCACTAATTTGCTGATCGCCGCCATTACTAGTAATAAAAATAATAAAACAAAAATAATTCCAGTTTATATATCATCATTTGTAGACACTATAATTTTCACGCAAACCAATTAACATACACTTAATTTACCAAAGACAGGTGGCAGATTACATTTTGGCCAAAATTAATTTTAATGTCCTGTAAAATAATAGGCACCACAGGGCCGTGCAATACCTACATTTCCCCATCCTTGCAAACACAATTTTAAAGCAGAACTAAAGTTCACAGACTATTCATCTCCATTCCTGCAATGGGGCCATTAGATACAAAATGAATTGGCTCAAATCGCACGGCACCTGTAGGGAAATCACATGTGATTTGGACAAAAATCCCACTACATTCCTTTTCAAACCACGTGCAATTCTTTGCCCTTAATTGATTTGAGCCCTTGATCCTGTATAGGCTCAAATGACACCGTACAAAGAAGGATCGGTTTTAGGTATTGGAGCATTTTCATGAGTACAAGTACTTTTGCAAATGCTTAGTATCGGCACCGATATGGATATCAATATTGGTAAAACCCTAAATATAATGCTTGAAAAATGCCCAATTAAAAACTCCTGTATAAGCACTTCCATAAGAACTTACTGGATGTGAATGGAGGCTAAATCACAAACACAGCAAAGCAGGAAGAAGACTCTGCATAGGTAATGAACAAATATGACTTCCCCCGTGTTCATATAAAATTTTAACCCCTTCACGCCGGTACCTCCAGGCCCTTTAAGAGTTTCAGAAGCCGGGAGGCGGGGTTTAGGGTCATGTGACCGCCGTGATGCGTCATCATGGCGGTCACATGATCGGGAAAGGTCCCGATCGAAAGAGGAGATCGGGACCTATCCGTGAGTACCGGCCATGTGTGCTGGGAGCGCACAGGGCGCGCGCTCTCGGCACATATGTCTTTTTTTAACAGAACGCAAATGTGCGGCCGCTCGGCGTCTAGGCCCAGATGCCGGGAGGCCGCACATTTGCGTTCGGCCGGCATGAAGAGGTTAAATTAGACATAAAAGCAATGTTTTTCAATCTCTCACCAACACACACTGAAAAATATTTGTTTTCTCTTGAGTGTGTCTAAAAACTGTAACTATAAATTCTCCTTAACCTGTTGCCATCTGCATAACACATACAATATTTGCAGTGGCTAAAGGGTGGTCTTTAACCTCCCTGGTGGTCTAATTATGTCAATATTTTTGAATGTCAAAGCGGTACATTGTTTTGCATGCAAATTTGTTGTTTTATATTGTAGGCCAGTAATTCTTAGGAATAACTCACTTAAATCTGTCCAAACAAGTCTCTAGTAATTATCCTGATAAAGTTTGAAACACAAAATCATAAATTATAATACAATAAAAAATTAGAATTATAAAAAATGATTATATAATAATAAATTTAATTCAATAATGTAATCAAACCAAAAACACTGAAATTTGAAATAGAGAGCCAAGTTCACACATCACTGAGCTCTGTCACAGAATCGTTTTCAGGGTCTGATGACGAATTTCCCCACAAATCATTAGCGCTCAATTCTGCAAGTGATTCTAATTCAATATCGCTGTTTTCTAGCTGGTCTAAAACCGCTTTTGACCTAAAGGGATGCTTTTTGGATGCCATGGACGTTCTCAAGTTTCCAGGCAGAAAGAACGGTAAAAGTGCAGGCAGGGCACAGGACAAAGCACTAGGGACAAAACTGAGGTGAAATGGTTTGATACAGTAATGTAATACTATCAGATTACAATGTATTGTGTGTATGTCATGTTTTTACTTTTTTGAATCTCCTGCCGGTTCTGCCCCCCTACGTCCCGACGCTCGCAGGGAAGGGAACCCGGAAGACGGATGCCAGCATCGGCCGGAGGACACAGCGGGAGGACATCGGGGGATCGCAGGACAAGGTAAGGATCGGGGGATCGCAGGACAAGCACTACAGTGTAATCCCGAGTGTGGCTCGGGTTACCACTTTTGGTACTATAAATCAACCCCGAGCCACACTCAGGATTACCGCCAGGGAGGTTAATGTCCACACTCCACACAAATGCATCGCTGGGTGGCCAATGCTTCTATGCTGAAAGCTCAATCCCAGCACAGAGACCAAGTTGTCAAAGACATTTTCCACTAACGATCAGTAACTGGTCAGGACCGGCTCTCCATCATGTGACCACTGTGACAGCCTATCGCACTAGTCACATGGTCACCTAAACTCCCTGCACCCAAGGCATGCAGAACCTTTTAAAGGGACATCGAAACGGGAGGGAAGAGGTTAATGAAATGTTATCATTACATATCATAATAATACATAATATGTCACTTTTGTATGCAGTACATGATAGCACAGTTTAATCTGTTCCTTGGATCATAGTAAATTGTTTCAGTGCAGATTTTATCTGTTTATTGTACCTGCATTTAGTACGGCTTTGTCAATTTTGTGCATACATTAACAGGTAACACAGATAATACACAGCTCTAGGGGGGAGATTTACTAAAACTGGGCCACACAGAACCTGGTGTATCTGTGCATAGTAACCAATCAGCTTCTAACTTCTGCTTGTTCAGTTAAGCCTGGACAATGAAACCTGCAAGCCGACTGGATACCAGACTCTGTGTGGCCCCGTTTTAGCAAATCTCCCCCTAATGCAGGGAATAGACGGGTCGTTTATCGATCGAATTTTCGTCGCAGGAAAAATCGGCCGATATTCACGCCGTTAGTGGGGCCAACCCGTCGGCCGTTTTTCGTGGATTTTCTCATTTAGTATTATTGATAATGCTGGAAAATCCACGAACAATGGCCGTTTTACGTGGACATTGGTGGCAGCATCACTGCCAGCAACGACCGATTTTTCATTTATCGGCCAAAAATTCGGCCGATAAACGACCCGTCTATGGCCAGCCTAAGCATCTCCCAATGTTTTCCTCTAGAAGCTCTAAGATTTCCCCATAATGGACAGAATGTGGCTGCAGCACTGAATCATATGCAAGTTCCCATTGGGAGTATTGGATCGACAATCACTTTGCCTGAATTAAGAGCTGACTCGTGTATTCCACTGAATCAAATGCTGTTTATTTTTACCCCTAGTAATAATAAAAAAAGACAGAGGTATACTGAAAGGACAACTACACCGTGCAATTAAAATGAGACTGCCAATTTGCTCCAGAGAAAATAAATGAAATCATGAAAGCTTCCTCCTACCAAATCTTTGTTTTTATTTACAGTATGTTTTATTTCATCATTTTATAGTATTATCCTTAAGTGGTATTTTACCTATAGTAGCAGCTCTGATTCTGGTGTTTTGTAGCTAGAGCTGAATTCCAAGTACGGGTATTTTACATCAGCTCAGATCAATGTAACTATGTATATGCAATACCTGACCCCAGACTGGAAATCTCTATAGTAGGCATCATTACTCCAGTGATCTCCACTCCAATGCTGAGCACCTGCCAAGCTGGAGCATGTCTTTGGAGTGTGGGAGGAAAACGGAGTACCCAGAGGAAATCCAAGCAGGCACAGGGAGGACATTATGATTGTACAATTCTGTTTTGACCTTCAGTTGAACCACTTGAGCTCCAGGTTTCACCTTCTTCATGACCAGGGAATTTTTTGCTATGTAGCACTAAACTGCACTACTTTAACTGGCAATTGTGCGGACATGCAACACTGCACCCAAATAAAATTTATATCACGTTTCACACAAATAGAGCTTTCTGTTGGTGGTGTTTTATCACAACTGGGTTTCTTATTTTTTATTATATAAACAAAAAAGACAGAGAATTTTGAAAAAAAAAATATTTATCACATTCTGTTATAAAACATAGCCAAGAAAAAAAATAAAAAAACTTGAATTTCTTCAGGCCAAAATGTTTTCTGCTACATGTCTTTGGTAAAACATCCTAATAAGTGTTTATTTCTTTGTTTGTGTCTACAAAGTATTGTATATAGTATCTCACGGAAGTAAGTACACCCCTCACATTTTTGTAAATATCCTATTATATCTTTTCATGTGACAACACTGAAGAAATGACACACCTGTGACCTTGTAACACTAACGAGTCACATGACACCGGGGAGGGAAAATGGCTAACCGGGCCCAATTTGGACCTTGTCACTTAGGGGTGTACTCACTTTTGTTGCCAGCGGTTTAGACATTAATGGCTGTGTGTTGAGTTATTTTGAGGGGACAGCAAATTTACATGTTATACAAGCTGTACACTGACTACTCCACATTGTAGCAAAATGTCATTTCTTCAGTGTTGTCACATGAAAAGATAGAGTAAAATATTTATAAAAATGTGAGGGGTGTATTCACTTCCGTGAGATACTGTATGTTTGAACATTGACCGATTCTGATGTACTTTTTTTTACGGTTCAGCAACTGGGGTAGCAAAATTTGCCTGGTGAGGCGGCCGGCTGACGAATGCCTTTAAAGAATTATTTCGTCCTCAGCACCTAGGGCTGTTTAAGCATCCATCAGCAGCGTCTCCATCATATGGTGCAGGATTATCTAGTGGCAAGAGCAGACTTGGAAACCTTTTCAACTAAGGATCCACTGGGTTACTTGAGGATGGATCACTGGCCAGAAGTTGCTCAATATGCAATTGAGCTACTGGCCTGTCCTGCAACCAGCATGCTTTCTGAACAGACATTCAGTGCTGCTGGAGGTTTTGTGACGAATAAAAGGGTGCATCTGTCCACAGACTCCATTGACCGGCTGACATTTATCAAAATGAATCAGTCCTGGATCAACAGCAGCTGTAGAGCAGGGTCCAATCCTGCACTGATCAAGAATGACTCTAAAGGTTACGGTGTGAAGGCAGCACCAACTGTTCGCCTGCCAAACCCCCTCTCTTAGTGCACAGTCGCCACTGCACACTTTTGCTTCTACTGCAGCCTTACGCAGTGTGTTCCTGGACACTGCCGAAGACAGAGGTGAGAAAACTCTCCCCAAAATAAAAACAAAATTACATTTAAAAAAAAAAAAAAAAGAAATAAACATTGTGGGTCCACCCCCCCTTCCCCAATCCATACCAGGCCCTTTAGGTCTGGTAGGAAGGTTAGGAGGGACCCGGCTGTAATAAAATTCAAAATAAAGTGCATGGGATTCCCCCCAAAAGCCCTACCAGGGCCTATAGACCTGGTAGGACCTTTAAGGGGAACCCCGCCACCAAAAAATGGGGGGGGCATGGGGTTCCCCCTAAATTCCTACCAAAACACAGGCCTGACAGGAAAGGGGGGGATGGGGACGATGGGGACAAGGGCCTCTTCCCCACAACCCTGGCAGGAGGGGTCATTAGCATCAGAGTACCCTGCTGCACCCCTTGTGCAATGAGTAAGGGGTAAATTTTGAAAAAATAGACTCCAGACTTTTGAAAATAGTTGAACAAAAAATAAAACTGCTTTTGACAGGTCATGTATGCTTTTCTTTGTTTTTTTTTTCAAAAGCCAATACCAGTCAGCTGAGTACTTGCTGCAATATAACAGGTCTGACAGTTGCCAGCAAGATGTAAACAATTGGGCAGAGCTAACTGCAGTGGCGAGTGGCAGAGGGGTCAGTGGGCGTCCGCTTTTTCTTTTTTTTTTTTTTTCTTCATTTTCCTTGGAACTTTGAAGTTGCCACCCAAGAAACCATGGATCTTGTGGAGCAGAAGGAAGAGGAGGATATTGCAGCAAAGGACAGTGAGGTAGAAGTCATTGTGCTGGAGAGTGAAGAGGAAATAATTATAATAGAAAATCACGGTGACATTGAATACATTGTTATCAATTATTCCGGCTCTTAAATTTGCTGCAGTTAAAATCTCAGCAGTGCTTCTTTTGAAAGAGACCAGCAGTACTTAAGCTCTGAAGTTGAAGTCTAAACGGACCCCAATTATTGTCCTAAAAGGAGGAGAATAGTTGCAGAGCTTCTCTGCCCAGCTCAAACCATCACCGTCATCTCAAAAATATTACTGAAGTGGTGAGATAGAAGGAACAGGGACAAGCATTTATCTTGTGACTATTTCAAAGGTTTTTCTGAGATGTGGACTTTGCACCGTGATGTCACCGGGCCTCATCACTACCTCTTTGAAAAGCAACTACCTCAACTACAATTCATGTTGCCGTCTCCATGCGTTTGTATCTATAGTGTCAATGCAATCACTGCACCAGGTATAGAATGCAATAAATTCTAAGTACTGGTTATACCTTTTGTATCGTGTAATTCATCTATTTTTGCTCTGCCTCTTATTTCTCCTTCAACACAGATTGAAAAAGTGTTACAAAACCCACAACAGTAAAATCAGTCTGTATATGCAGTAAAGCATGCTTGTTATACTCCCTGTGGAACCTACGGGGTTAATCCTCTGCATTGTGTAAAAATGTAGTTTGATCCTGATTTCTCTGATCCTCTCCTTCTTTCAGTGTCCCCCTCTTAAGACATTGTGCGGAGTCACTCTGCACATGCTCAGTTTGGTATGTATTACTAGGGTTCTTTTTTTTTTCTTAGGAGAGTGCATGTGATTAACAGGGCCAATCAGCACTGTCCAGACAGAGGTCAGGGGTTCTGCATCCTCCTAAAGCAAAATGCAAAACTCCTCCTACAAGCTTTAATCAGTGCTCAGCTGGACACTGATAGAAGTCACAAGACTGCTCTAACTGCTGATGAGCAGTTTATATTTACTAAAATAATTGGATTTCCATGTTTAGTGTACTGTGGGAGACCGTATATAGTGAATGCAGGGTCTGGGGTTTAGTAACACTTTAACGTTGACAATACATTATTTATGTAAACTGCGCAAATCCCCAATCAACTGAAGTCACAAAGCTGCAAGTATATGAGGATATTGTCTCTTAAAAGACCAATTCAAATGGATACTGTGCTAGGTGAACCCTTAAAACTTTGTGAGCACTATAGAAACCTTTGCACCTCTAAAAAGCGATCAAAAATTGAAAATAAAACACTAAATAATTACATACATATGCCCTATGAAGACCCTCACCCCTCTGAAGGGCGATCAAAATTTGAAAAAAATTAATTGAATAAACTGAGTGCAGTAATCATAAATACGTGTAAGAAACCATTATATGTGGTCAAATTAACCTAAAATGTCATGCATTATCCATGAGCCCTATGAAGACCCTCGCACCTCTGAAGAGTGATCGAGGTTGAGGATAGGTCAAATCTCAATGTGAAAAAAAAACTCCTCAAATATACATAAAGGTTAGTAGAAATTTTTCAAAAACAGTAACAAAATGTCCATATAGACTTAAACCATAGTCCATAAGTATGAGAAGAATATGACAATAACATGAATGAACATTTTACAAAGCTGCAGTTTTTTTTAATATGGGCTGGAGCCCCCAGACTGCACCGGCTATTTTCTGGAAAAGGTAACCAGCCCATACCACACCATGCCTGGCCTAGGGTCAAATGGCAACCTACGTGAAGATCCAGCATATTCCAAGTCATTAAAGGGTTACTTCACATTTACCAAAAAAAACATGCCCGTGCAGATAAGGTACATAAATGGCCCACATCCATAGCAAGGGTATTATTTCACTTTAGTCAGAGCTGAACACTTTGTTTTTATCTACATAGCTAGTTTTTTTGGTAAAGGTGAACTAGGCCTTTATCCTCACTGGGAAGGTTATACATCGAACCAGCATGTAGAACACAAGTCACCGCAAATATAAGCAATACAGTGAAAGTGTAACTGACCGCCATAACGTCTCCTAAATCTACGTATGAAGACTGAACAAAGACCCCCACTTAACCAAAGGTCCTCTAAACCACAACCTGGGTCGCAGGATACTCGCACCGGCCTTTATCCCCTCAGCTTCTTTTTACTGCATACAATGCAGGGCCACTGAGTAGATTCTCTACTTCCTTCATAACATGCACTGTGAGGGGTCATCATATACTAGAAAAGACTGTAAACCTTGGGGCTCAATCACATAGGCGCTCGTCAAGTAACATCTGTTTACTTTATGTACTAGTTCTGAGCTGTTTGCTGTATGGACTCACCAGCACAGCCAAGTTTGAAAGGTGAACGCACCCGGACGCACAGGAGCTGCACCTGGCCCTTCATACCTGTCAAACTGCGCAAGTCCATACAGCCAATGTGTGGCCATTCACTTTGTATGGGGTGCCTGCACACAGCGCAGCACTGGGGCAGGAAACCTAAGAAATGCCTCTTCTTGCTGTATGGAGCTGAGTGCCCATGTGAATGAGCCCTTAAAGTAAATCTAAGACAAAACTTTATTTTTTCACTTTAGATAGAGTAAGGGAAGGTTAGAACACCTGTCAGGTTGTTTTTCTGCCATTTGTGTCCCATAGGGAGATTTCCCTTCACTTCCTGTCCCATAGCCAATACCCGAAGTGAGAGAAACTCTCTCAAAGTGATGAAAAAATGGGGTGTCACTAGAACTAGTGCCCCGATAGGGTCACTGTACTTTACACCCCTGTACCCATATAGTTCTGCCCCCACACCCTGATCTGTGAGTCCCACAGGTCACTGTACTATACCCCATGTATCCCCAGAGCTCTCCCCTCACACCCCAATCCCTGAACCCTGACAGGTCACTGTGCTGTTCACACCTGTGTACCCCCACAGGTCTCCTTTCACAACCCCATTCCTGGGCCCTGACAAGCCACTGTACTGTAATCCCCCCAAGCCCCCCTATCCAGAGATCTCAGGCATCTCCTGTTGCTTGGTTACATAGATAAAAAAAGGACAGGCTGATTACATAACAGGACATTACACAGACATCTGGATGGTCTGGGGCAGGCATGTCGCACTCAGATAAAACACTGGCCCCCACAAAGACAATATCTTCAAGGGGGTCACACCGGGAGAACTACAAAAAAAAGGGAAATACGCCGGTTTTGTGGTGAGAATATTGCTGCATATTCCGTGCTCTAAATTGTGGAATGGTATAAGACAAGTTCTATGTGGTGTTGCACCAGCTGCGCCAAATCACATGACAAGTGCTATACTTCAGTGACCGTTCCCGTGCGCCAACATAAGCATGCTTGGATCTGGCGCCCCAACACCCCCACAAGAGCAAGTAATAAAATGGCAGGAATCACTTTTATGATGTTGTCACAGCAAGCGCTAATTAAATAGGCATACAGAATTTGGTTGACTTGGCACATGGAAAATGTGCCAACATTTCCACTAAAAATGATGTATTTCCTTCCATCTGTTAATTGGTCAATATCTCAGAATTGTGACATACTGGGGGGGGGGGGGGGGGATTAATTAGTCTTCACTGGAGCACAGCCAATTAGCCTTTACATTTCCATTTTCTAACCTGTGTGGGGAAAAATAAAAGCTGCAAGCTGATTGGTTGCTGTGGGCAATGATAAGAGTTGGGATGAAACATTTTCTATGAATCTCTCTTTATGGAAATCATGAGAGAGAGTCCATTTCTCTAATGGGGATACAGCCAGCAATACAAATATGACAGTGGATCTAACCCCTCACCCCTCACCACTGACAGTTGGCATTCTTGTAAACAACCCCTGACCTGAGGCTGCCCAAAATAGATCTCATGGTCTATGAATACAAGTCCTGTGTCCTGTACTGTATGATCCAGAGAAAAAGGTTTGTCTTTGGTTACATGTTACACACATGTTACACACACCAAACATCGGGGCTGAGTTTGGCTCTAACCAGGCACACTGATCCCCAATGGTGCTCACTGATACTGATAGCACAGACATTACAAATGAGCCCATATTCAAAAAACAAACCTAGCTTGTTGATGTATTTCAGTGTGTTACAAGCAGCACTATTGACACCTGCCTACATCATTGGAAAGGACCCCAAAAGCAGGCTTCTTTAAGCTTTACCTGTGTATTAGGTGCAACACAGATTTCTCTTTGTGTTGGATTTCATATATCCAGGACAGAATACTGAGCTCTGTGATTGTCACTCTGCTAAAAAAAAATTGGAGCCTCGCTGTGGAAAACGGCAGTTGGCAGAAAAATCATTTGAATTTTGTTTCCGGTTGGTATCCTAGCAACCACGGAAACTCAGTCCACAGGCAGCGCAGCCACAGACAGTCAGTGTGCTTCTGCTAGCGATAGTGAACACACTCCTTTTTTTGTGCTCTGTGAGATCTCATTATAACGTGTTATAATGAAGTGGACCAGGCCAAAACTACGTTTCCGATATCATCCATATAAGAACAGACAGGAGGTCACCTGGAATACCATCATAGGGAGACCTTTTGTAGATGATTTGGATAAGCCCACTTTATCACATAGTGGGTTGAAGGTGGAGACACCTCAGCAATTCCCCAAAAATCGGGAAAGCAAACATGGGAACTCTGATGGGAGGAAGAATTCTGGAGAGGGAAAGAGTTCCAAAGAGGAGAGTGCCATGAACAGAGGAAAGAAGCGCAGATCCAACCAATCTGCTGAGGAAGAAAGACCAGCAAAACAGGGACGATGTGGTCATGCACCGAGTTGGGCCAAAACACCATGTGCTGTCATATTGCCCAAGAGGAATAACAAGAGGCCAGCATCAGATCCAATTTTCTCTGCACCTCCAAATAAGAAAAGGAAGATCGCTGCTGATGAGACAAGCAAGAATGATCAACAGCTCGTCGAGGTAGTCAGCGATAGATTTCACCAGGTTGTCAGCGATATAGTCGGCGAGGTAGTCAGCGAGAGAGTCGCTGAAGTTGTCAGCAAGTCAGCCAACGAGGCCGTCGTTGGGGTTGTCAGCGAGCTAGTCGATGAGGCTGTTAGCAAGCCCGTCGATGAGGCTGTCAGACAACCAGTCAACCGGGCAGCCGGTGAGAACGACAACAAGGTAGTCAGGGATGTGCCTGGCACCAAATTAGAAATGCATCCGCCAGCCGACTTTAATCTTGACAGCTTTATCTTTCATAAAATACTTGGTCAAGGTAGTTACGGAAAGGTAAGTAATCAAAGATTTATGAACAGAGGGTTTAATGCACTGCCAGTTAGTGGTTATTATTATTGCCAGTCGGCAAATAGTAGGTCGTAGGTGGAGGTCACACCACTCTATTCCTTACCACTTCCCATTTACACTACACACACTGAGCTGTGCTGCTCAATGCCAAGCTGAAATCCATGCTTTCCCCATAGGACCAGTTTACACCAGTGTGATACATTAGTTGGCGCTCGGTTACACTGGAATAGAATGCATGTAAATGCAATGTGCTTTAAGAAAGCTACAATACTGGTATTTTACACCACTCATGAAAAAATAGCATGCCAACGCACATCATCTCCAGTGCGTTTACTGTGTTACATGGATGCAACGCGAGTAGAGTGAATCCAGGCTTACACACTAAGTCATGTTTAGTGGTGTACTGTCTGTCGGGGGTGTAATACACAAAAAGATGCAAGACAGAATTACAAATCCTTTGGTATATAAGGAAATAAGCTGACGTACATTTAAACTGTATATAGCAGATTGCATAACGTTTGGCTGCACAGCTTCATAGCCTTTAGCCCCAATTTATGAACGCTGAATACAGACTTCAGAGTGAGCGCTGGCTGTGATTTGCTAAATGCCTACTGCGGCTTGCTAAAAGCCTATTGAAAGCTATCCCCAATCCCTAACAGTCTAGAAGTTACTGACTAACAGTCAAAACCACTGAAAACTTGCACAAAATCCTGCTGACTCCCCGTTCTATAAACTGTTTTCAAACTAAGACTAACAATCGTAGCCAGGCTGGGGGGGTTGCTGCTGGACCCAGAGGTAACCTTTTCAGAACCCGGAGCTGAATTGCTTCTAATCATTTGTGTCCTGTGTTTTTTAGGTCGCCCTGGCATCCCATCCTGCCACCAACAAGAAACTGGCAGTCAAGGTGGTACAGAAGAGGAAATTACTGCAAGAAGAACCGAAAAGTGTCCTCGTAGAGAGACAGATACTGGAAAAAGTTGGACGGAGTTCCTTTTGTACACACGCCTATGGAACCTTCCAAACAGAAGTAAGTTTCACATTCCTATCAATCACTCACTCATCAAATCACATCCATGTTATCCATTTGGACTCCAAGTCCAGCACAGACCTAGAAATAAATCCCAAAACCAGAAAAAAAGGAGGGATGGTCCAGCTTCAAAGAGGCTAAGACATGAGAGAGTTATGGTGGCTGCCAATGCAGAATTTGGGGAATTCTGGTTCTCCCCAGCCGTCCTGCTCTTACTTTGGCTTTGCTGTCGGAGTCACTGACTTGGATCAGGTATAGTCCTTGAACTTCTCTCATGATAGAGTCACTTCAATAGAACCTGTCACAACATGTTTGCATGTTAATGGCTTCTATATATTGCTTACCCACAGAGGAATGACGTTCACCATACATTGAAAGTTCCTGCCAAGCATCGCGTTAACTTAGTCTTAAAGTGGATGGAAAGCCAACACTGAACATTTCTTGTTTGTTCACACTTGGTCTATTAAATAGATCAAGCAGAGCGTGTTGTTATATCTGTTTAATAAGTGCAGAAAAACACTTGTGATCCTGTCAGAATTCCAGCGCTGTCCTGAGTCATCCTAAGCAGTCTTATCAGCCCCGCTCACTTCTCCTCTGTGAACTACAACACAGCTCCCCGTATGTTATAGAGATGAGGATGGGGAGAGGTGTTCTTAAGGATGGGGAGAGGCATACTTATTGTCCTAGGATGACAATACGGCACCTCCATAGACATAGAGAATAGTAAGTGAGCGTAGTCACCCTAGGACAAGAAGTAGATTAGTGGTAGGATTACAAGGGGAAAATAAAGGAAGACATGCTGAAAAGAAGAACACTAGTACAGCCTCCATAGCTGAGCACTGGTGTAAGCTGAAATAGATGACATTTTTATTCTTGAGTTTGAAGATGCGTTAAACTCCTGAACCGTCTACCATGTCCAGACATCCCTATATTTCTGCATTTCCACCAAAACACAAACTTCACATCCACTTGACCTTTTGGAACCGACTTATTTTTCTCTTTCTTTTACAGGAAAATCTCTTCTTTGTTATGGAATACATGAGAGGAGGAGAACTACGCGACCTGATCAAGTCTTCTGCTCCATTACCAACTAACACCATAAGGTAAGACTTACAAAGATTCCGTCTAAGGCTGCATTCATACCCGCACCATTCAACCTTTTTATTTTGGGCTTTTTTTGCACATTAGTCGTGCAACAGCATAGGGCAGCCTATTCACTTACGTGAGCTGCCTTATGCGTGACAAATGCACCAAAGTAGCTCATGTACTTTTCTTTGTCCGCGAGCCTCACAATTTTGCAATGTACATTTTGGTGCGTTTGGCCACACAACTGCTACCCGCATTTGAAGTGCCATTAAGAATTAATGGCACCACAAGTGTGATTTGCATCTTAGCACATTTTTCATGCATTTCCCAGAACACCAAGGTGTTAATATGGCCTAAGAGAAGGGTGAGGGTTAACAGTCATGATGAAGGATTTGCATATAGTAATTACACAATGAATCTTAAAGGAGAAGTACAGACAAAGCTCCTTGACCCGTTTTCAGCTGACAGCGGGCTGAAGCCTGCTGTCGGCTGATGTCACTCAGCCGGTCCAGGCTGGGGAAAGATCCCGACTTTAAAATAAGGATCTGCCCCAAAATCTGGAGCGGCACCCAGCTCAACGATCCGTTGAGAGCCTGAGCCAGTTGCTCCCTCCACTCCACAATCCAGTGCTCCATTAAGTTGGCGGGGTGGGGAAGAGCAGAAACGCTGACTGACAGTCACCGCTCTCTGTTCGGAGTGAGCGATGACTGAGTGAGAACTCCACAATCAGCTGTCAAGTGATTGTTGAGTGCTCGCCCTTAAAACCGGCCATAGACAGATGCTGCATCGGACTGATGCTGCACGCACCTAGATAAGTATGATTTAACAAAAAAATGAATTCCTATATTGCTCTCTTCATTTAAACTAAAAGATCACCCACCCCGACCCACCTCAGTAAGCCTTTATCAGGAAAGAACCTTCACTGCCCCCCATACACATACTCATCTTCCGTTTACCCCCTAGCCTAGCCTTTTTCAGCCGTCAGCAAAGTACTCTGTAATGCAGTTTGTAGACATCAATCTCACATAATCACACACTCCTTCAATCAGATGCAACTAATCCCTACAAGATTCTAAAGCATGCTAACTGTATAGCATAGGGAGCTATTTGTCCAAGCTGATTAATGATCAGTTGCTACTCCTAGTGACTGGTCACCAGCAAATTTAGTAGCACCATTGATCTGCTAACACTCTCCTGCATAGCACGAGCCTAATGTGATATCTGCCAAACACCGGTTATATCCTCTAGTTTATCTTGGCGTGCAAGGCTGTATCTTCAACCCCACACAAGCAATGTTCCAACCCCACAGGTCTTAGCCAATGGTTGTCAGCTACCACAGATCAGGTGACTATGATCCAATCCCTGGTTAAGAACCAAAGTAACCCAAGAAAAGAGCAGGGCCTGTCATTATCACAGTAATACATTGCTGCTTATGACATGCAAGGCTTGGAAGAAATCACCTCTTAATCATTTGTTTATTTATGCTGTGAGACGTGCAATAATCGTAGACCTTTTCTCCTTTTTTACAGATTTATTGCTGCAGAACTTCTCTGCGCGCTACAATATCTGCACCGCCAAGGAATAATGCACAGGTAAGTGTCTCCACCATGATCTTCCATATCTTCTAATCTTCAGTAAAGTACAACACCACCCAATACTGCTACTTTAGTTGTGGATGGGTGTACAAGGGTTGAATTGCCCATGGCCAGTTCTGTCCCCTGCTGCTGAAGCTTTTGTGACTCTAAGGGCTCGTTCACACTCGACTCTTTTTACCAACGCTTGCCAAACGCCCCTATAGCGTTTGGCAAGCATTGGTCCGGCGTTTGCGGAGCATCTTTTAACGCTCCGCAAACGCCGCATGCGGCGGTTGCTAAGCTTTGCCGAGCGTTACAAACGCCTATAATGAAGTTTGAATGGTGTTACCGCTCCGCAAACGCCCCGCAACCGTGTCGCCACCGCACCGCAAACGCCGGCCGGGCGTTTGCGGAGCGGCACCGTAGACTAGAATAGGAGGCTTCAACGCCTCCTGACTCGACCAGGGGCGTCCGTTTTGCCGCGACGCTAACGCTCCCGTTAGAACAGCACCATGTGCTGCAATGTGCAGAATTGTCCGAGGCCTCTCTGCCGCCTGCACACAACGCTAGTGTGAACGTAGCCTAAGTAAGGGAGTCTCACTTCCCCATATTACATACATTTGCAATTGTAGATGTCCTGTTCTAGCACTGTGCCATGTCCCATTCAGCAGCTGAGCAAAACCAGCCACAGGTGCAAAATTTGCTCTGGGTCCCATCAATCCCCGTAAACCAGCAGAAGAAACAATATTGAGGTGCACTCCGTCAATCTGAAATGAGTCTATGGCTTTATTAAAGACACGTGGATAGAAACACTCCCCAGGCTGCCTAATTCTAACACTTATCACCCTCTAGTGGGACGTAATCATGCCCCCACTAGAAGGGCAAAAGGTGACGCAGGAAGAAAGCCTGCGGAGTGTTTCTGCTCCCTTCTTTTCAATAAAGATGTGGAAGCATTGCAGAATGACCAGCTGTGATTTGATATGGTTTCTTACACTGCAGTAAGCTGACAGCCAAGGTCATGAGGTTCTTCTTACCATTCGTAAAGCAGTGCAGAAAGTTAGAAGGGGATCTAACCCGCTGGCACCCCTTGAAAGCTGAACTATTAGTATTGGTTGAATTACGGTTTTAAACATTTGATCTGTAAATCTAACTCTCTCCTTTTTTTTTTTTTTTTTACAGAGACTTGAAACCCGAGAATATACTGCTCGACAGCTCCGGCCATGTCAAAATTGCAGACTTTGGCCTTTCAGAAGCCGACGTGTTTGGATCCGACAAAGTATTTACTTGTGCCGGTACTCCAATCTATATGGCCCCAGAAGTAAGTATAACACCACCCTTGTTTTTCCCCTCTACTGCTCCCATCTTTATCTTATAATATCTATGAACCTAACAAGAATTTTGGAGATGAAAGAAGCAGAGCCACAATGATGGTGACTCAAAAAACCTAAAAAACAACAGGAGGCCCACTGTGACCTGTCATTCCCACCAACCATTGTTAACTATTATTACTGCTCTGTGCAGCTCATCGTGTGCTTTATTTTATGGTTAATCTTACTCTCTGTTTTATCAGGTTCTACAAGGAAAACCCTGTGATGCTATGTCTGACTATTGGTCACTGGGTGTCATCTTATTCGAAATGGCCACAGGAGCACATCCAGGTGAAGCCAGATTCAGGAGACACTTCTATCCGAGGGACATGGATCCTGAACTTCAAGATGTCATTGAAAGAGTAAGTATACTCTACAATTAGAATTATGCAAAAGCTATAGATCCTTAGTGTAGTGTTCTTTATGAGAGAAGCTTGCAAAACGTTCTCTAGTATCCAGTACATCACCAGGTGTAAGAAAGCACACAGGGGGCATCCGACTTCTGGAAGTGTTATATACACACGGTATAGCAAGATATTCACCACACAGGGAGTCAGAATAATATAGGAACTATCCATGAGCTTTTGGATGAACTCATTCACTGGTTCAGAAATGTTCACTTTGATCCTTCCAACAGACATATATATCTTCACTGAAAACTACACCAAGGAATTAAAATATGACATTCTGAGGTGTTTTTTTTCTATTTTTAAGAAATAGCCGACACTAAACTGGCTGATTGATCAGTTTCTGTTAGTGACAATCTACCGTATGCTAAATTTCATTTCTTTTTCTTTATAGCTTCTTGAAATAAATCCGAGCGATCGCCGGCAGGCAGTGAAACAACTGCGAAAACATCCCTTCTTCAGTACCATTTACTGGAAGAAGCTGGAGAAAGGAAAGGCCACCTCACCATTGAAGATGCCAGAAGAAAGTCTGCGCTCACAAATCGACACAAATCAGCAAATTGATGTGAAGGAACTGATTCCCTACACAGGAAATACAGAAAATAAAATTGCAGAAGAGCAACAGAGATTGTTCGATGGCTTCAGCTTCAAAAGCACAAAATGGAGAAGGATGGTGGAGAGGAAATGAAAGAATGAGGGCTCATTCGCACCATCTGCATTGAGCCACGTTCTTTTGGACAGATCACCACAAGGTTAGACCATACTTCTCTTGTGGGTCACAGGAATGACCTAACTTTTGCTTTCCTGGGGCAAAGAGTCAGCTTATAGCAGGCTATTACAGTGTATAGCAGGCAGATCACCACCTTTGTGCATCATTCATCATGATTGACATGGATCGACAGTGCTGGACAACATGAATGAAACTGAATTCACATCAAGATAAAAAAACTGCCGGAAGATCAGAGGACAGTTGGTTTACCACGGATCAACACCTTTATGCGTCATTCGTCGTGAGTGGATCAACATTCCTAGATGATAGGAATGACGTTGGATTTATACAATGGAACATAACCTCATCCATTCTGGGTGAGAGGATTAGAAGGAGCAGTGGTTTGCCATGTCGGCAGATCACCGCCTATGTGCGTCATTCATCGTGATTTATATGGATCAACATTGCCGGAAGACATGAATGACGTTGGATTTATACAATGGAACACAACCTCATCCTTTTTGGGTGAGAGGATTAGAAGGAGCAGTGGTTTGCCATGTCGGCACATCACCGCCTATGTGCATCAATCATCGTGACTGATATGGATCAACATTGCTAGACGACATGAATGATGTTGGATTTATACAATGGAACATAACCTCATCCTTTTTGGGTGAGATTAGAAGGAGCAGTGGTTTGCCATGTCGGCAGATCACCGCCTATGTGCGTCATTGATCGTGACTGATATGGATCAACATTGCTGGACAACATGAATGACGTTGATTATTACAATGGAACATAACCTCATCCTTTTTGGGTGAGAGGATTAGAAGGAGCAGTGGTTTGCCATGTCGGCAGATCACCGCCTATGTGCGTCATTCATCGTGATTGATATGGATCAACATTGCTAGACGACATGAATGACGTTGGATTTATACAATGGAACATAACCTCATCCTTTTTGGGTGAGAGGATTAGAAAGAGCAGTGGTTTGCCATGTCGGCAGATCACCGCCTATGTGCGTCATTCATCGTGATTGATATGGATCAACATTGCTAGACGACATGAATGACGTTGGATTTATACAATGGAACATAACCTCATCCGTTTTGGGTGAGATTAGAAGGAGCAGTGGTTTGCCATTCCGGCAGATCACCGCCTATGTGCGTCATTCATCGTGACTGATATGAATCAAAATTGCCGGACGACATGAATGACATTGTATTAATACAATGGAACATAACCTCATCCTTTTTGGGTGAGAGGATTAAAAGGAGCAGTGGTTTGCCATGTCGGCAGATCACCACCTATGTGAATCATTCATCGTGATTGACATGGATCAAAGAAAAAAGATTAACAGTAAGAATATTGTTCTTACTTGGGTGATAAGTGAGAAGACTATCAAGTTTTTAGATTTGGAGATTATGCAGGAACAGGATCCTCTACTAACAAAAACATTCTTCAAGACGGTAGATCGCAATGGTTATATACCCCTGAACAATTGTCATCACACCTCCTGGCTTATGAATGTCCCTAAAGGACAATTTGTCAGACTAAGGAGAAATTGTACTAGAAAGGAGGATTATCGGGATCAAGCAAAGATGACTTATACAATGGAACATAACCCCATCCCTTTTCAACGAGAGGATTGGAAGGAGCAGTGGTTTGCCATGTCGGCAGATCACCACTTATGTAATATTCATCGGGAATGACATGACACATTGCTGGACGACATGAATGACGGGCTATATAATGTAGATCAGTGGTGGGCAACCTTTTTTTTCAACTGAGCCAAATCTCGCCAAAACCACGATTGAAATTTATTTTGAGAGCCACATTTTTAAAACTGAAAATACATCTCCCATATAGTAATTCATCCCCCATAGTAATTCATCCCCCATATAGTAATTCATCCCCCATATAGTAATTAATCCCCCATATAGTAATTCATCCCCCATATAGTAATTCATCCCCCATATAGTAATTCATCCTCCATATAGTAATTCATCCCCCATATAGTAATTCATCCCCCATATAGTAATTCATCCCCCATATAGTAATTCATCCCCCATATAGTAATTCATCCCCCATATAGTAATTAATCCCCCATATAGTAAGTCCCCCATAGTAATTCATTCCCCATATAGTAATTCATCCCCCATATAGTAAGTCCCCCATATAGTAATTCATTCCCCATATAGTAAGTCCCCCATATAGTAAGTCCCCATATAGTAATTCATTCCCCATATAGTAAGTCCCCCATATAGTAATTCATCCCCCATATAGTAAGTCCTCCATATAGTAATTCATTCCCCATATAGTAAGTCCTCCATATAGTAATTCATTCCCCATATAGTAAGTCCCCCATATAGTAATTCATTCCCCATATAGTAAGTCCTCCATATAGTAATTCATTCCCCATATAGTAAGTCCTCCATATAGTAATTCATTCCCCATATAGTAAGTCCCCCCTGTGTCAATTCACTTACCTTTGCTCCGCGCGTTCCTCTCGTATTCCCGCGCCGTTCTGGTCTTCAGGGAGGACTGTGAGAGGAGAAGAGTTCGTCACGCTGCCCCGCCTACATCCTGACAGCTGCAGAGTCCTGACGCCCGAGAGGAGGGAGGGGGGCGGCCATCCGAGAGGAGGGGAGGGGAGAGGGGGAGAGGAGGAGAGGAGGGGAGGGGGGGGGGGCGGCCGGCCGCCCGCCCGCCCGAGAGGAGGGAGGGGAGTGGGCGCCCGGCACACAGGAGAGCCGCATTTAAGTTTGTAAAGAGCCGCATGTGGCTCGCGAGCCGCGGCTTGCCGACCACTGCTGTAGATGCATGAGTCCAGTGCTATCTTCAACTGGGCTGATCCTTTGCTAGTCTTCAGATCCCCAGTGCTGCCCTTTTTTTTTTTTTTTAAATAATATTTTTATTGGGGTTTCAAACAACAATACAGTAGATGCAACAGTGTACTCAGAGTCAGAGAAGTGGTCTAAACTTACAAAAGAATAGGTAAAAAAAAAAATGTAATCAAGCTCAATGAGCATATTACAGGTTTCAAAGTAATAAACAAGATGATAACTAAGGGGGGGGAGGCTAGAACCAGTGGGGCCTTCCAAGCCATATCCGCTAAAGCCAGAAGAATGACAGAGGTCCCCAGGGTGGTCGCTGCCTCTGTGGGATCCTTGTCAGACACAGGAGTAGCAAGAAGTGGCCTAGAATAATGAAGAGATGGAGACATGTGCAACCCACGCCTAATAAGGCATCTTTACTATAACCATACCAAACCATAATTAGTAGTCAAGGGAAAGGGGGAAAAGAAAGGGGGGGGGGGGGGTTTAAGTATAGGCCCAAACGGAAGAACTGGAGATTCCTCCCCTGCATGGGGACGCTCAAACAAAGGAGAGCTCCCCACGGAGGAAGGGATCCCGGCACAGAAAGCACAAAACAGGAAGAACGCATGTTGTTACCTATTTGCAGAGCCATTATGCAATCCTGTAATAAAGAATTGGTTATATGGAGACCCATCATGTGACTGACACCCATTAAAAACATCCTTGAGATATACAATACAGTAAAATCAAAAGAGTTATGAGGAATGTGGATAGGGATAACCATATGGCCTATTGGAGGTACGTGCTCTGCTCCAGAGGGGGAAGAGACCTTGATATTAAGAGGCCCCATTTTTTCTGGAACCGCAACGTCAAGGCTTTTAGTGACAAGTCTAAGTCAAGTTTTTCTCTACGAAGAAGATGTAATAGATCTTGCTTGACCTCAGGAACTGAAGGCGGAGCGGAGGATAGCCATTTTCTGAGAATGATCCGTCGCGCAATCATGAAGCAGGTGGCTAGCCAAGCCTTATTGCGTTGTATAGCTAGTAATTGAGGTCTGGACTGCTCCAGGCGTGTAGAGGGGAAATTGCCAAATAGGAGCAGAAAGGGACCTTGTGTCGGGCAATAACCCGTGACAGAAGCAGCGAATGTCTCCAGTTGTTTCTAAAATTCCAAGATGAATGGACAATACCACAACTTGTCTAGCAATGTGGGTCGTGGAGATTTGTACAGGGGGCAGCTATTTTGAATCTGGAGAGGTGGAGATGGTAGAGGAGGAATACAGGGACTTAGACAGGCATAGATTCAGTGGTTTATAAATGTTCGAGATCTTAAATGTTTTCCGCTTCAGCAATATATCCACCATAGACGTTTGGAATCTTCTTGGTCTATTCCGGCATGTGCTTGAGATATGATCTATGCCTTGCTGAACCATTAAGAAGTGATGGGGCGGGAGTTGGTAGCACTCACTAATACGAGAGAAGGGGAGGGCAGAGCCTGAGATAGTGTCAAATAACTGCGCAAAAAGCTTCAAACCTTGTTGAGCCCAAGTAGCATAGGCGGCATGAAATTGAGGCAAGGGGAAGGATGGGTTACCATGGATCGGTAGATAACAGGAAGTCCAAGGGGACAAACCCAGCCTGAGTCTCACTTCCTTCCAGGCTACGGCTGCTCAGCCCATACAGTGCATTGGCAGGATGGCGAGCTGCTTGCACAGTCAGCGATTGCCTGCACTGTATGTGATGGGGTTGGCGCGATGATGTCATTGCGCCGGGTACTCGTATGTGGGCGTTTCTGCATGTGGGCAGACCCGCCTGGAGACGGATAGAGGAGCGGTGTTTCGGTTCCTAAGACCATCGGAAATATGTGTTTTCCAATGGTCTTAGGCGAACCGTGTGAAAGGTTTGTTCGACCCCCAAAGGGGTCGCGATTCACAGGTTGAGAACCGCTGCTCTAAAATTAAAAAGAAAACTATACAAACTGTACATACACGTTAGAGTTCAGTCACTCAGCTTTTTGCAGGCATTTTATGCACCTAGTGTACATTTCTGGGTGCTTTCCTGCTCCAGGTGCTACATGCAGCCAGCCATACAAGTAAATGGCTGTACGTGGCCGCACTCATTGAAACGCCAATGCCTCCTCGTGTTGGGAAAATACGTTGGACATGCATGTGTGGATAAGAGCTGATGTAAAGAAGTATCAGCGTTTACAAATATATTCCCTTGTATGGCAGGTTATATGCAGCACCTGCAGCTCCCTCTGCACACAAAAGTGTCCAGAAATCTATTGACAAATACATGAAACAAATGAATGAAAGAAGTGCAGCTCTCCAAAATCCACAATATCCCGCCTCCAAGCAAACTTGTTAATACAGAACTAATAAAACTGACGCCCCTAAATTTGCTGAAATAGCTCAGTTGGAAGAGCGTTAGACTGAATGTCTAAAGGTCCCTGGTTCAATCCCAGGTTTCAGCAGCTGTTGGGGTGTTCCCAGGAGTTTGAGGAAGTAGAATCGATCTGGATCAGCCAAATAGAGAGCGCTATATGGAGACCTGGTGAGCCATCGATTTGCCTATGAAACCACGAGCATTACTAACCCTTTATTGTAATAAACCTGGTTTTATAGAAGGCACGACGATTTATGTTGTAGACACCTTTCACACGGAGCGAAGTCCGCACTGTTTGGACGCCTGTACTCGTTCAGTTTCTGCCCGGCAGACAAGGGTGGACCCCTGTCAACTCTATGGGCAGCCGGGTGTAAACAGACTGCGCTGTCAGTTTACATCAGACTATCTCCAATCTGGTTGGGAAAAAAAGAAAAGAACGCAGTGCTATTCCGTTTTTTTTTCCTGGACCTGAAGGTAGGCGGGTTTACAAACCGACACAAGTCAGTTTACATCCTCCTGTCTATAGGGCTGCATGGACCTTCCGATCAGGTCTGCCTAAAAAACTGGCAGGTGGGCCTGATTGGAACACCCATGTGAAAGGGGCTCTATGGAGCTGTGCAGGGACTGCTATGGAGGAGAATTGACCATTTAGAGCCTGGTGTGGCCCCATATCTTTTTGAGCTGTGCCTGGAAGGATCCTAAAGCCAGGTTCATGCCTGTACAGGTTGCAGTTGATGCATTTTGCATGTTTTTCACGTGACATATTAATGAGTTTTTGATGCGTTTTGTGCCTTTGGCAGGTGTCTTTTGTCTTATGGGAGAAACAAAAAAAAAAAACCATCAAGAATGCAAGCACTGCGTTTTTAAAAGCGTTTCTGCTGCATTTCCATTGAAATCTATGGAACAAAAACTGCAACCTGCTGCAGGAAGAAACCTTCCTGATCCTTTCCAGACAATGCACCGGTGGAAAACGCACAGATGTGAACGTGACCCATGGGAAACCATGTTAAATGGACTGTACGACGTTTCTGCAAAACTGAAAATGCACAGAAAATTGCAGAGGTGTGAACCAGGCCTAACATAGAGCTGCTTTTACATGCTGAGAAAATGAGGCCTATGTGTGACACTGCTCCTAGTTATTAGAATTTCTGCTTGAATGTTTGTTTGCTGTGCGGGGATCAGAGCTTTGTTTATAGTTCTAGAACATGAAAGGCATGCATTTAACGCTGCGACTCCCAAACAAATCACCTTGGAGAAGAGGCTTCAGGAGACTGGTCACACAGGTGGAGTCTGGCAGAAAGAGGAATAAAGGAAGCATTACACCTTCTACCTGTACCCCGAGACATCCTGAGCATTGAACCCTTGTGGTGTTGGGGCCCACTTTACAGGAAAACATGTTCAAACATGGTTTGGGGGTTTCAGCTCAGAGGGACGCCCCGAAACCACCTATAGTGTACGTTTACATTATTAGGAAGTGTTTTTGCAGCTCTTACAACACATGTCTTTTCATTTTTTTTTGGAAAGGGCTGGAGGGGGGAGAATATGAAAAGAACCTTTCTGTAGAGCTTCACAATTGCACACAAAATGCCATCAAAAAGCATTTGCAGGGTCCCTGTATTCACATGAATTGAGGCGTTCTCCATGCTTTGCAAGTTGTCAACACCAGCCCAACATTGCCAGCAGGATAGAAATCAAAGCATCGCAAGTAAGCTACCTGTCATCCACTCAGCAGCATTCATCTTCCACTGCAGCCAGAAATTCTGAACACGGAGCTATCAGAGGGGTTGATTATTTGTCCCCGGCCTCCATGCCGCTCCTGCTCTTCATTTGAGGTAGTCACCCTCTGCCTCTAATGTACAATAGGAAGAAGAGATGATCTCTTCCTGTCACTTCAGGCCACCTCTGGATCTCCTCATATAAATATCCTTCTATATGTCCTGTACATCCCTCCGCACACTCAGGTGCTGCTATGACCCCCATCTCTGTGCCCCGATAGGGTCGTTGTACTGTACATCCCTGTACCCCCAGAGTTCTCCCCTCACAGCCCGATCTCTGAACCCTGATGGGGTCACTGTACTGTACACCCCGGAACTCCAAAACTCTACCTATACACCCCAATCGCTGAGCCCTGACAGCTCACTGTACTGTACACCCCTGTACCCCCAAGCCCTCCACTTATACACAGATCTCAGGCTACTCCTGTTGCTAGGTTACCCACAACCATTTCCTCACAAGCCCACTGCAGCCAGAATACATCCCCTGAGACCCCAATATGACAAATATATACATATATACAGAGTGAAATCTATCATTGTATACATACATTAGAGAAATGTCACATAATAAAGGGACAGGCGGATTACATAACAGGACATTACACAGACATCTGGGCAGTCTAGGACAGGCATGTCACACTCAGAAAAAACACGGGGCCCCACCGAGACAACATCTTCAAGAGGGCCACATTATGTCCGAAGGAGTTAGTTCAATAAAAAATGTCAAGGGGCCCCAATATGGGCCCCAGTGTGATCAAAAACACTGCGCAGCTTTGATATACCGGGATTAGTTATGAAGCCTTACCTGTAGGCCTTAGCTGTGCCCCATCCTGTCCTGTTGCTAGAACGCTCCAATCAATGGACACTCGCCCCCAGCATCACAGGAGAGAGCGTTCTCCTCATTGAACCCCCTGACTGTACACTGCGCTCTCTCTCTCTCTCTCACATTGCTGAGCTCACCCACTGCTGTGCCATTTGGGACCCTCAGAGGCCTGGCTGGAAAAACCCCAGTCAGGGGCCCCCACATCCTGCCTTGCTGCTAGCACAGGAAAACTGTTGGTCTTTGCTCCTGTACTGCCGGCAGTTATCATCCAACGGTTTTCATATCCTAGCAACAGTCCGGACATGAGGGTTGCTAACTGGGAGTTTTTTAGCCGAGGCTTCTGAGGAGCTCAAATGGCCTACCGCTATGACAATAACATGAATGAACATTTTACAAAGCTGCAGTTTTTTTTAATATGGGCTGGAGCCCCCAGACTGCACCGGCTATTTTCTGGAAAACACTGCTATATACCCTTTCCAGCACACTTTGCAACAAATAGGATATCAGAACTTCCTTGGTAAACAACACAGATCTCTCTATTGACAGTGGGGATGAGCCGGTTTTTGTCTCCCTGCAAAGCACACAGTACACAGATCAGATATAGTTAGGAATACAGTTAACCCTTTGATCGCCCCAGATGTTAACCCCTTTCCTGCCCAGTGTCATTAGTACAGTATCGGTGCATTTTATTAGCATAGTCTTAGTGTCATTGGTCATATTAGTGTCAGTTACTTAATGTCAAAATGCCCGCCATACTATCACAGTCCCACTAATTTGCTGATCGCCGCCATTACTAGTAATAAAAATAATAAAACAAAAATAATTCCAGTTTATATATCATCATTTGTAGACACTATAATTTTCACGCAAACCAATTAACATACACTTAATTTACCAAAGACAGGTGGCAGATTACATTTTGGCCAAAATTAATTTTAATGTCCTGTAAAATAATAGGCACCACAGGGCCGTGCAATACCTACATTTCCCCATCCTTGCAAACACAATTTTAAAGCAGAACTAAAGTTCACAGACTATTCATCTCCATTCCTGCAATGGGGCCATTAGATACAGAATGAATTGGCTCAAATCGCACGGCACCTGTAGGGAAATCACATGTGATTCGGACAAAAATCCCACTACATTCCTTTTCAAACCACGTGCAATTCTTTGCCCTTAATTGATTTGAGCCCTTGATCCTGTATAGGCTCAAATGACACCGTACAAAGAAGGATCGGTTTTAGGTATTGGAGCATTTTCATGAGTACAAGTACTTTTGCAAATGCTTAGTATCGGCACCGATATGGATATCAATATTGGTAAAACCCTAAATATAATGCTTGAAAAATGCCCAATTAAAAACTCCTGTATAAGCACTTCCATAAGAACTTACTGGATGTGAATGGAGGCTAAATCACAAACACAGCAAAGCAGGAAGAAGACTCTGCATAGGTAATGAACAAATATGACTTCCCCCGTGTTCATATAAAATTTTAACCCCTTCACGCCGGTACCTCCAGGCCCTTTAAGAGTTTCAGAAGCCGGGAGGCGGGGTTTAGGGTCATGTGACCGCCGTGATGCGTCATCATGGCGGTCACATGATCGGGAAAGGTCCCGATCGAAAGAGGAGATCGGGACCTATCCGTGAGTACCGGCCATGTGTGCTGGGAGCGCACAGGGCGCGCGCTCTCGGCACATATGTCTTTTTTTAACAGAACGCAAATGTGCGGCCGCTCGGCGTCTAGGCCCAGATGCCGGGAGGCCGCACATTTGCGTTCGGCCGGCATGAAGAGGTTAAATTAGACATAAAAGCAATGTTTTTCAATCTCTCACCAACACACACTGAAAAATATTTGTTTTCTCTTGAGTGTGTCTAAAAACTGTAACTATAAATTCTCCTTAACCTGTTGCCATCTGCATAACACATACAATATTTGCAGTGGCTAAAGGGTGGTCTTTAACCTCCCTGGTGGTCTAATTATGTCAATATTTTTGAATGTCAAAGCGGTACATTGTTTTGCATGCAAATTTGTTGTTTTATATTGTAGGCCAGTAATTCTTAGGAATAACTCACTTAAATCTGTCCAAACAAGTCTCTAGTAATTATCCTGATAAAGTTTGAAACACAAAATCATAAATTATAATACAATAAAAAATTAGAATTATAAAAAATGATTATATAATAATAAATTTAATTCAATAATGTAATCAAACCAAAAACACTGAAATCTGAAATAGAGAGCCAAGTTCACACATCACTGAGCTCTGTCACAGAATCGTTTTCAGGGTCTGATGACGAATTTCCCCACAAATCATTAGCGCTCAATTCTGCAAGTGATTCTAATTCAATATCGCTGTTTTCTAGCTGGTCTAAAACCGCTTTTGACCTAAAGGGATGCTTTTTGGATGCCATGGACGTTCTCAAGTTTCCAGGCAGAAAGAACGGTAAAAGTGCAGGCAGGGCACAGGACAAAGCACTAGGGACAAAACTGAGGTGAAATGGTTTGATACAGTAATGTAATACTATCAGATTACAATGTATTGTGTGTATGTCATGTTTTTACTTTTTTGAATCTCCTGCCGGTTCTGCCCCCCTACGTCCCGACGCTCGCAGGGAAGGGAACCCGGAAGACGGATGCCAGCATCGGCCGGAGGACACAGCGGGAGGACATCGGGGGATCGCAGGACAAGGTAAGGATCGGGGGATCGCAGGACAAGCACTACAGTGTAATCCCGAGTGTGGCTCGGGTTACCACTTTTGGTACTATAAATCAACCCCGAGCCACACTCAGGATTACCGCCAGGGAGGTTAATGTCCACACTCCACACAAATGCATCGCTGGGTGGCCAATGCTTCTATGCTGAAAGCTCAATCCCAGCACAGAGACCAAGTTGTCAAAGACATTTTCCACTAACGATCAGTAACTGGTCAGGACCGGCTCTCCATCATGTGACCACTGTGACAGCCTATCGCACTAGTCACATGGTCACCTAAACTCCCTGCACCCAAGGCATGCAGAACCTTTTAAAGGGACATCGAAACGGGAGGGAAGAGGTTAATGAAATGTTATCATTACATATCATAATAATACATAATATGTCACTTTTGTATGCAGTACATGATAGCACAGTTTAATCTGTTCCTTGGATCATAGTAAATTGTTTCAGTGCAGATTTTATCTGTTTATTGTACCTGCATTTAGTACGGCTTTGTCAATTTTGTGCATACATTAACAGGTAACACAGATAATACACAGCTCTAGGGGGGAGATTTACTAAAACTGGGCCACACAGAACCTGGTGTATCTGTGCATAGTAACCAATCAGCTTCTAACTTCTGCTTGTTCAGTTAAGCCTGGACAATGAAACCTGCAAGCCGACTGGATACCAGACTCTGTGTGGCCCCGTTTTAGCAAATCTCCCCCTAATGCAGGGAATAGACGGGTCGTTTATCGATCGAATTTTCGTCGCAGGAAAAATCGGCCGATATTCACGCCGTTAGTGGGGCCAACCCGTCGGTCGTTTTTCGTGGATTTTCTCATTTAGTATTATTGATAATGCTGGAAAATCCACGAACAATGGCCGTTTTACGTGGACATTGGTGGCAGCATCACTGCCAGCAACGACCGATTTTTCATTTATCGGCCAAAAATTCGGCCGATAAACGACCCGTCTATGGCCAGCCTAAGCATCTCCCAATGTTTTCCTCTAGAAGCTCTAAGATTTCCCCATAATGGACAGAATGTGGCTGCAGCACTGAATCATATGCAAGTTCCCATTGGGAGTATTGGATCGACAATCACTTTGCCTGAATTAAGAGCTGACTCGTGTATTCCACTGAATCAAATGCTGTTTATTTTTACCCCTAGTAATAATAAAAAAAGACAGAGGTATACTGAAAGGACAACTACACCGTGCAATTAAAATGAGACTGCCAATTTGCTCCAGAGAAAATAAATGAAATCATGAAAGCTTCCTCCTACCAAATCTTTGTTTTTATTTACAGTATGTTTTATTTCATCATTTTATAGTATTATCCTTAAGTGGTATTTTACCTATAGTAGCAGCTCTGATTCTGGTGTTTTGTAGCTAGAGCTGAATTCCAAGTACGGGTATTTTACATCAGCTCAGATCAATGTAACTATGTATATGCAATACCTGACCCCAGACTGGAAATCTCTATAGTAGGCATCATTACTCCAGTGATCTCCACTCCAATGCTGAGCACCTGCCAAGCTGGAGCATGTCTTTGGAGTGTGGGAGGAAAACGGAGTACCCAGAGGAAATCCAAGCAGGCACAGGGAGGACATTATGATTGTACAATTCTGTTATGACCTTCAGTTGAACCACTTGAGCTCCAGGTTTCACCTTCTTCATGACCAGGGAATTTTTTGCTATGTAGCACTAAACTGCACTACTTTAACTGGCAATTGTGCGGACATGCAACACTGCACCCAAATAAAATTTATATCACGTTTCACACAAATAGAGCTTTCTGTTGGTGGTGTTTTATCACAACTGGGTTTCTTATTTTTTATTATATAAACAAAAAAGACAGAGAATTTTGAAAAAAAAAATATTTATCACATTCTGTTATAAAACATAGCCAAGAAAAAAAATAAAAAAACTTGAATTTCTTCAGGCCAAAATGTTTTCTGCTACATGTCTTTGGTAAAACATCCTAATAAGTGTTTATTTCTTTGTTTGTGTCTACAAAGTATTGTATATAGTATCTCACGGAAGTAAGTACACCCCTCACATTTTTGTAAATATCCTATTATATCTTTTCATGTGACAACACTGAAGAAATGACACACCTGTGACCTTGTAACACTAACGAGTCACATGACACCGGGGAGGGAAAATGGCTAACCGGGCCCAATTTGGACCTTGTCACTTAGGGGTGTACTCACTTTTGTTGCCAGCGGTTTAGACATTAATGGCTGTGTGTTGAGTTATTTTGAGGGGACAGCAAATTTACATGTTATACAAGCTGTACACTCACTACTCCACATTGTAGCAAAATGTCATTTCTTCAGTGTTGTCACATGAAAAGATAGAGTAAAATATTTATAAAAATGTGAGGGGTGTATTCACTTCCGTGAGATACTGTATGTTTGAACATTGACCGATTCTGATGTACTTTTTTTTACGGTTCAGCAACTGGGGTAGCAAAATTTGCCTGGTGAGGCGGCCGGCTGACGAATGCCTTTAAAGAATTATTTCGTCCTCAGCACCTAGGGCTGTTTAAGCATCCATCAGCAGCGTCTCCATCATATGGTGCAGGATTATCTAGTGGCAAGAGCAGACTTGGAAACCTTTTCAACTAAGGATCCACTGGGTTACTTGAGGATGGATCACTGGCCAGAAGTTGCTCAATATGCAATTGAGCTACTGGCCTGTCCTGCAACCAGCATGCTTTCTGAACAGACATTCAGTGCTGCTGGAGGTTTTGTGACGAATAAAAGGGTGCATCTGTCCACAGACTCCATTGACCGGCTGACATTTATCAAAATGAATCAGTCCTGGATCAACAGCAGCTGTAGAGCAGGGTCCAATCCTGCACTGATCAAGAATGACTCTAAAGGTTACGGTGTGAAGGCAGCACCAACTGTTCGCCTGCCAAACCCCCTCTCTTAGTGCACAGTCGCCACTGCACACTTTTGCTTCTACTGCAGCCTTACGCAGTGTGTTCCTGGACACTGCCGAAGACAGAGGTGAGAAAACTCTCCCCAAAATAAAAACAAAATTACATTTAAAAAAAAAAAAAAAGAAATAAACATTGTGGGTCCACCCCCCCTTCCCCAATCCATACCAGGCCCTTTAGGTCTGGTAGGAAGGTTAGGAGGGACCCGGCTGTAATAAAATTCAAAATAAAGTGCATGGGATTCCCCCCAAAAGCCCTACCAGGGCCTATAGACCTGGTAGGACCTTTAAGGGGAACCCCGCCACCAAAAAATGGGGGGGGCATGGGGTTCCCCCTAAATTCCTACCAAAACACAGGCCTGACAGGAAAGGGGGGGATGGGGACGATGGGGACAAGGGCCTCTTCCCCACAACCCTGGCAGGAGGGGTCATTAGCATCAGAGTACCCTGCTGCACCCCTTGTGCAATGAGTAAGGGGTAAATTTTGAAAAAATAGACTCCAGACTTTTGAAAATAGTTGAACAAAAAATAAAACTGCTTTTGACAGGTCATGTATGCTTTTCTTTGTTTTTTTTTTCAAAAGCCAATACCAGTCAGCTGAGTACTTGCTGCAATATAACAGGTCTGACAGTTGCCAGCAAGATGTAAACAATTGGGCAGAGCTAACTGCAGTGGCGAGTGGCAGAGGGGTCAGTGGGCGTCCGCTTTTTCTTTTTTTTTTTTTTTCATTTTCCTTGGAACTTTGAAGTTGCCACCCAAGAAACCATGGATCTTGTGGAGCAGAAGGAAGAGGAGGATATTGCAGCAAAGGACAGTGAGGTAGAAGTCATTGTGCTGGAGAGTGAAGAGGAAATAATTATAATAGAAAATCACGGTGACATTGAATACATTGTTGTCAATTATTCCGGCTCTTGAATTTGCTGCAGTTAAAATCTCAGCAGTGCTTCTTTTGAAAGAGACCAGCAGTACCTAAGCTCTGAAGTTGAAGTCTAAACGGACCCCAATTATTGTCCTAAAAGGAGGAGAATAGTTGCAGAGCTTCTCTGCCCAGCTCAAACCATCACCGTCATCTCAAAAATATTACTGAAGTGGTGAGATAGAAGGAACAGGGACAAGCATTTATCTTGTGACTATTTCAAAGGTTTTTCTGAGATGTGGACTTTGCACCGTGATGTCACCGGGCCTCATCACTACCTCTTTGAAAAGCAACTACCTCAACTACAATTCATGTTGCCGTCTCCATGCGTTTGTATCTATAGTGTCAATGCAATCACTGCACCAGGTATAGAATGCAATAAATTCTAAGTACTGGTTATACCTTTTGTATCGTGTAATTCATCTATTTTTGCTCTGCCTCTTATTTCTCCTTCAACACAGATTGAAAAAGTGTTACAAAACCCACAACAGTAAAATCAGTCTGTATATGCAGTAAAGCATGCTTGTTATACTCCCTGTGGAACCTACGGGGTTAATCCTCTGCATTGTGTAAAAATGTAGTTTGATCCTGATTTCTCTGATCCTCTCCTTCTTTCAGTGTCCCCCTCTTAAGACATTGTGCGGAGTCACTCTGCACATGCTCAGTTTGGTATGTATTACTAGGGTTCTTTTTTTTTTCTTAGGAGAGTGCATGTGATTAACAGGGCCAATCAGCACTGTCCAGACAGAGGTCAGGGGTTCTGCATCCTCCTAAAGCAAAATGCAAAACTCCTCCTACAAGCTTTAATCAGTGCTCAGCTGGACACTGATAGAAGTCACAAGACTGCTCTAACTGCTGATGAGCAGTTTATATTTACTAAAATAATTGGATTTCCATGTTTAGTGTACTGTGGGAGACCGTATATAGTGAATGCAGGGTCTGGGGTTTAGTAACACTTTAACGTTGACAATACATTATTTATGTAAACTGCGCAAATCCCCAATCAACTGAAGTCACAAAGCTGCAAGTATATGAGGATATTGTCTCTTAAAAGACCAATTCAAATGGATACTGTGCTAGGTGAACCCTTAAAACTTTGTGAGCACTATAGAAACCTTTGCACCTCTAAAAAGCGATCAAAAATTGAAAATAAAACACTAAATAATTACATACATATGCCCTATGAAGACCCTCACCCCTCTGAAGGGCGATCAAAATTTGAAAAAAATTAATTGAATAAACTGAGTGCAGTAATCATAAATACGTGTAAGAAACCATTATATGTGGTCAAATTAACCTAAAATGTCATGCATTATCCATGAGCCCTATGAAGACCCTCACACCTCTGAAGAGTGATCGAGGTTGAGGATAGGTCAAATCTCAATGTGAAAAAAAAACTCCTCAAATATACATAAAGGTTAGTAGAAATTTTTCAAAAACAGTAACAAAATGTCCATATAGACTTAAACCATAGTCCATAAGTATGAGAAGAATATGACAATAACATGAATGAACATTTTACAAAGCTGCAGTTTTTTTTAATATGGGCTGGAGCCCCCAGACTGCACCGGCTATTTTCTGGAAAAGGTAACCAGCCCATACCACACCATGCCTGGCCTAGGGTCAAATGGCAACCTACGTGAAGATCCAGCATATTCCAAGTCATTAAAGGGTTACTTCACATTTACCAAAAAAAACATGCCCGTGCAGATAAGGTACATAAATGGCCCACATCCATAGCAAGGGTATTATTTCACTTTAGTCAGAGCTGAACACTTTGTTTTTATCTACATAGCTAGTTTTTTTGGTAAAGGTGAACTAGGCCTTTATCCTCACTGGGAAGGTTATACATCGAACCAGCATGTAGAACACAAGTCACCGCAAATATAAGCAATACAGTGAAAGTGTAACTGACCGCCATAACGTCTCCTAAATCTACGTATGAAGACTGAACAAAGACCCCCACTTAACCAAAGGTCCTCTAAACCACAACCTGGGTCGCAGGATACTCGCACCGGCCTTTATCCCCTCAGCTTCTTTTTACTGCATACAATGCAGGGCCACTGAGTAGATTCTCTACTTCCTTCATAACATGCACTGTGAGGGGTCATCATATACTAGAAAAGACTGTAAACCTTGGGGCTCAATCACATAGGCGCTCGTCAAGTAACATCTGTTTACTTTATGTACTAGTTCTGAGCTGTTTGCTGTATGGACTCACCAGCACAGCCAAGTTTGAAAGGTGAACGCACCCGGACGCACAGGAGCTGCACCTGGCCCTTCATACCTGTCAAACTGCGCAAGTCCATACAGCCAATGTGTGGCCATTCACTTTGTATGGGGTGCCTGCACACAGCGCAGCACTGGGGCAGGAAACCTAAGAAATGCCTCTTCTTGCTGTATGGAGCTGAGTGCCCATGTGAATGAGCCCTTAAAGTAAATCTAAGACAAAACTTTCTTTTTTCACTTTAGATAGAGTAAGGGAAGGTTAGAACACCTGTCAGGTTGTTTTTCTGCCATTTGTGTCCCATAGGGAGATTTCCCTTCACTTCCTGTCCCATAGCCAATACCCGAAGTGAGAGAAACTCTCTCAAAGTGATGAAAAAATGGGGTGTCACTAGAACTAGTGCCCCGATAGGGTCACTGTACTTTACACCCCTGTACCCATATAGTTCTGCCCCCACACCCTGATCTGTGAGTCCCACAGGTCACTGTACTATACCCCATGTATCCCCAGAGCTCTCCCCTCACACCCCAATCCCTGAACCCTGACAGGTCACTGTGCTGTTCACACCTGTGTACCCCCACAGGTCTCCTTTCACAACCCCATTCCTGGGCCCTGACAAGCCACTGTACTGTAATCCCCCCAAGCCCCCCTATCCAGAGATCTCAGGCATCTCCTGTTGCTTGGTTACATAGATAAAAAAAGGACAGGCTGATTACATAACAGGACATTACACAGACATCTGGATGGTCTGGGGCAGGCATGTCGCACTCAGATAAAACACTGGCCCCCACAAAGACAATATCTTCAAGGGGGTCACACCGGGAGAACTACAAAAAAAAGGGAAATACGCCGGTTTTGTGGTGAGAATATTGCTGCATATTCCGTGCTCTAAATTGTGGAATGGTATAAGACAAGTTCTATGTGGTGTTGCACCAGCTGCGCCAAATCACATGACAAGTGCTATACTTCAGTGACCGTTCCCGTGCGCCAACATAAGCATGCTTGGATCTGGCGCCCCAACACCCCCACAAGAGCAAGTAATAAAATGGCAGGAATCACTTTTATGATGTTGTCACAGCAAGCGCTAATTAAATAGGCATACAGAATTTGGTTGACTTGGCACATGGAAAATGTGCCAACATTTCCACTAAAAATGATGTATTTCCTTCCATCTGTTAATTGGTCAATATCTCAGAATTGTGACATACTGGGGGGGGGGGGGGGATTAATTAGTCTTCACTGGAGCACAGCCAATTAGCCTTTACATTTCCATTTTCTAACCTGTGTGGGGAAAAATAAAAGCTGCAAGCTGATTGGTTGCTGTGGGCAATGATAAGAGTTGGGATGAAACATTTTCTATGAATCTCTCTTTATGGAAATCATGAGAGAGAGTCCATTTCTCTAATGGGGATACAGCCAGCAATACAAATATGACAGTGGATCTAACCCCTCACCCCTCACCACTGACAGTTGGCATTCTTGTAAACAACCCCTGACCTGAGGCTGCCCAAAATAGATCTCATGGTCTATGAATACAAGTCCTGTGTCCTGTACTGTATGATCCAGAGAAAAAGGTTTGTCTTTGGTTACATGTTACACACATGTTACACACACCAAACATCGGGGCTGAGTTTGGCTCTAACCAGGCACACTGATCCCCAATGGTGCTCACTGATACTGATAGCACAGACATTACAAATGAGCCCATATTCAAAAAACAAACCTAGCTTGTTGATGTATTTCAGTGTGTTACAAGCAGCACTATTGACACCTGCCTACATCATTGGAAAGGACCCCAAAAGCAGGCTTCTTTAAGCTTTACCTGTGTATTAGGTGCAACACAGATTTCTCTTTGTGTTGGATTTCATATATCCAGGACAGAATACTGAGCTCTGTGATTGTCACTCTGCTAAAAAAAAATTGGAGCCTCGCTGTGGAAAACGGCAGTTGGCAGAAAAATCATTTGAATTTTGTTTCCGGTTGGTATCCTAGCAACCACGGAAACTCAGTCCACAGGCAGCGCAGCCACAGACAGTCAGTGTGCTTCTGCTAGCGATAGTGAACACACTCCTTTTTTTGTGCTCTGTGAGATCTCATTATAACGTGTTATAATGAAGTGGACCAGGCCAAAACTACGTTTCCGATATCATCCATATAAGAACAGACAGGAGGTCACCTGGAATACCATCATAGGGAGACCTTTTGTAGATGATTTGGATAAGCCCACTTTATCACATAGTGGGTTGAAGGTGGAGACACCTCAGCAATTCCCCAAAAATCGGGAAAGCAAACATGGGAACTCTGATGGGAGGAAGAATTCTGGAGAGGGAAAGAGTTCCAAAGAGGAGAGTGCCATGAACAGAGGAAAGAAGCGCAGATCCAACCAATCTGCTGAGGAAGAAAGACCAGCAAAACAGGGACGATGTGGTCATGCACCGAGTTGGGCCAAAACACCATGTGCTGTCATATTGCCCAAGAGGAATAACAAGAGGCCAGCATCAGATCCAATTTTCTCTGCACCTCCAAATAAGAAAAGGAAGATCGCTGCTGATGAGACAAGCAAGAATGATCAACAGCTCGTCGAGGTAGTCAGCGATAGATTTCACCAGGTTGTCAGCGATATAGTCGGCGAGGTAGTCAGCGAGAGAGTCGCTGAAGTTGTCAGCAAGTCAGCCAACGAGGCCGTCGTTGGGGTTGTCAGCGAGCTAGTCGATGAGGCTGTTAGCAAGCCCGTCGATGAGGCTGTCAGACAACCAGTCAACCGGGCAGCCGGTGAGAATGACAACAAGGTAGTCAGGGATGTGCCTGGCACCAAATTAGAAATGCATCCGCCAGCCGACTTTAATCTTGACAGCTTTATCTTTCATAAAATACTTGGTCAAGGTAGTTACGGAAAGGTAAGTAATCAAAGATTTATGAACAGAGGGTTTAATGCACTGCCAGTTAGTGGTTATTATTATTGCCAGTCGGCAAATAGTAGGTCGTAGGTGGAGGTCACACCACTCTATTCCTTACCACTTCCCATTTACACTACACACACTGAGCTGTGCTGCTCAATGCCAAGCTGAAATCCATGCTTTCCCCATAGGACCAGTTTACACCAGTGTGATACATTAGTTGGCGCTCGGTTACACTGGAATAGAATGCATGTAAATGCAATGTGCTTTAAGAAAGCTACAATACTGGTATTTTACACCACTCATGAAAAAATAGCATGCCAACGCACATCATCTCCAGTGCGTTTACTGTGTTACATGGATGCAACGCGAGTAGAGTGAATCCAGGCTTACACACTAAGTCATGTTTAGTGGTGTACTGTCTGTCGGGGGTGTAATACACAAAAAGATGCAAGACAGAATTACAAATCCTTTGGTATATAAGGAAATAAGCTGACGTACATTTAAACTGTATATAGCAGATTGCATAACGTTTGGCTGCACAGCTTCATAGCCTTTAGCCCCAATTTATGAACGCTGAATACAGACTTCAGAGTGAGCGCTGGCTGTGATTTGCTAAAAGCCTACTGCGGCTTGCTAAAAGCCTATTGAAAGCTATCCCCAATCCCTAACAGTCTAGAAGTTACTGACTAACAGTCAAAACCACTGAAAACTTGCACAAAATCCTGCTGACTCCCCGTTCTATAAACTGTTTTCAAACTAAGACTAACAATCGTAGCCAGGCTGGGGGGGTTGCTGCTGGACCCAGAGGTAACCTTTTCAGAACCCGGAGCTGAATTGCTTCTAATCATTTGTGTCCTGTGTTTTTTAGGTCGCCCTGGCATCCCATCCTGCCACCAACAAGAAACTGGCAGTCAAGGTGGTACAGAAGAGGAAATTACTGCAAGAAGAACCGAAAAGTGTCCTCGTAGAGAGACAGATACTGGAAAAAGTTGGACGGAGTTCCTTTTGTACACACGCCTATGGAACCTTCCAAACAGAAGTAAGTTTCACATTCCTATCAATCACTCACTCATCAAATCACATCCATGTTATCCATTTGGACTCCAAGTCCAGCACAGACCTAGAAATAAATCCCAAAACCAGAAAAAAAGGAGGGATGGTCCAGCTTCAAAGAGGCTAAGACATGAGAGAGTTATGGTGGCTGCCAATGCAGAATTTGGGGAATTCTGGTTCTCCCCAGCCGTCCTGCTCTTACTTTGGCTTTGCTGTCGGAGTCACTGACTTGGATCAGGTATAGTCCTTGAACTTCTCTCATGATAGAGTCACTTCAATAGAACCTGTCACAACATGTTTGCATGTTAATGGCTTCTATATATTGCTTACCCACAGAGGAATGACGTTCACCATACATTGAAAGTTCCTGCCAAGCATCGCGTTAACTTAGTCTTAAAGTGGATGGAAAGCCAACACTGAACATTTCTTGTTTGTTCACACTTGGTCTATTAAATAGATCAAGCAGAGCGTGTTGTTATATCTGTTTAATAAGTGCAGAAAAACACTTGTGATCCTGTCAGAATTCCAGCGCTGTCCTGAGTCATCCTAAGCAGTCTTATCAGCCCCGCTCACTTCTCCTCTGTGAACTACAACACAGCTCCCCGTATGTTATAGAGATGAGGATGGGGAGAGGTGTTCTTAAGGATGGGGAGAGGCATACTTATTGTCCTAGGATGACAATACGGCACCTCCATAGACATAGAGAATAGTAAGTGAGCGTAGTCACCCTAGGACAAGAAGTAGATTAGTGGTAGGATTACAAGGGGAAAATAAAGGAAGACATGCTGAAAAGAAGAACACTAGTACAGCCTCCATAGCTGAGCACTGGTGTAAGCTGAAATAGATGACATTTTTATTCTTGAGTTTGAAGATGCGTTAAACTCCTGAACCGTCTACCATGTCCAGACATCCCTATATTTCTGCATTTCCACCAAAACACAAACTTCACATCCACTTGACCTTTTGGAACCGACTTATTTTTCTCTTTCTTTTACAGGAAAATCTCTTCTTTGTTATGGAATACATGAGAGGAGGAGAACTACGCGACCTGATCAAGTCTTCTGCTCCATTACCAACTAACACCATAAGGTAAGACTTACAAAGATTCCGTCTAAGGCTGCATTCATACCCGCACCATTCAACCTTTTTATTTTGGGCTTTTTTTGCACATTAGTCGTGCAACAGCATAGGGCAGCCTATTCACTTACGTGAGCTGCCTTATGCGTGACAAATGCACCAAAGTAGCTCATGTACTTTTCTTTGTCCGCGAGCCTCACAATTTTGCAATGTACATTTTGGTGCGTTTGGCCACACAACTGCTACCCGCATTTGAAGTGCCATTAAGAATTAATGGCACCACAAGTGTGATTTGCATCTTAGCACATTTTTCATGCATTTCCCAGAACACCAAGGTGTTAATATGGCCTAAGAGAAGGGTGAGGGTTAACAGTCATGATGAAGGATTTGCATATAGTAATTACACAATGAATCTTAAAGGAGAAGTACAGACAAAGCTCCTTGACCCGTTTTCAGCTGACAGCGGGCTGAAGCCTGCTGTCGGCTGATGTCACTCAGCCGGTCCAGGCTGGGGAAAGATCCCGACTTTAAAATAAGGATCTGCCCCAAAATCTGGAGCGGCACCCAGCTCAACGATCCGTTGAGAGCCTGAGCCAGTTGCTCCCTCCACTCCACAATCCAGTGCTCCATTAAGTTGGCGGGGTGGGGAAGAGCAGAAACGCTGACTGACAGTCACCGCTCTCTGTTCGGAGTGAGCGATGACTGAGTGAGAACTCCGCAATCAGCTGTCAAGTGATTGTTGAGTGCTCGCCCTTAAAACCGGCCATAGACAGATGCTGCATCGGACTGATGCTGCACGCACCTAGATAAGTATGATTTAACAAAAAAATGAATTCCTATATTGCTCTCTTCATTTAAACTAAAAGATCACCCACCCCGACCCACCTCAGTAAGCCTTTATCAGGAAAGAACCTTCACTGCCCCCCATACACATACTCATCTTCCGTTTACCCCCTAGCCTAGCCTTTTTCAGCCGTCAGCAAAGTACTCTGTAATGCAGTTTGTAGACATCAATCTCACATAATCACACACTCCTTCAATCAGATGCAACTAATCCCTACAAGATTCTAAAGCATGCTAACTGTATAGCATAGGGAGCTATTTGTCCAAGCTGATTAATGATCAGTTGCTACTCCTAGTGACTGGTCACCAGCAAATTTAGTAGCACCATTGATCTGCTAACACTCTCCTGCATAGCACGAGCCTAATGTGATATCTGCCAAACACCGGTTATATCCTCTAGTTTATCTTGGCGTGCAAGGCTGTATCTTCAACCCCACACAAGCAATGTTCCAACCCCACAGGTCTTAGCCAATGGTTGTCAGCTACCACAGATCAGGTGACTATGATCCAATCCCTGGTTAAGAACCAAAGTAACCCAAGAAAAGAGCAGGGCCTGTCATTATCACAGTAATACATTGCTGCTTATGACATGCAAGGCTTGGAAGAAATCACCTCTTAATCATTTGTTTATTTATGCTGTGAGACGTGCAATAATCGTAGACCTTTTCTCCTTTTTTACAGATTTATTGCTGCAGAACTTCTCTGCGCGCTACAATATCTGCACCGCCAAGGAATAATGCACAGGTAAGTGTCTCCACCATGATCTTCCATATCTTCTAATCTTCAGTAAAGTACAACACCACCCAATACTGCTACTTTAGTTGTGGATGGGTGTACAAGGGTTGAATTGCCCATGGCCAGTTCTGTCCCCTGCTGCTGAAGCTTTTGTGACTCTAAGGGCTCGTTCACACTCGACTCTTTTTACCAACGCTTGCCAAACGCCCCTATAGCGTTTGGCAAGCATTGGTCCGGCGTTTGCGGAGCATCTTTTAACGCTCCGCAAACGCCGCATGCGGCGGTTGCTAAGCTTTGCCGAGCGTTACAAACGCCTATAATGAAGTTTGAATGGTGTTACCGCTCCGCAAACGCCCCGCAACCGTGTCGCCACCGCACCGCAAACGCCGGCCGGGCGTTTGCGGAGCGGCACCGTAGACTAGAATAGGAGGCTTCAACGCCTCCTGACTCGACCAGGGGCGTCCGTTTTGCCGCGACGCTAACGCTCCCGTTAGAACAGCACCATGTGCTGCAATGTGCAGAATTGTCCGAGGCCTCTCTGCCGCCTGCACACAACGCTAGTGTGAACGTAGCCTAAGTAAGGGAGTCTCACTTCCCCATATTACATACATTTGCAATTGTAGATGTCC